>NC_056744.1:1704962015-1705054091 GCF_019279795.1 Protopterus annectens
GCAAGGTAGCCAGGAAATGTAAGAGAAGTGGAGAAGTCAGTAATTCTACTTCAAGGCACATTTCAAATTAAACCTGGAGTGTAATCAGCTCCCAGTAGGAGCTGCCATGTGAGTTCCCTCACTTAAAGTAAAGTAGCATAGTCTCCAAAAAGTAAGTCCACTTGTTCTAACACAAAGAACAGAAATTTGTCAAAAGTAACACATGAAACAGAATGTCTAGCTAAAGCATTTCTGGAGTCTTGTCCTCTTATCGCACCATAGTGTTCCTTATTGCGATCTGAAAGTTTCCTGCTAGTTTTACCAATGTGTATGTATATATGTGTAAATATATATATATATATATATATATATATATATATATATATATATATATATATATATATATATAGATGTGTGTGTGTGTGTGTATATGTATATATATATATATGTGTGTGTATATATATATATATATATATATATATATATATATATATATATATATATATATATATATATATATATATATATATATATATATATATGTGTGTGTGTGTGTTGATAGTTGTGACCCCTGTAACACTCAATCTTCAGGAATTTCTTCCATTTGTAGTGACAGTTTTGACTCTTCTCTGCCTAAGAAAGAGTTTGATTAATCCTCCTCTTAGCAACACTTTAACCACCTTTTTACGAGTCTGTGAAGATGATTTTAGAAATGTAGTGAAGTCTAACTCCACTGAAAAATGGTTTAACATTTCTAATAATGAAAGAAAGGTTTTAATAGATTTAACAGGTGATGTTAATGTGGGAGTCATGAAGGCAGACAAAGGGACGGGCATTGTGGTTATGGACCAGCTTAAGTTTTGTTAACAAGATTAATGATGAACTCACCAATGTTCATTTTTATGAAAAAGTGTCCCTGGAAAATGTATACTTTAATTTTGATTGGATAGACAAAAAGTTGAAATCCTTACTTACTGATTCTTGTTTTACTAAAGAGAAATTTGAGTTGGTCTTCCCCCAACCCATGTTTGGGCAAACTATTTGGCATCCCTAAGGTTCACAAGAATGAGAATGATCCACCTTTCAGGTTAATTGTATCTCGTAAGCATTCAAAAACTGAAAACCTATCACATTATATTAATTTTGTTTTGAATCCCTTAGTTCAGGCCACTCCTCGCTACATAATGGATTCCTGGGACTTTTTAAACATGTTATTTCAAACTGATATAGATTTTTCGAAGTGCATTTTAGTCACGTTAGATGTAGTGGCTCTTTATACGAGCATTCCACACAATGATGGATTAAATTATGTCAAACATTTTTTGTTCAAGTATGTTATGTTTCCTAAAAGAATTCAAACCTTACACACACTCATGTCTTTCATTTTGAAAAACAATTTTTTCCATTTTCAAGGAAACATTTACAGACAGGTCAGGGGTTCAAAGATGGCCCCAGCTTTTGCCAATCTAGTACTGAGTGAGTGGGAAGTAAATACACTTGTGCACTTGCCAGGTTTTCATTCTTTAAAGTTTTATAAGAGGTACATAGATGATATTTTTTTTTTTTGGGAGGGTAATGTTACTCAGTTGGAAGCTTTTGTTGAGTCCGTTTTAGAAAGCATTGGCTTGTTAAGATTTGTCATTGTAGACAAAGGTAAAGTTTCTTTTTTGGACACTATCATTAGTTTGGATACACGTAATAATTGTTTTACATCTACTGGGCACAGGAAAGACACTTTTTTAGAAATAATTATCTCCACTTCCGTAGTTCTCACCCCTATTTCATGAAGAAGAATATAAAGGACAATTTATTAGAATCTCCAGGTTAATGAGTGAGGATGTTGATTTTGAGTTGGAATCTGATTTTCTGTCTGATTTGTTCTTACAAAAGAATTACCCTTCTGTCATTTAATTTGGTGAGGAATGACATTAGATTGGATAGACATGTTAAGTTTAGACCTATTTTAAAATATGGTTTTACACCAGTTAACAGTTTCCCGGATCATTCTACACAAACTACACACACTCCTCCTTCTTTAAGATTTTTTTTTACCCATTTGTAGGGATATGAAAGCCCTTGGGGGTATTCTGAATGACAGTTGGAAGATTTTAATAAGTGACCCTAATATTAGATTTTCTTTAGGGAATGAACCATCCTTTTCTTTCAAAAGGACAAGGACACGTAAGTCTTATTTTGAAAATAAAGATCTTCCTTTTCTGTTGTCACCACCTTCTATAGATACCAGACTAGCTGGTATGCACAAATATAGAAAATATGTATGTTGCAAATACATTTTTACTGATAAATGCTATACATTTTCCCATTGCAATATTAATGTGCTTTTTCCAAGTTATTCTGACTGCAATTCCAAAATGGTGGTTTACTGTTTAGTGTGTACAACTTGTTTTTATGTTGGGAAGACAATTCGAAAGCTGAGCGACAGAATCAAAGAGCATAGTTTTGCCATCAGAAATAAGGATCTTTCCAATGTTCTTGGTGTAAACAGTTCTTCCTGTATGAATTTTTCTCAGTTTAAGTTTTTCATTTTGAACAGTTTAAGGATTTTTTTGAGGATGCTGATTGTAAACTCCAGGTTCAAGAACTAAAGTGGCAATTGAGATTAAATGTTGAATTTTTTCCTGGTCTCAATGAATCCTCTAATTTTAAATGTGCCTTAAAATGGTATAGGTAAAGTTTATACTATAACTTGTGTATTATACAGACAGTCTCTGGTTTTTGTGTTGGGTTCACTTTTCTGATTATAGTTAAAACCGTAGTGCATTTATTGGTTCTGCTCGCTGTCTTTTAAAATGTAATTTTGTTTACAGCTTTGCCCTTGCATATTGTTTAGTCTGTGGTAGAAAGAAATGCAGTTAGAGTGGAGTATAATGATTGTGTTCATGTTTTCATAAAGTTTCATACTCAATTCACTGTACTGATCATGTTTGCATCAGTAATTTATGATTTTTGAGTATTTATGAATACTAATTTATGAACATATATATAATATATAGTATCGGTAAAAATAAATTAGAAAACGCGTTGGCTAAGCATATTAATGAAAATGAAGGGCACCAATTCAAATTTAGGGTTATTGACCAACTGAGGAATGACGGAAGGGGTGGACCAGAGACACTGAAATTAGAAAGAAATGAACTACTCTGGCAAGTGAGAGTGAATGCATGTCAATATCCAGGGATAAACTAAATGAGTACTATAATGTGTATTTTAAGATTGAAAAACTTAGTTCGATAGATATAAACTCTAATTTTGGGCTGAGTAAATGTATACATAATTTTTATTTTTTACTTTTTTTATTTTTCACTCTAGTGGACCATATACTTTTTACTTTATTAAATATATTTTGTTGAATACACTTTATAGAATATATTCTGTCAATATTGTATTTTACTGTATTACCACTCTTGAGTAGTTTTATTCTTATTTTCACTTTTCAATTTTACTTTCCATTCTAGTTTTTGTATTCGTACTGGTATTTGTACCTTTTTTTTGGTACAAGGAGCATGGATGAACATAACAGTGTATAGTTATAAATTGAAACAATTCTTAGTACACAAGGTTATGTCTTACATGGTTTTCAGCTTAGTAATGTAGCCCCATTACACTATGCTCGACAGAATGTACAAACAAGGTTAATTAATTAATACAATACATATTCATATTTTATTCCATTTGTACACTATATATTATAGATTTAAATATTTATTTTACTTAATATATACATTCACACTATATTAGTGGGCAGATGTTTATACAATTTGTCTTGTATATTTATTCTTTATACTTATATATACTTTTTATAATTATAGAATATATACACACATTTTTCATACACCTTTTATACATGAAATACTTGCATATAGACATATATATATGCACATAGTATCCTTTACAGTCGTTATTTTTCATTTTTAATTGTATTTCATATGTATCGTTTTTGGAGAGGTTTATAGTTACAGTTGAGGTTGAAGGAAATTATTGAACCATTTAGAGTTCAGGTATAATTATTAGTATGTACACTGTTTGCCTTTAAACCTTAATTTGTTTATCATGTGACAGGTATAATAGTGTATATAAGCTACCAGTTTTAACATTTATTGTATGGCTTCTGAAGAAGTTGAGCCATTTGTCTTGACGAAAAGTGGATTTTATCTTTGTACACTTAAAAGGAAATTAAAAGGACGTCATTGTTTTTTTGAGTGCCTTGGTTTAATACCTAGTGTGGAGCATTAAGGATCCGTGCTTCTTGCTGTTCCGAGTAACTTGTGTTTTTCACCAGTTTGTTACTAATTAGTTTACTGTTATTGATTGGCTATTTCAAGCTATGTAATATTTATGATTATACAACGACCCCCCCATTAATATTCCAAAACCTCCATGCTGATTGGTCAGCATGCACGTTGTAAATCAAAGACTTATACTAATGGAAAAAGGTCCGGTCGCCCGGACATTTTCCATTAGTATGTCTTTTTTTTTTTTTTTTTTGACAGCAACGGAGAACGGAAGAGCTCCGTTGCTGTTATCTTGCTATGTTAAATGAGTTTAACATAGCGAGATATCTTAAAAAAAAAAAAAAAAAAAAAAAAAAAAAGCAACGGAGATCTTCTTTTCTCTTTTGCTTTTTTTTAAAGCTATATCGCTATAATCTTAACTTAGCGAGACAAGTTTTTAAAAGCAATGAAGATCTTCCTATCTCCATTGCTTCCACATACAGTTCTGATGTACTGCGTAACCGTACGCATGTGCAGTACATCAGAACTGCCACAGAATACTGGACAGCTGCGGAAGGGCAGCAAGGAGGCATTATACAATGCCATTATTTAAGAAAAGTAAGTATTTTAATAATGTCATTGTATAATAGCAATAACCCACTTCTGGGTGTGGGTAATGCTGGATTTACACATGGTTGTCTTTGTTTGGCCACTCTCTGGCTTCGCCCTCGTGACCAAACCACACCAACCGTGGGTAACTCAGCATTACCCACACCCAGGCGTGGGTTATTGCTTAATTCTATTCTACAGTATTTTAATCTGGTCCCTTGTAATTTGACTCATTCTGAAGAAGGCCCGATACATTAAACAGGAACGAAAGCTTAAGCAACCACTGTGGTTTTGTTTGGTCCATTTTTTATTTTTTTATTAGTTTATAGAAGTTTCTATTGCGTATATATATGTGTGTGTGTATATATATGTGTGTGTGTGTGTGTGTGTGTGTGTGTGTGTGTGTGTGTGTGTGTGTGTGTGTGTGTGTGTATATATATATATATATATATATATGTATATATATATATATATGTGTGTGTGTATAATGTATTTTTTTTATAATTTTGTTGTTATTCATGATCATGAATGTTGAATTTGAACTTGGTGCAGTGGCAGCTCAGATGTAAGATAAGGAAGTTATGTATTTATTTATTTATTTATTTATTTTTACACAGGCAAGTGTGGATACTTGAGCAGCTCCACTGAGTTCAGTGCAGAGTAAAAAAAAAAACAAAAATAGTGGAATTCAGAATCCACAAGTCAGTCATAAATTAATAATATGTAGTACCGGGTGATGTAGGGTGCCTCAGTGTTAAAATATGTAGCTTATTCTGTTTGATAAGGAAATGAGCAGAGGCCATAAGCCCTTCAACTGTTACTGATCCTGTTTGTGGCTAGATGGCACGGGAAATTGTTTTTCGGTTTTACTTCTTAGTTTTTATCCTCTCTTGTAGTTATATAATAAAGATCACTTCCAATTTCAGGGTTTATCCCTCTTCAGATCTTTGAACTTTAGATTATAGGATGTGTTCATTATGTGTTGTGTAATATTCTTCATAAAATAATACCAGTTGCTCTTGACTATAACTTTTGGTTCTTAACATGCACATCACTGTCTGTATATCCGTGCGTTACAGTCCTCTTTCCAAGTAAAGTTTTTAATAGACAACTTCAAAACCAAAAGAAACAGCACAAGTGCACGTTAAATGACTAGTAATCCTGAAATGTTTTTTTGTATCGTGTCCGTGCCACAGTGTGTTGGTTTTCAGTATTTAGTAGATAACTTTGTATTTTGTGCCTCCATCCTCACATGTAAAGTGATTATTATGTTTTGCTGCTGCTCTTATTTGTTTCTTATTTAATTTAGTTTGTTAAAATCTACAGGACAAGCTGAAAACATCGTTATCATCCCTGGAATTAAAAGTCAGAGATCTTAACGATTTACAAACCAAGAATGAGACAGAATTCCTGGAGATACAAGTAAGTAAATTGTCTGTTTTGTTCTGAATGTTTTCAGTACAAGTAGTCTGCAACAAAACTGCAGGAAATAGGCATTATGCTTTACAGGTCTGCACTGTATTACTTTAAAAATAATTTTGTGGCATACGCTATCAACTGTATGTAATTAGAGTATGTGAACTGCCTGTTGGTTTGACTGTAGAATATTTATATGATGTGGGGCAGTGATGAAGAAATGAGTCATTTTGAGCATCTAATGTGTCATAATGTTTATATAATCATGTTGACTGAATATCTTTCACTCTAATATCATTGGCGGAAAAGGGTGAAAATAAAGCCAAGAAAAAACGCTTTCAGTGACTACTATTTATTTATCTTTGCAGGGGCGCAAGCTTATTTGCAACCTTGCCATGTTCAGTAGTCCCTACAGTGCTGGTATTAGCATTTTGGGCCCTCCCAGCAAATGTCACATTCTGGGCCCACCTAAGCACTTCTAGTTCAAGTATCACTGTGTCACACTGCCCTTTTACCTACGCAACCTTTTCGTTCACACTGCAAAATTGTAGGAGTAGTACACACAGACTCACCTGTAGCTATAATGATCTTACATTATGTAAAAAGCTATGTTCGTCCATCTCACATAGGGCATTTTCAGTTACTTGTATTTAGTTGTAACAATGATGTGTTACAACAACTCTATGTACAGGTTTGGAGTTGGGTGAAATGGTGATCTAGGTCAGTTTTTCAGCACCCTCCCCACATGCACACTCCAGTCCCTCCCCCCTGTTTCCTTCCATCTTGAGCTTCTCATACCATCATACCATGCACATAACTTCCGTTTCATACATTTTGCCTTGCCCTTACCCTTCAGTTTTTTCAAACAGCTGTAATTTTCTATCTGCTCTGAAGTGCATTTAAAAGTTGTTGTTTTTCATTCAATGATGGCATGAACAGAAATCATAATTAAAGAAAGAAATTCACGGTTGTTCAGCTTTAGTTTTCCTTGCATCTTTTTAACATAACCTTTCCTGATCAAGCCAGTACAGTAGTAACCATTAAGGAAATAACTCAAATAAGCCAGACCCCCAAGAAGTCATAAGGTTATATATGCTCTGGGATGCATTTTCTCTAACTTTTAATCCAGTGGTGGCCTAATCAAAAAGGGTGAGTAAGAAAAAAATTTTAGTCTTTATTCTTTCAAGGAAGATGCAAGTTGTGCTCCAGGCTTAATGTTCAAGGTTGACAAAATAGTCGCTAACAATAAAGTAACAAATCATTGTTGTGAGGATAAACAGCTCTTTTATATGGGAATACTGCCTGCCTTGCTAACCCCTCACAAAAACACAGTCACTGCCTGTGCAGTCCTCTGGTGTTAGACTGGGATAAAAGCAGAAGTTTAAATTGCCAAAATTGCCACTTCACAAGCAAAAGAAACGGCGGAAGTGCACAGTAAAAAAACTAGTAATCCTGAAACTTTTTTTTTGTGTTGTGTCCCTGCCACAGTGCGCTGGTTTTCAGTATTTAGTAGATAACTCTGTATTTTGTGCCTCCGTCCCCCCATGTAAAGTGATTGTTATATTTTGGTGTCCCTGCCACAGTGCGCTGGTTTTCAGGATTTAGTAGATAACTCTGTATTTTGTGCCTCCATCCCCACGTGTAAAGTGATTGTTATATTTTGGTGTCCCTGCCACAGTGCGCTGGTTTTCAGGATTTAGTAGATAACTCTGTATTTTGTGCCTCCATCCCCACGTGTAAAGTGATTGTTATATTTTGGTGTCCCTGCCACAGTGCGCTGGTTTTCAGGATTTAGTAGATAACTCTGTATTTTGTGCCTCCATCCCCACATGTAAAGTGATTGTTATATTTTGGTGTCCCTGCCACAGCTCGCTGGTTTTCAGGATTTAGTAGATAACTCTGTATTTTGTGCCTCCATCCCCCCATGTAAAGTGATTGTTATATTTTGGTGTCCCTGCCACAGTGCGCTGGTTTTCAGGATTTAGTAGATAACTCTGTATTTTGTGCCTCCGTCCCCACATGTAAAGTGATTGTTATATTTTGGTGTCCCTGCCACAGTGCCTTGGTTTTCAGGATTTAGTAGATAACTCTGTATTTTGTGCCTCCATCCCCACATGTAAAGTGATTGTTATATTTTGGTGTCCCTGCCACAGTGTGCTGGTTTTCAGGATTTAGTAGATAACTCTGTATTTTGTGCCCCCATCCCCATATGTAAAGTGATTGTTATATTTTGGTGTCCCTGCCACAGCTCGCTGGTTTTCAGGATTTAGTAGATAACTCTGTATTTTGTGCCTCCATCCCCACATGTAAAGTGATTGTTATATTTTGGTTCATAGGCAGGTACTAGGCTATTGGCCCTAGGGCGTATATAGGCCTAGCCAAAGGTACCCTGGCTTTCGTCACCCAAGAAAATTATTTTCCTGTGCCACTGTCGAGCAGAGCCACAGAAGTGATCCCCGGGGTGAATTTCCTATCTCCCATCCAATCATCAAGATTTTTCTTGAACAGTGCTAATGAGGAGCTTTGTTTGATATAGATAGGTAGTTTGTTCCAGAGTATGGGAAGTCTCTGGGACAGGAATCTATCCCTCCAGCATGTTCTGTTTATTGTGGTGACATGGTTTAAGTCCCTAGAGCGTGTAGCTCGTAGGGATTGGGATTTCTTTAAGTGGAGCATGTCTAAAAGCTCTGGGTTTGACATAGCTTTGTGTGTTAGGCAGAGATCGCCTCCGAGTAGGCGATATGCAATGGAGTAAAGCTGCAGTTTTTTGAGACTGTCTGCATAGGACATCTCTTTGAGGCCGGTAACCCTCTTTGTGAGGTATTTCTGTGGCCTTTCCAGTTGTTGTAGATGTCTTGTGAGGTACGTACCAAAAGGGGCATTGTACTCTATAATGGGTCTAATGAGTGACGAGTAGAGGGGAACAATGACCTCTTTTTTCCTGGATGAGAAACCTTTTGTGATGAGGTGTGCCACATAGAAGGATTTCCTGACTACTCTGGCGATGTGATTATCAAAGGAGAGACTACTGTCCACCTGTGTCCCAAGGTCTCTTATCACACTTTCGGTGTTAAGTAGACTACCACCTATGTGGTAGTTCATGGGTACTGAGTTTTTACCAAAAGCAATGACAATGCACTTTTTGGCATTGAGCTTGAGGCCATGGCTTTGACACCAGGCATCTGTCTCAGCAAGGCCCTTTTGTAGGATGTCCACATCTTGTGGAGTTTTGATTATGGCTCCTAGTTTGCACTCATCTGCGAACTTCGTTAGCCAAAGACCTTCTGTGTTGGCCTGTACTTCTGAGAAGTAGATGCCAAACAGGAGAGGACCCAAGACTGAACCCTGTGGTACTCCACTTGTCACTGGTCTGAAGCTGGATTTGGAGTCTGCTACTTTCACAGTGTGGGTTCGGTCAGTGAGCCAGCTGGCAACCCATCTTGTGACATAGGGATTTATGCCTAGTTTAGTGAGTTTATCTATAATTCCAGAGTGGGGGCTGGTGTCAAAAACCTTGGTGAGATCTAGATAGGCTGTGTGAACCACCTTACCCTCATCTACAGCTTTGGTGACTGCTTCAAAGAAGTCTATCGGGTTTAGGAGACATGATCTGCCTTTTACAAACCCGAACTGGGTGGGGTCCTGAGTTTGGAGATTACCAATGTCATTGTTTATAAGTTCCATGATGATACACTACATAGCCTTGCAGACCAGGCTCGTTAGGCTAATGGGGTGGTAGTTTCCGGGGTCTGTGGTGGATCCCCCTTTGTGGAGTGGGATAACTGTCACTGTGCGCCATTCAGTGGGCACAGCCTGAGGTGAGGCTATGATTGAACATGGTACTTAGGTGGGGTGCCAGTTCGTTCTGTAGTTCATGTAGAACAGAGCCTGGGATGTCGTCAGGTCCCATGGATGCTGTGTTCTTGGCTTTGGATAGTGTGCTTTTTTTACCTGTGCAGCCATGATTACAGGAACTTTGCATTCTTCTGGTATAGAGATGGGCCCTTTTGGGGGATGACAGAGGGGTAAAGTTAGCACTGAACCTATCTGCCAGGATGTTGGCAATATCCGTTGGTTCTGTATATTTAGTGCCATTGTGCTGTAACTCAGAGCAGATCTGAGTGTTGCCATTGAGATTCTTGACATAGCTATAGAATGCTTTGTTGGTTGTCTTTAGAGTCTGTGGCAATTTTGTTTTCATAACTAGCTTTGGAGGATTTTATGAGGGATCTCAGCTTCTTACTGAAGCTGACCAGGGAGTTTCTCCAATCTTGGGATTTTACTCTTTTTTTGCAACAGTTTCTTTCTTCTGTTGTAGAGTTTGTTTATGGCAGGGGACCACCAGATTGGCTTCCTTTTTTTGGAGGATAGCATCTTGGTTCTGTTAGGGATTGCATGATCCACACACTCATGTAAGTGCTTATAAAGTGCATTTGTGTAGGATTCAGCAGTCATACCTCTATTGTCTGTCAGCATGGGTGTCGTGAAGTTTGCCACTTCTGTCTTAAGAAGCGTGAAGTTGGCTTTGGAGACATTTTTTACTGTGGTTTCCCTAATGGGGGGCAGGGGGTGGGGGAGGGATGTGGATGTCTAGGGTGATTAGCTTATGGTCGGATCTGACCAATGAGGAAATTGACCTCTGGTGTGGAGCACCGGTTGCCCATGTTGGTAATAACCAGGTCTAGGATATTGCTGCCCCTGGTGGGGGTGTGGATAAGTTGATCCATGGCATTGGAATTTATGAATTCCAGAAAACGTTGAGCACAAGAGTTGGTACATGAGTAGTTTTCCCAGTTAATGGTAGGGTAGTTGAAATCACCCATTATTAGGGTGTTGGGTTGTACCCTGATATTTTCCAGTATATTAAGAAATGAGGAGTGGGAATCCTGGGGCATGGTGGGGATCTGTAGCAAGCTACAATTTGGATTGCGGTCTTGCCCAGAGTTAGTTGCACTTGGATAATCTCGGATGCATTATGCTGAGCAACTAGCCTGGAGGTGTGGATATCCTTAATGAATATGGACACGCCTCTGCCTTTAGTGTTTCGGTCCAGATTAGGTGGCTGAAAGGTGTGGTATGAATTATAGCCTGGTAATGCAGGGGTACTCTCTGGAGCCTTGAACCAGGTCTCTGTCACTGCACAGATGTCGATGTTCTCCATTTTAAGGAGTGCCTCGAGAGGGTGCATTTTGAGGTTTAGATTTCTAGCATTGAATGGCAATACCCTCAGATTCTTCTTGCCTGTACCTGTTAGGGTGGTGAATTTGTCATTTGCTGCTCTTGTTTGTTTACTTATTTATTTTAATTTGTTAAAATCTGCAGGACAAGCTAAAAACATTGTTATCATGCCTGGAACTAAAAGTCAGAAATGTTAAAAACTTAAGTTTTTAAGTGACTACTGACATACATATACATAGAATGTCTCCTTACTCATAACGCCCAATGGCAGCCATATGTATGTGTGCCTGATGTGTGACTGTGAGAAAAGTGAAAAAAAAGCTAATGATTCCAGTAATGTATTCTATTTTGCTGCTTCTAGACAGTACACTACCCCTACACAAGCTATTGTAACCCTCTCTGTACAATTCTGAGGTCTGTGAGAAAAGTAAAAGGAACAATGACCACACTGTTCTCAGCCCAAGCACCTCTAAGGTGTGACTGTGATGAAAATTGAAGAAGTGATAACCATACAGTCCCCAAGCCCCCCACGCACACACCACCTACAGCTGCTTTCTGTACACATATCTGGCTGTTTTTAGAATGGATACAGTTGAGAGCAGAGGCCATTATCAGCTTTATGCTAACAGTGTCATATCACAGCCCTGTTCAGATTAAAGAGCATAATCCAGAAAATTAATATTCTTCCTCATGTTTCCCCAATCAACAGCAGTCAAGAATTATTGATGGATACCCCTGTGTCCATTTATATATAATATGGGTTGACTCCTAAAAGATCTAAGAGTCTGAATGTTGTGTGATATAATTTATGCCTAACTTTTGAAATACAATTACTCATTAGCTGCAAGTTTACTGATACCCAGACGAATTATGCATCTGTCCTGGCATTATTGGGTGTGTGCACAGTTAAAAATCTGTGATTTTACATACAAGCGCTCACTTGTACACACACACACACACACACACACACACACACACACACACACACACACACACACACACACACACACACACACACAAAACACACGCACACAGACGCACACACCATAGCAATATATGATCTCAGGTTCCTCAGATCTTTGACTGCACAGTGCTTTAGGAATAGGATATGAAGGGATGGCTGGTACTGATAGAAGAATTGGACTTGCTGCTTGCACCATTCCCATAGTGTTATCATCACTGGTTCTGGAAAGGTTTGGTTAGCTGGGAGCATGAGGCATTGAGGGAGCTTATTTCTGATTTGCAGCAGAAAATGAATGATACTGGGGATCTCTCTTAGATACGGCAAAACATGATGGTATTGCATATGGCAATTATGATGGTATGTAACTAATTCTATGTGATTAGAATATGTGGGTGGAAATGCTTGCACAAATATTTTGTATTCCTCAAAGTTTAAACAAGATCTTTATGACTGTAGACACATTTACTGGAACTGAGATGAAGGTGTTGTCAGAACTTAGGAAAATATTTTGGGTTATGTTCACAGGTGGTAGGTTTTACGATGGGTTTATATCCTCTAAGAGTGACCGAGAGGTATAGCTGCAGCAAAGGCATTGTTGTTACTTGGATACGATAGACAGATTCATTGCACTAAGAATGAAAAGAATTGGGGGGGGTTCATGAAGGTACTATGATGTGTACACTCTCATGTATACATCGCAATACCCTTTTGGTATTCAGAAACAGCCCTAACATGGTGCTGTAGAACAAAGACATACAACAGTGAGTATGGCTGGCCCAAGGCCATTCTGAATGCTAATGGGGCAGTCCGGGAGGAAGAGTCATATGCTAATTATTCATGTGCTGTCTCTCCTGAAACCACCTCCAGAAAAGTGTCTGCATGTCAAGCGACTTCACTTGTCCATATAGATCAACATGGGTGTCCTATGATATTTGCTGTGTTTATGGCATGGTCATCACTACAGGGATCAGAAGTAGGTAGAAAAACTAGAAACCACGGATTCTGCAAATGTGTCATAACAGCACATAAACTAATGCAGTGCTGATGCAGCTCCCTATTGAAATAAATGTGCCATAATAGCACATAAACTAATGCCGTGCTGAGGCAGCTCCCTATTGAAATAAATGTGTCATAATAGCACATAAACTTATGCAGTGCTAAGGCAGCTCCCTATTGAAATAAATGTGTCATAATAGCACATAAACTAATGCAGTGCTGAGGCAGCTCTCTATTGAAATAAATGTGTCATAATAACACATAAACTAATATAGTGCTGAGGCAGCTCCCTATTGAAATGTCAGCAGTTGAAATGAGTGTTGACAAGCTGCAGAAAAAAAAAGAGATACCAAAACCCAGTAAAAGAGTGAATCTCAAAGGTTGCTCTTTGTTTGAACTTCTTATGTTATGTTGTCTCTATCTCGCCTTCATTCTTGCTTGTTGGGTTCGGAGCCGATAATCTGCTCTGACTCGGCTGTATCCTAAAACTTGAGAGCTGCCACTGGCTCGAGGCTCGACCCTATCCCAACATGCCTAGTGAGAGTTACCCAGATCTCATTTGCCACTTGAAGCTTCAGAATTGTCTTGAGACGGGCTCAGGTGAAGTTGTATTTTGTTTTTCTTATTTTTGCAAGAATCTTGATATTTCTTAATTGTAGTATTCCTTGTAGTTAGAAGTTTCTATCAGCCTATTTTTGCTGTTTGTTGTTGAGGCCGTCGTTTCCCTCTCTCTGGCCTACTTATCCCCCAAGAATCTGTTTCAGTTAGAGGATTCATTTTCTCCTTTTTTTTCAGCCCATTTTAGCTAGAGGGCCATTTTCCTCCTTTTTTACTTCCCATTTTCCCGGGGAGCTCACCGTTTAAGTTGGAGGCATCTCCCAGTCAGAGGAGTTGTCATTTAACTTAGAGACTCTCCTCGTTCCGTCCCTCCCGTTTTCGCATCTTCTTTTAAAAAAAAAAAAAAAAACTTGCCCTTTTGGTCTGTTTTGGCTGTGTTTTTTCTGCCTTCTACTGTTATTAATAATAAGATAAAAACTAGAAGGACCCAATGAAGAGGCTGTAGTTTCCAGTTTAAAAACACAGTTTTAATCCACAAAAAGGAAGCAAAAGTGCATTCGTAGGTACAAATCCCACTTCTTCAGATGCTAACAACTGCTCATACAGGATTGATTTAAATACATATACAGAAACACCTGAAGTAATTAAGTAGTGACATTACCTTAAAGCTGCACTCATGATAAAATGTTCAAGACAAGGATGTTAGACATCTATGTGCCTAGATTTCACTAAAGATTTAAATACAGTACTTAAGTTTTAAAAAAATATGCAAAAATATATAAAACATTGCAATACATACTCTACAAAATATGTATAATTATTTACTATATATACCTATTGCACATATTTTCACCTGGTGAAAGGTCTTTAAAATTTTTTACATTTTAAGCAATGTCTAAATAAACCACGTTTCGTTTCACAGGTAGCATAGAGACTAAAATTATATATTCTGTGATAGTAAGGATGTGTAAACTGTGCACATGTATCTGTAAATTTGCAGAATGAACAACGAACAATTACCGAAGTTACATAAAGATAAAATCAATCCTCCTTTGAGGCCAACAGTGTCAGGGAGGAGATGGTGTATAGAAACGATCTCCATATATATAGAGAAACATCTAAGGCCAATGTTGAATAATATTCATCAGGTTCTGAGAGATACAGAGCATTTTTTAAAGGATTTATATGCCCATTTGAATAATAGAAATAAGGATGAGACATTTATATTAGTGACAATGGATGTGGTGTCCCTTTTCAAGTTGATACCTAATGAGTCGGGTCTAAAAGGTTTAGAGAGATTCATCAGAGAGTACTCTAGTACCGAAGAAAGACATATACATTTGTTAATAGAGCTAACCAAGTTGGTTCTATACAACAACATCTTTATTTTTGATAAGGATGTGTTTTGGCAATGCAATGGCGTAGCTATGGGCACTTCATGTGCCAATAGCTACGCCAGTGGCAGTAATGGTTATATAGGAAACAGAATTTGTTACAGGGACCATTTAAAGAAAAAATATTATTTATGAAAAGGTTTGTAGATGATCTTTTTATGCTATGGGGGGCACTTAGGAGCTACGGAGATTTGAGGGGTACATCAACAGTAGTACTTATTTGAAGTTTACAACAGTACACTCAGAAAATAATATTAACTTCTTAGATGTATCAATAGTAGTTGAGAATAGTGGAGAAATGTATACCAAACAGTATAAAAAAGCTTGTCATGTTAATCATCTCCTGTCTAAGAACAGCATGTATCCACCGCATAATTTTAAAAATGTGGTTAAAAACCAAGTTTTTAGAGCCTCTAGGCTAAATATGCGTGATGATGATTTTCATAAACAAACTGAAGTAGTTAGAAATTATTTGAAGGCCAGAGGGCACACTGAATCATTCTTGGATAATAATATTCAGCAGGTTGTAAAATTAAGACCGTCTAATGCTAAACCTTGCTTCTCTGAGAACAGGAAAGAATGTCTGAACAATAAGGAAAGTGTCACTAAACTGAGAGTACCTTTAGAATATTCTACAAATGTAGGCATGTATATGGATGTTGTAAGGAAATACTGGGGAATTCTAACTAGTGATAAACAGGTTAAGGAGATGATAGATGTGGAACCAAAATTTTATTTAAGAATAATTTGTCCCTGAAAAGGAGACTATGTTATTCTAAACACAGTGTTGGAACCCCAATAAGAGTTGGTGCTAGACCATGTGGACGTTGTTCATTCTGCAAATTTATAGATACATGTGCACAGTTTACACACCCTTACTATCACAGAATATATAATTTTCGTCTCTATGCTACCTGTGAAATGGAATGTGGTTTATTTAGCAAATTGTTTAAAATGTAAGAAATTGTATGTGGAGAAAACTGATAGGTGCTTAAAAGATGGAATCAAGGAGCATCTTTACCACATTAATAAGAAGGACAATTTAGCTAAATATGTGAATGAAACGGATTCTGGACACGCATTTAAGTTTCTAGTTATAAGCAGGGCATCTGAGAATATTAGAGGTGGTGACATATGAAATGTCACAGAAAACCTAGACGCAGAATGGATAGTAAGGTTGAGAGCCATTGCTGATTTTGGAATGAATGAATAAGTTCCCCTCAAGCCTTTATTAAAGAAAAGACCTTTCACCAGGTGAAAATATGTGCAATAGGTATATATAGTAAATAATTATACATATTTTGTAGAGCATATATTGCAATGTTTTATATATTTTTACATATTTTATAAAACTTAAGTACTGTATTTAAAGGCTTAGTCAAATAGGCATGTAGATGTATAACATCCTTGTCTTTAAGGTGATGTCACTTCTTAATTACTTCAGGTGTTTCTGTATATGCATTTAAAACATTCCTGTTTGAACAGCTGTTAGCATCTGAAGAAGTGGGATTTATACCTACGAAAGCGCTTGTGCTTCCTTTTTGTGGATTAAAACTATGTTTTTAAACTGGAAACTACAGCCTCTTCATTGGGTCCTTTTGGTTTTTATCTTATTATTGGATTCTGCATTGTTCTTGGACCTGACTGCTCACAGAGTGTGGTGATAGTTTTGCTTTTTGTTGTTAATAATTGTTGTGGTAGTTCTCTGTTGTATATCAAACATGTCCAAGGAGTCGTCAAAAAAAGTACAAGCTTTCAGGATTCAAAAAATGTGATTCCTGCACACAGAAGATGTCATTTGACCGATGGCCATACTAGTTGCATGTCCTGCCTGGGAGCAATTCACCTGTAGCACTCTTGTTCCATTTGTTATGGTTTTAGCTCTAGGGTCCTGCAGGAGCGGAAAAATACATTGATTCTGAGAGGGTTACTGAAAGCACCCTTTGAGGCATCTGTGGAAGGGAATCAGGCTGGAAAATCTGATAGGCCCTCCAAGAAAGCATCTTCATCAGCTCAGAGCTCAGAACCGTCAAAGGCTCAAGACAAGTAAACAAGCTCATAGGATCTGAAGTCAGTTGGGTCCGACAAGACAATTTCCTTCAGTTCATCCAGTGTCTTTGAAACCAACAAGGTGCCATAAAAGAAACCGGTCTCCCTCCTTGGAGCTGGTGTATTCTATACCGCAGTCTCCTCTGCACCAGTCTGTGACAGGTAGTCACTGCGCATCCACCCAATCCTTTCGATCATCCAGGAGCCTTTTGGATGATGATGTGAAGAGGGTGGTGAAGAGGTTACTTAACACTCTGGCCTTGGGAAAAAAATTTTTGAGCCCAGCCCATATGGATGTGGAGTAGACTATCCAACCTAATTTATCATCAGTTCCTCCTTGGACTAACTCGAGTTTGGTGCCGGAGTGCATGGAAGTCATTGTGGTGGAACCATCGGACACAAAAAAACACTGGTGTCTTGGGTCCGATGTTTGGTCCGATCTCTTTGATAACACCTTCTGTCAAGGGATCTGGGGGCTGAGACTCCCTCATCAGCTCCAGGGGGAGAGCGGGATTGGACCTTTGTTGGTTTCTACTCTCCCACTTGGGGCTTTGACACAGGTGAGTTTGGCTCTTATATCAGCCACGGAGCCATTGCCCTTGGTGCAGCAGACATCTCCAGGCTTTTCAGAGCTGGAGACTCTCTCAGGCCAGGATTGTGGTGCCTTTGAGGTGATGAGGAGTGTGCTGTCCTCCCAGACCACTCCATCCTTGGCTTCAGCTGCTCCTTCCCCTTTGGGTCTGGTGTCTACCTCCACACCACCCCCCATCCAAAGCGTAGGGAGCCAATGCCTCAGGATGCCCCCTCGGGTGACCCCCCATTCCACAACCTCCCCAGAGTACCCCTCTGAGAAGGTCCCTCAGAAGAGGACTTGTAAGAGGAAGCATGTAGACTCCCCTGAGTCTCTCACTTCAGACACGGATTTGGAGGACTCAGAAGGGTCCCTATGGTCCCCCTTGGAGGATGTCTCATTTTCAGACATCCTGGAAATCCTCAGGCAGAGGGGTGGCTGGAAATCCCTTTCCCCTTCTGAAGGTGAGTCCGTGTACCTGGAGGCTTTTGGCTCCTGACCCTCCACCTCTTGGGTGTCTCCTCCTTTTGACCAGCTACTGGGGGTGGTCAGTTGAAAGGTGTGGAGCTCTCTAGAATTTATGGAACCAGTTCTGAGGATGTCCAATAAATTTATCACAATGCCAGAGGACAAGCTTTTCATGACTAAGGGTGTTCCAGTTGATGCTATGGTGGTTGCAGCAGCCACAAAGAAGGAATTAGCAGAAACTTCTTCTGTCCTTCTGCCGAACAAGGAGTCCCATATGATGGACAGATACAGGAAGCTTGTGTTTTCATCAGCAGCCTTTACCTTTAGGTCACTGAATAATTTTTCCAATTTCACTCATCTCCAGAAGGATCTTCTCAAAGAGCTGGGAGATGCTCTTCAGGATCCTACAGCTGCATGTGCTTCAGACAAGACTGCTTCCCAGTTTGCGACCTTGCCTTCTATAGTCAACTCCTCCATGCGACTCATCTCTTACGCAGCCGATGGAGCAAGCAGGGCTGCAGGCACAGGAATTGCCTTACAAAGATATTCCTGGATGTGCCTTTGCGAGTTCGCGGAGCCCTTCAAGTCCTCCTTTACCAATGCCCCATTTGATGGCTCGTCATTGTTTTGGCCCAAGGTAAGAGACTCTTAACAGGTGCGAGCAAGATGGCAAAACTCTCTCTGCCATAGCAGTACGTTTCTCTGTGCCTACTAGACCTTATCCTAAAGGTCAAAAAGGCAGGAAAATGTGGTTCTGGAAATCCAAGGGAGCTTCGCCTGATGCACATGGTGATACTTCCCCAGGGGCAGAGGGGGAAACAATAATGGTAGACGCTGCCCTCTCAGCAGAGGGGGTTCTCAGAATCAGGGCGACAGAGATATGTTCTCTGGTAAGCCCTTCCAGCGCTCCTGAAAGGAGGCCCACCTGTCCACCTCTGGGGGCAGTCAGGGGCAGATTGTCCCTGTACCCAGAAGCCTGGCAAAGTATCACAAGAGATACATGGGTACAGTCAGTAATATCCAAGGGATACAGCATTCATTTCTCCATGCCACCTCTTCCCAGAAAACAAATATCAATCCTAGATGTGCCACCCAAGCAGCGAGATCAAGCAAACGTCGAAGTTCAAAGGTTGCTAGAAAAATGAGCCATTCAAGAAGTGCCCGCAGACCAAATCGGAACTGGAACTTACTCAAGTTCTTTTTAGTTCCAAAGAAAACAGGGGATTGGAAACCCATTTTGGATCTCAGCAGGCTGAACAAGTCTGTCAAGAAAACAAAGTTCCAGATGATGACACTGCAGTCCATTCTTCCCTTTCTGGGAAAGGACAATTGGATGTGCTCCATCGATATCCAGGATGCATACTACCACATCAAGATGGACAGGTGATCCAGGAGATATCTACACTTCCGACTGGGAGCCAGTCATCAGTTCAGAGCTCTGCCATTTGGTCTCACTGCAGCCCCCAGAGTGTTCATCAAATGTGTGGCAGTAGTTACAGCTCACTTGAGGTGTCTAGGATTCCGGGTGTTTGCATATCTAGATGACTGGCTCCTTACCACCACCACCAAGCATCGAGTAATCCTAGCAAGGGCCACCACAATTCATCTCTGCTCAGAGTTAGGCATCACTATCAACTACGAAAAATCTGCCTTGTTGCTCTGTCAGCATATTACCTTTATAGGGGCAGATCTAAATACAAAAGACATGATCATAAAATTGCCTCAGTAGAGAGTGTCAACCATACAACATCAGGTGTCAGTCTTGATCAGGAGAAAGAAGATTCAAGCAAGATTTGTCCTCAAAGTGCTAGGCTCGATGGCGGCAGCAGTAACACTAGTTCCCTTGCCATGTTCCATATGAGGATATTGCAGTGGCTTCTATTTGCTCAGTGGTCCATGCAGAGTCTACCCATGTTACACGAGATCCACATTACGGAGGGGTCCCATTCACATTGTCGAAAGTTTACAAGTTCGAACGTCATATGGTCGAGACCATATTGTCGAACTTGTAAAACTTCGAGCGTTGCAACTGAGCTCTCCGTAAGGGAATCTTTCCCTTTCCTGCAATGTAGTGTGATCTCGGAGTTTGTATATTTAAGTAGCAGGGGGTGTGGGAGGCACAGCCTCCCATGTGGGCGGTGCAGGGGGGCTTGCTCCCCTTCTTGCAACCTTCAGGTAAGTTTTTTGTGTTTTTATTTTATTTTTTTTTTACTACGTTGTTGAACTTTTAATGTTTGAACATATGGTGACGACCATATGGTGTTCGAACTTTTAAAAGTTCGACAACGTGATATAGCTCCACTAGAGAGACCTGCAAAAGGGATCTACAATGGTGGCTTCAGTCTACACACTTAATGATAGGCAGGCCATTCATCCTCCCCTAACAGGTAGCCACAGTGACCATGGATGCTTCCCAGATAGGGTGGGGGGGGCATTATCTGGGACAAGACTGTTCAAGGAACTTGGCAAAACCCATGAATACCACTTGCACATCAACGTCCTGGAGATGAGTGGTCCTTCTGGCACTGCAAGCACTTCAGTGCTCTCTACTGATGGGGATGGTTGCAATTCAAACAGACAACATGTCCGTAGTGTGGTACATCAACAAGCAAGGCAGATCCAGATCTTACCCCTTGTGTCGAGAGGCTGTAAGAGTATGGTAGTGGGGGGTGTCCTCTCGGCCTTTTCTGATTGCAATGCACATCCCAGGAAAATCCAGTGTGATAGCAGACAAGCTAAGAAGGGCAATTCTGATGCCACACAAGTGGTCCCTGAAGCAGGAAATTGCAAATCAAATTTTTTGCAAGTGGGACCAGCCTTGCTGTGACCTTTTTGCCATGTCCATGAATACCAAATGCAGCAGCTATTTTGCCCTGGTCCCCCAACAGGGACAGTTACCCCAGGGATGCACTTGTTCACGATTAGCCCCCCGGACTTCTTTATGCCTTTCTCCCATTTCCTCTAATACCCAAAGTTCTTCAGAAAGCAAAGTCACTGGGTTGCATGCTAATCCTCATTGCCCCTACTGGTCTCGTCAGATTTGGTTCCCCTTCCTTTGGCCCCATCTCCAGGAGGAGCTGTGGATCCTGGACCCAGTTCCAGATCTTCTGATGCATCAGTCAGGAATGCTCCACCCTTCTATTCAGACCCTCAAGCTGACAACTTTGTCTCTCCAATTCTTGTCTTAGCCAGGCTTCCTGACATTTCCCTAGCAGTACAACACCTTTTGATCTCTTCTGACAAGTCTACAACTAGAAAGAGTTATGCCAGCAAATGGAAGAGGTTCTCCTGTTGGGCAGCCAAAAATCATATTGATCCTTTTACTGCACCCATTTCTAAGATCCTGGAATTCTAACTGAGACTTTTAACCAAGGGGCAACTGCAGCTACAATTAGAGTTCAGCTAGATGCTATTTCCAATTATCATGCTGGAGAAATGGGTTCAGATTTTATGTCCCACAGGTTATGCAAAGCTTTCCTGAAAAGTACAATCCTCTTGAGACCCCCCAATAAGAGAACCGCCTCCTCCTTGGGATCTAAATTTAGTCCTAGCTTCCTTGATTCTCCCTCCTTTCAAACCGGCTGCTACCTATTCTCTGAAGTTCTTGACTTGGAAAACAATCTTCTTGACTGCCATTACCTCAGCTTGGAGGGTATCAGAGCTACAAGCTCTCTCCATTCGTCCTCCTTATTTAACCTTTCACAAAGACAGAGTTTCTCTCAGAACCAATCCATCCTTCCTACCAAAGGTATGCTCTCAGTCAAATTTAAATCAATCAGTAGAACTCTCTGATGTTATGTGGTCCAATCTCGCCTACATTCTTACTTACGCGTTCGGAGCCGAACATCGTCTCTGACTCTGCCAACTTATATTTTTCTAACACAAAGTCTCTAATTGGCTAGGCTAACCTGGTATCCCATGTTGCACCGCTCCACAACCCCAGATCTTGTTTGCCGCTCGTGGAGCTAGGATGTGGTCTCACTTGGCTGTGGCTAAGTAGCTTTAAAACTTCTTTTTCTCACTAAAAATTGTTCTTTTCTTCACAAAAGCTATTTTAATAGCTGTTTGCTTGTTATTATCGTTGTTTTTGTGGTGTGAGTTTTTTGCTTGTGGTATCCCTCCATTCCTATGGGCTAGGCCCGTTTAATTTAGAGGACCTAGTCCTCCCTCCGTTGTGTGGTTTGTCTGAGGAAAGCGTTTGTCCCTTGCTTCAGTGTGTGTCTTGTTGTCGTGTCAGAATCGTTTAACTTAGAGATCCTGTCTTCTGTTGTTAGCAGTAATTTCCCGCCTTATCCGTTGTGGCCTACAGTCCTGTTTCTGTGCTGTTGTGTATTGTGGTTTGGCTGTTATGTCTAAGGATCAAAAAGAACACAAACCCTCCGGGTTTAAGAAGTGTTCTAAATGTAGCTACAAGATGTCCATAACAGATGGACACGCTGTTTGTATATACTGCCTGGGGGCGATACATTTACAAGAGTCTTGTAGTTTTTGTCACACTTTTAGCCCCAGGGTGCTGCAGGAGAGAAAAAATAAACTTATACTGAAGGGTCTTCTTAAGCCTTCCTTTGAGGAGTCCTTGGACTCTTCCTCTGGTTCACAGTCTAAAACCAAGACTTCTAAGGCTAAGAAAAGATCTCCGGCTCCATCTGTTTCATCGGAGCCACCGGAGAAGACTACCAAATTGGACTCGACCTCCTCGGCTCCCTTGTCCTCGGGGCCGCAGGAGGTAGCTGTGATTCTTGAATCTGCCTCGGCTCCTATCCTGTTAGAGCCCATTCGGAGCCGGTCTCCTAGTGTCAGACAAGAATCTCCAGATAGGAGATCACAGTCACCTTCTCTCTCCTCCAAATCCTCCAGACTCTCTGATTTGGATGTGGACAGGGTGGTCCAGAGGCTCCTGCAGTCTCCGGTTTTGGCGAAATTATTTTCGGCTCTGTCCCAGTCCCGATGAGTGCACTCATGTTTCCTCCTCCGAGCACCTCCTTGTCTTCGGAGCCGGAGTGTTCTGCTCCGGGTGATGTTCTGCCAGCTCCGATACCTCTTAAGGCCTTATCGGTGCCAACGTCGGCTCCTGCCATGTTGACTCCATCCTCTGGTTTCGGAACCCGGGTTTCCTCTGTTGGGCCTGAGGGGGATACTTCGGGACTTTTGTCGGTTCCGAGCCTCCCTCTCAGCGCTTCGGCTCGGGGAACTTCGGTTCTGATCTTGGCCTCAGAGGTTGGTCGATCTTCGGATTCGGGAGGACCCGCCTTCGAGGCCATGAGGAGTGCACTGGCCAGATCCTCAGTCACATCACCCAGATTGGTCATTCCATCCCCTTCCACTCCGGCGAGAGCCTCTGATGTCCTCCTATCGGTTGACGGTGGAGCCCCAAGGTCTGGGGATACCCCGTGAGCAGAGCACAACTTTCTGAGGGCCCCTCAGAGTCTGTGCCTGAGGAGCCCCCAAGAAAGAAATTGTGCAAGAGGAAGCACATAGACTCCCAGGATGAGTCCCTCACCTCTGATACCAACCTCGAGGAGTCAGAGGGGACCCCCAAATCGTCCTCCGATGACGTCTCTTTCTCCGACATCCTGGAGATTTTGAGGCAGAGAGGCAGCTGGTCGTCCAAAACACCCCTTGAGGAGGAGTCTGTATTCCTCAAGGCCTTTGGGGCTCAACCCTCCGCCTCCTGGGTGTCTCCACCCTTCGATGAGCTCCTGGATTTGATCTGTCGAAGGGCGTGGGAGACTCCTGACTTGGGTGAACCTGTACCAAGGTGCCCTAATAAATTTCTGTCAGCTCTTTCCGGGAAAGAGTTCCTGTCCAAAGGGGTTTCTGTGAATGCCATGGTGGTGGCGGCAGCCACTCAGCAGGAAGTAGCAGAGTCTTCTTCCTCCGTCCATCCTCCTAACAAGGAGTCCAGGAGTATGGATCGGTACGGGAAGCATACCCTCTCTTCAGCAACCTTCACACTTCAGTCTCTGAACTATCTATGTCACTTTACTCGGCTCCAGAGAGATCTCCTTAAAGAGTTAGGAGATACTCTAACGGATAACTTACCTGAGGCATTAACACAGACGGTTAACGCCCAGTTGTCTACTCTTGGTTTGATTGTCAACTCGTCCATGAGGCTCATATCTTATGCAGCCAAAGGGGCGAGCAGGGCAGCTAGCTCAGGTGTAGCCCTTAGCAGGCAAGCCTGGATGCACCTGTGTCATTTCGCAGAGGCCTTCAAGTCTTCCTTCACTGACGCCCCCTTTGATGGGTCCTCACTCTTTGGGACCAAAGTGAAAGACACCCTCACCAGATGCGAGCAAGAGGGAAAGACCCTGTCTGCCATAGGGGTCCATTTTTCCCTCCCATCTAGGCCTTACCCCAAGGCTCAGAGGGGAGGAAAAATGTGGTTCAAAAAGTCACAGAAGTCTTTCCCTGCTGGTCAAGGTGAGTCCCCCTCCAGAGGCAGAGGAGGGGGTGGCTATTCTGGGAGACGCCGCCCTAGGGGCAGAGGAGGCCCTCGCAATTCGGGAGAGTGTGATTCCTTTTGTGGGCCTTCCTATCATCGTCCCTGATGTATTGCCCGACTGTGCTATTCCGGAGCCAGTCGGGGGCCGCATTTCGTTGTACCCAGAAGCCTGGGCAAGTATCACTCAGGATCGATGGGTGCTTCATATAGTTACCGGAGGTTATTCCATCCCCTTATTGTCAGACCCTCCTCCACCCAAGAGGATCCCAGACGTTCCACCCAGTCAAAGGGATGACGCAACACTAGAAATTTCAAAGTTGCTGTAAAAAGGAGTCCTCCAACCTGTCCCCTCAGACCAGATCTGATTAGGGACTTACTCAAGACTCTTTTTGGTGCCGAAAAAAACAGGGGACCTGAGACCCATCTTGGATCTCAACCGACTGAACCGCTACGTTCTAAAGTCCAAGTTCCGAATGGTCACCCTTCAGTCGATTTTTCCGTTACTGGGAAAAGAAATATGGATGTGTTCTATCGATCTCAAGGATGCTTACTACCATATCAAAATGGACAGGGCATCCAGGAGTCACTTACGCTTCCAGCTGGGAGCCAGTCATTTCCAGTTTTGTGCCCCTGCCCTTTGGCCTCACCACAGCCCCCAGGGTGTTTACCAAGTGTTTGGCAGTGGTGACAGCTCACCTGAGACGTCAAGGATTCCAAGTGTTTCCATATCTGGACGACTGGCTCCTCACCGCCCCCACCAGGCATCTTCTCATTCAGGCCAGGGAAAAGACCATTGTCCTTTGTCATCAGCTAGGAATTACCTTGAACTGGGGAAAGTCTGCCTTGCTGCCCTCACAGCGTGTCACATTTATAGGCGCAGAGCTAGACACTGTTCACATGCGGGCGTTCCTGCCTCAAGAAAGGATAGAGGTGTTGCAGGGTCAGGTTCGTGTGTTGCTACCCCTCAAGAAGGTTCAGGGCAGATGGGTTCTACAGCTCCTGGGATCCATGGCAGCCACCATTATGTTAGTGCCCCTGGCCAGATTACACATGAGGCTTCTGCAGTGGCTTCTCTCTGCCCAATGGTCCTTTCAGAAACTTCCCCTGTCCCATCTGATCCTACTCACCGATCGGTGCAAATAGGACCTCTGTTGGTGGCTGCGTTCCACCAACCTGAACAAAGGGAATCCATTTATTCCTATGATTCCCGTTGCCACGGTGACCATGGACTCCTCCCAGATAGGGTGGGTGGGGGTATTATCTGGGCAGGACGGTCCAAGGCACCTGGCAGGATCACGAGATACATCTGCACGTCAGTGTTCTAGAGATGAGAGCGGTGTTACTGGCGTTGCAAGCACTGTAGAGCTCTCTTCCCCTAGGAACGATTGCAATTCACTCGGACAACATGTCTGTGGTGTGGTACCTGAACAAGCAAGGGGGAACCAGGTCTTACCACCTATGCAGAGAGGCCATGCGAGTGTGGCAGTGGGCAGTGTCTTCCCGACAATTCCTAGTGGCAATGCACATTCCGGGAAAAGCCAATGTGATAGCAGACAGGCTGAGCAAATCTATTCTGATGCCTTACGAGTGGTCCCTGAACCGCCGAGTTGCGGAGCAGATTTTCAACAGGTGGGGTCAGCCTTTCTGTGACCTTTTTGCCAATCCCCACAATACCAAGTACAGCAGCTACTTCACTCTGATCCCCCCACAGGGGGAGTCACCCAGGGACGCTCTAGTCCACGATTGGCCTCCCGGTCTGCACTATGCTTTTCCTCTGTTTCCTCTGCTACCAAGAGTGATCCAGAAAGCCATTTCCTCGGGAATCAAGATGATTATTATTGCCCCACACTGGCCTCGCCAAGTCTGGTTCTCCTTTCTTCATCAGTATGCAGTGGACAGTCCTTGCAGTCTGGACCCAGCACCAGACCTACTGACACACATGTCGGGACAGTCCCATCCCTCCCTGCGGACCCTCAGGTTGACAGCCTGGCTACTCCACTTCCATCTTTAGTCAGACTTCATCGTTTTTCACCAGCGGTAGTACACATTTTATCTTCTTCTCATAAATCTTCTACCAGGAAGATTTACTCCAGCAAGTGGAAAAGATTTTCAATTTGGGCTCAGGCCAAGGGACTGGATCCTTTCACAGCCCCCATCCCTGTTGTCTTAGATTTTTTATCCACTCTTTTTCAGCAGGGTTCTGCTCCTGCTACCATTAAGGTTCAGCTAACCGCTATTTCTAATTTTCATACCTCCTATGGACCTTCTCTCATGGCTCTTAAGCTATGTAAGGCCATTTTGAGGGGCACCTTGTTGCTTCGGCCTCCTGTGTCAGAAACCATCATGCCATGGGATTTAAATTTTGTGTTACAGGCCCTGACGTCATCACCTTTCAAACCAGCTGCCACCTGTGAATTAAAATTTCTATCTTGGAAGACTGTATTTTTAATAGCTATCACATCAGCCAGACGGGTGTCGGAGATTCAAGCATTGTCCATCAAATCCCCCTATTTAATATTTCATAAGGACAGGGTTTCCTTGAGACCTAATCCGTCCTTCCTTCTGAAGGTAACTTCTGCCGTTAATCTCAATCAGTCCATTGAGTTGCCAGTTTTCTTTCCTCAATTTTCCAACAAGGCGGAGTTTAGGTTTCATCAATTGGACGTACACAGGCAGCTTTGTTTCTACTTACTCAGGACAAAACAACTTCATAAGTCTGACCAACTCTTTGTGTCCTTCTCAGAAAATAGAACAGGTTTCCCTGTTTCTAAGATTACAATTTCCAGATGGATTTCTGACTGCATCTCCTACGTTTACTCGTCAGCAGGCAGAGAGTTACCATTCCCTGTCAAGGCTCACTCCACCAGGGCTGTTTCAGCTTCAGTAGCTTATCACTCCAGACTATCCTTGGATGAAATTTGTGCTGCGGCCACGTGGGCTTCTCACCACACCTTCATTACTCATTACAAATTAGACGCGGCTTCTAGGGGCCGGGCTTCCTTTGGTTCCACTGTTCTCAGGAGCATCTTCCATTGAGTCTCCCAGGATAGAGGTGCTGGGGACGCTGGCCCATGAGGAAGAATGTAGGCGAGATTGGACCACATAACATCTACAAGTTATGTACTCACCATAACGCTTGATGTATGTGGTCCATCTCGCCTCACATTCTTACATTCCCTCCCACCTACCCCCCTCCTGGAGGATTTGGAGGAGACATTTGTTTCAGTACCCTTCGGTATTGGTTATTTTTTCTTTGCTGCCCTGGTTAGTGTCCTTCTCTTCTGACTGTGGTTGTGCATGAGATGTGACTATGAGCTGCTGCAAACTAGATCTGGGGTTGTGGAGCAGTGCAACATGGGATACCAGGTTAGCCCAGCCAATTAAAGACTTTGTGCGAGAAAAATATAAGTTGGCCGAGTCGGAGCCGATGTTCGACTCCGAACCCGTGAGTAAGAATGTGAGGCGAGATGGACCACATACCTCAAGTGTTATGGTGAATACATAACTTGTAGTTTTCTTCCCTAATCATGGCAACAAAGCAGAATATAGACTCCACCAACTGTGAATGTGCCTAGGCAGTTGCATTTTTACTTGCACAGGACAAAAGAATTCAGAAAGTCCAACCAGTTATTTACATCATTTTCAGAAAACGGAAAGGCTACTTCAGTCTCAAAAGTAACCTTATCGAAATGGCTTACAGAGACCATCGCTTATGTTTATAGCTCACAGGGTAAACAACTTTCAGGAAAAATTTGGGCATTTCACTAGAACATTATCTACCTCTACAGCATTTCAGGCTAGACTGCCTTTGGACTCAATTTATGCTGCAGCTACTTGGATTAATCCTCATGCCTTCATCACTCATTACAAGGTAGATGTGTCCAACCAGAACAGGGCATCCTTTGGTTCCACTGTTCTGAAGAGTTTATTCCCTTGAGCCACCTGAGAAAGAAGGTGCTGGGGATGCTGTCCCAACAAGCAAGGATGAAGGTGAGATAGGGACAACATAACATAATGAAGTTATGTACTCACCATAACGTTCCATGTTTGTTGTCCATGATCTTGCCTTCTTTCTTGCATCCCTCCCCCTTCCCTCTTCCTGGAGGATTGAGAGGAATTATTTGGTGTTTGGCTATATGTGCTATGATTCCCTTCCTGCCTCATGAATTGGATAGCCTTCAGGTCTGTCAATGTTGTTTTGCTGGTACTGATGTATCTATATTTATATATCTATATAAAATCTAGTGTTATGGATTATCACAAACGAGATCTGGGTAACACTCGCTGGGCATGTTGGGACAGGGTCTAGCCTCGAGCCGGTGGCAACTCTCTAGCTTTAGGATACGGCTAAGTCTGAGCAGAGTATTGGCTCCGAATCCAACAAGCAAGAAAGAAGATGAGATCATGGACAACAAACATTGAATGTTATGGTGAGTACATAACTTCTATTTTTGCAAGCCCCCTACACCCCTGAACATGTATATACCAACTCTGAGATCATCATAGCATGGAGAAAAGGGAATATGCCAATAAGTGGCCATCTTGAATATGGTATATACAAGTCCATTTTTCGATCATTCATTCTCCTTGTTTCAAGACTCACTGTTGTGGGTCTGGTACTGGAGACACACACAAGCCACCCGGGGAACTACAAGAGTGCCCTAACAGTACTAAAACTATGATAGTGGTCAGTGGGTGAGAAAAAAACATGGGAGGAAAGATGAATCAGAAGGACAGTTTTGTGTGTGTGTGTGTGTGTGTGTGTGTGTGTGTGTGTGTGTGTGTGTGTGTGTGTGTGTGTGTGTGTGTGTGAGAAAATGTGACTGTGAAACTGTGACTGTAGGGAGGATGTCAGTGCCTACATGAGCAGCAGTTTACTACTGCAATATGAAGATCAGTAACGATCTGCATGTTGTAGTCATAACTGTGATTTAGAAACGTGGAAATTAGCCATTCCTGCGGTCTTACTTCATTGCTGCTAATGTCTCTGAATCATATGTTAGCCATGATCAGAGGAGGGCCTGCCATACCCTTTCATGAATCTCCAGGCTTGTTGTTTATAATAATGGTTGCTACTAAGGTTATTGGGTTATTGCAAAGAAATGGAAAACAGATCCACTTCCAAATTTAGACAATCTAGTGGAGATGAATGAATATGGTAAAAGGAAGTTGTATGGCTAAAAACATTTCATGGAGTACGTATATTGATAGGTGGCTACTGCTGCATTGTGTCTAAAGGCGTACTTTGACAAATGAAAATCAGGGTTGTTTTATGTAATATACTGGAAAGAAAACTTGCTATGAAGTGAAAAAAATAATTTTCCACCTTTTCGCTGTGCTGCATTAGCTTGGTATTTTTGATGTTTAAAGTTTGGGGAGCTGACTAACTTTTTTGAATGAAATACTCATCTTCTGGTATGTCTCTTAACTTCTTTATGCAATAATTCAGGAAACAGCCAAACATAAAGCCTCCCAAAATCAGGGATAATTTTTAAATATTACTGTAATTCACTTAAAGAGCTAATGGAATGACTTTTTTTTATCAACGTGCATCTTCTGAGCAATAAGAATTATGAAACTTTGTCTAGCATTATTGACTGACTGTACTCCCTAATGACTTACCAGAAAATCAATAATTTGCAAAGGACAGAGCACAAATATGGGACAATATCAGGGACATTGGAGAGGTCTGCCTTCTGGTAGTTGAAATATAGATTTTTTTCTTAAGTAAGTTATGCATTATAGCTGCACTGTATGACTTCTTTATATGGTTATCTGTGCTGATTGCATTGGAAATTATTTCTTTTAAAATGGTTATTCTTAATATTGGTAAAATAAGATGTTCTTAGTGTGCTGCGTGTGTTACTTTCAATCAGGATTGGCAGTGTGTCTATGATTAGCACGTTATGATGGAAATGTACAATTAATGGGTGCAATCTGATATGGGGGGTAAAAAATGAGGATATAATATTGTAATGTTTTGCTGCTTCAAATAATATATGTGATGAGGGATGTAGCAGTTCAGTGTATGGTTGATCCTGATGGTATCGTATTGCATTGCTTTGATTGTAATAATGTTGAATGTTAGCAAATATTTTCTATTATAGGATCATAGGACATTGTTAGGCTATTAGCTCTAAGGCCCTTACAAGCCTAGCCAAGAATTTAGCCTATGTTACAGCAAGCCAGCACCCAATGCTCCTGTTCAGCACAGGTGGAACCCCAGGGGTGTATTTTCTGTTCCCTATCCAGTTATCCGGGTTGTACTTAAAAAGGGATAGTGAGGTACTCTGCTTGACATGGAGAGGGAGTCTATTCCACAGAGGAAGAAGTCTCTGGGACACAAATCTGTCCTGCCAACAAGTCCTATTGATGTCACAGACCTGGTTGAGGTTGTGCATGTGGGTTACTCGAGCAGAGCTTGACTTACAGATATGCAGCAGTCTCATCAAGGCAGGGTCTGAGTTTGCTTTGTGTGCGAGACAGAGGTCACCCCTGAGGAGTCTGTGTGAGACTGAGTAGAGGGACAAGGCTTTATCCTATCTGTGTAGGGTAGATGTTTGAGGCCCTGGATTCTACTGGTGAGGAATCTCTGCGGTGTGTCGAGCTGCTGCATGTGCTTTGTGAGTTACATGCTAAAAGGGGAGTTGTAGTCAGTAATGGGTCTTATAAGGGAAGAATACAGGGATGTCCTGACCTCCTTGTCCCTGGATGAGAAACCCTTACTAATGAGGTGGGCCAAATAGAAAGCCTTCCACACAACGGAGGCAATATGGGGGTCAAAAGTTATGTTGTCAACCTGGGTGCCCAAGTCTCTCGTGATTGATTACGTGCTTAGGACCTTGTAATCAATGTGATAATTTGTGGGGAATGTCACTCTCCCCAAAGGGATGATGATGATGATGATGATGCATTTTTCGGCATTGAGTTTGAGGCCATGTTTCTGGCAGCAGTCATTTGTTTGGGTGAGACCCTCTTGGAGGATGCCCACATCACTAGGGGAATTGGTGACAATGCCCAGCTAGCAGTCAATTACAAACTTAGTCAGACATAGCCCACTTATTTTGGCCTGCACCTCAGAAAAGTATATCCTAAACAACAATGGCCCCAAGTCTGAGCCCTGGGGAACGTCACTCATTACAGGTCTACTGCTTGAGGTGTCTTCCCCTATTTTGGCTAGTCTGGTTCGATCAGTGAGCCAGTTTGCTACCCATCTGTTAATATACAGATTGATGCCTAGTTTAGAGTGTTTATCTATTACATCAGAGTGGGGGAAGAGTATTGAAGGCTTTGGCTAGGTCAATGTAGGTGGTGTGCACCATCTTCCCCTCGTCCATGGCTTTGGTGACTGTCTGAAAGAAGTTGACTAAGTTTAACAGGCATGACATCCCCTTGATGATAGCAACCTGGGATCAATTGTTTGGAGGTTTCCAATTTCCTTGTTAATGAGGTCTGTGATAATCCATTCCATGGCCTTGCAGATCATGCTAGTTAGGCTGATAGGTCTATAATTTCCTGGATTGGTGGACCTTTGTGCAAAGGGATGACTGTGGCTGTCCTCCACTCAGCTGGAATGAAGCCAGTACTCAGGCTTTAGTTGAATAGGGTGCCTAACGGTGCTGCAAGTGCCATCCTGAATTCATGTAAGATGCAACCTGGGGTATTATCAGGTCCCATGGTGGCTGTATGTTTTGCCTTTGAGAGGGCAGTGATGACTTGCTAGAGATAAGAGGAGGGGACAAGTGCTTGGGATGTCCTGATTTACTGATGGAGGGGGGGAGGGCGGCAGAGGGGTGAAGTTTTCACTGAACCCATCTGCCAGCAGGTTGGCTATATCTATGGCATTTGTATATGTAGTATTCTTGACTACTAGATCTAAGCAGATCTGAGTGCGTCCTTTGAGATTGCAGACATATATGAAGAAGGCCTTATGATTGTTTTTGGTAGATGTGGCCAGTTTGGACTCAAATTTTGCTTTGGAGGATTTCATTAGTGCTCTTATTTGCTTGTTCAGGCTAAGGAGAGATTGCTTCCAGTTAGACCCCTGCTCCTTCTTGGTCATGGACAGCAATTTTTTTCCTTTTTATTATAGAGTCTATTTATTGCAGATGTCCACCAGACAGGTTTACTCTTCCTTGAGGATAATGATTTTGTCCTGGTGGGTATTCCTGATTCCATGCAGCTGTATAAATGCTTATATAGTACTTTGGTGTATGTTTGGACATTTGTGCCAGTTCCTATGCAGGGGAGGTGGCTGTGAAGCTGTTTATACCTTCCCCCAGGAGGTTGTAATCAGATTTGGAGAAGCTTTTTTGTTTGACCCTAGGTGGGGTGGGGTTGGGGGAGATTGTGAATTCGAAAGCGACCACTTTGTAGTCGCAATTTACCAGGGAGGATGACAGTGTGGGGATGCTGCAGAAGTTATGCATGTTTGTTAATATCAAGTCCAAGATGTCACCTCTTGTAGGGGTCTCCACCAGCTGGTCCAAGGCATTTGCATTGATAAAAATCAAAGAATCTCTTGGCATGAGTAGTTCTTCTAATCCTTGGTTGGATAGTTAAAGTTACCCAGAATCAGAGTAAAGGGTTGAATCTTGATGGATTTGAAGAGGTCCAGATATGTGTAGTGGGCATCCTGAGTCAAAGTTGGGAGCCTATATGTATGATTTGAGTAGGGGGTCTTGTCAATGGTTAACTGCAGATGGAGTGTCTCCTTTGTGTCATACTGTTTGACCAGTCTGGAGGTGTGTATTTCTTTAATATATATTGAAACTTCACCTCCTTTTGCTTTGCTGCCCATGGTTTGGGGTCTGAATATATGATAGGATGAGTAACTTAGTATGGCTGGGGTGCTCTCAACAGCTTTGAATCAGGTTTCTTTTGACTGCACAAATGTCGGCATCTTCCAGGGTTAAGAATGCTTGCAATGAGTGAAGTTTCATGTTTTGACTCCTAGCATTTAGCAGCATGACCTTTATTTGTATTTTGATTAAATTTTCATGTTGGTAGTTTTGACCTCATGGCATTGCCTAAAAAAGACTGTGTCAGAGATGCTGTCTTTAAAGTGACCCGGTAATGAACTTTTATAGGGACTGAAGTTTGTAGGTTACATGCATAAGTAGCACCCATTATTGGTAACCCGTAACTGGTATCAAAGAACAAGGACTAATATGTTCCCTACCACTGAGTTTTTCACAGTATTGGTCAGTACATTGACAGAACTGTACCAGGTATTATGTATTTCAGAATTTATTTTCAACTTTCTGCATATACCTAGACTAGGTACCAATGGGGTCAAGCTAAATTCCCAAATTATTGTACATACAGTTTAATAAGGTTGTTTATCTAGTGCTAAGATGTGCTAGTCATAGTTAACTGTGTTGACACACTTTTGAGTGCCAAAACACAAGATACTGGTTTTGCTTAAATTAGCTACAAGTTCTAGCTGCTTTAGTCTAAGAGGAAAGCTGGGTTAGTTTATTACTAACCTCCTGAGGGACATGATAGCCTAGTGCACACATATGCACCTATGAGCATGGTTAATGACCACTAGGGCCCTTAAAAGCCTAGCTGTGTCCACAAATTTGATCTGATTTATATTTGACTTACAGGGGTGATTTACTGACTGCCTCTGTCCATCTGCATCAGAGACATTGGAAATTTACTGATGGTTTAGCTCCTATTATCCATCCATTGGTACTAGTTGCACTTATATGGGGATAGGTAGGAACTCTCAAGAATTTTCTGAGAAACGTCTGTCTCTCCAACATGTCCAGTTTATGTTGCAAGCAAAATTTAGGTAATTTAATCTAGTAGTTCTGATGCTGTTTTTCTTCAGGTGTGCATGATTCATCAAAACAAGGTTCGGGGATGCTTTGTGTGTCAGACAAAGATCTCCTAAGTCTGTATGATATTGAGTAAAAATACAGGGCTTTGAAGCGATAAGCATAGGACATTGTGTTTACTCCCTGTATTCTATTTGTAAGGAACCTTTGTGGACATTCTAGTTGCTGTATGTGTCTGGTCAGGTACATATCGAGGGGGCATTATACTCTGATGGGCCTGATGAGGGCAAAGTAAAGTATTATGATAACCTCTCTGGACCTAGATGTCATGCTTTTCTTACAAGTTGAGTAACATAGAAGGGTATTCTTACTACCTTGGGCACATGTTGGATGAAGGCTAAGTCACTGTTTACACGAGTTCCCGGATCCCTATCTAGTGAATCATCTCTCAAAGGGTATTTTATTGATGATGTAGTTACCTGGGTGTAGACTTCATGTCATCAATACACAGGAGAAAAGTTTTATTCTTACATTAATGGGCTCATATGATAAGATACACCATTTTGTATAATAGATCTGTCCGCTTAACACCATAGACCCAAACAAACCATTCTGCCTCTGTGGTCTATTACCCAACATGACAGAGTCACACAAGTCCTTCTGTGTCAGAAATTTGTTTCTCAGCCTTGTAGGATCACATACGTGTGTGTGTCTTGGATCTCTTCTTTAGCACCACAGAGATATGCAAGATATTTATATTTAGTTATATTATTTATATTTATATTTGTAAGATACAGAGCCATGTAAGATATTCTGTAACTCAGTTTTAATCTCGGTCCTCAAAGGATCATATGGCATTCTGTTTCAGAGATGTATTTCACTGCACCATAATCTCATATTCACTGTTCTTTTTCACAAATTTGTTCTCCAGTAAGATGGATCCACAAGAGGCATTCTGCTTCTCAGATCTGTTCCCTAACATTTTATACCCTAATAAGGCTGTATTTATCTGCAGTGTATTCCCTAGCCTGTAAGATGCTATAACTAATTCTGTATCTGCGATCTGTTTACCAACCCCATACAGACATACGCACACACATGCACATGTGCGCGCACACACACACACACACACACACACACACACACACACACACACACACACTGTGCATGCGCATACATGTACATATGCCATACTGCATCCATTGTCATAGATGCAAACAGGTAATTTGTATCTGAGATATGCTCCATAACTTCATAGTGTCACTGCCACAGTCCCACAATTAAGTCTGTATCTTATTTATTCACTAATTCCAAAGGTCAACATGATGCATTCTTCATCACACACATTTCCCAAGATTACAGACATACATGATGTCTATTCCTTAATTTCAGAGCCACACCTAACAGTAACCTGTTGCAGAATATGTAATTACGGTTGCACTACAAGAAGTCCTTCCATATCACTGTTGCAGTATTCTTTACAGAAGGGATCTCCTGCCAAGGATAGACCAACATCCATCCAGTACACCAAAGCCTTTAGTTCTTATAGGTATCGTACATCACAGGTATGCTCTTCATATGAGGTGTAGGGCATAAAGGTGACATACAGATGCAGACAGAACATTTTTGCTGCAAATCTGAACACCACTATTAAATGTTGGTCTGAATGCCTCTCTGCTGTGTTGGTTACCAAGCTGGGTTTTCAGATAAGTGCCCATTTTTTTTGTTTTTTTTTCACTTTTTTCTTATTTATTATGGGTATTGTGTTCATGTCATCCAAAAGGGTAAAATCCCAGTGTAGGAGGCAGATTCCCCATAAAGTCTATAACAAGTGTGTCTTCTGTTTTAGGTGCTTCCCACAATTATACTATCTGCCAGGTGTGTTTGTGTCTAAAATTCTACATAGTCATCTCTCCTCTTTGTGCGTGTACCTGTCGAACCAACATCTGAAGTTGTTGAATCAGCATGCTATGGTGGAATCCTCCCATTCCAAGGGCCAGCTGTCTGCCAAAAAGAAGGCCAAAACAGTTTGGTCTGATCTGGCTGCTGTCCAGCATCCTCTGAATGCCTCTCTTGAGGCTCATGAAAGCCTAGAGGACCATCCATTGGTTGCTTTAGCTTTCTCTACTAGAACCCCATCAGAGGTCATTATGAATCAGGTTTCTTGCATGTCCTCAGAGGCTTTTCACACATCTGTACCTGATGTTGAGGGGGAACCTCTGCTGATTTATATCTGAAGGACTGAGGGGGATTTCTCAGATATAAGTTGGGGTGGAGATTCCTATCATCATTATTCAGTCTCGCCCATGATCTGTCCTTCCATGGGTGTTTTGTGTGGACATTCCACAGAAAAAGAACCAAAAACAAAGAATATTTCCCTGTTAAGGATCCCCAGTGTGAATGGAAGTATTTCACTCAGGGTTTATTTAATGCTCTGATGGCCTTAAAGCCTTTTCAGTGGGTCTCTGGGCCTGCTCCTCCCTGGTCTTCCACTCTACTCAAGAGGACCAGGTAATTCTATTCCTCAGATGAGAACCTGGACTCAAGGGCAGAATCTTTACCTTACTCTTCCCAATCCCATTCCCTTCCCTTTGAGCTATGGTTCAGAGGAGGAGGATTCCATAAGTCCAGATTCCCACTGGAAGAACTCTCCTTTGGGGATACCATTGTCTGCAATGATATATTATTCTCTGAGATTCAGAAAATATATTAATGAACTCCTACAGACTGAGTCTCCTAAACCATCTGCTGTTCCTCCTGTTCTGGCTACCTTTCTGGATACTTTCTTGGCAGTGTCTGGAGCCCCTGAATCTCAGCCCCCTGTACCTTTGAAGTCAGACAGAGTCTATAAAGTGCCCGAGGAACAAAAAATCTCTTTATAAATGCTCTTCTGCTGACCATTCTGTAGTGTCAGTCTTTTCTGATTAGCTGTACAGTTATTGTCCTCTGCCAAGCTGTTGCCTTCTGATAAGGGTAGTAGGGCTATGGAATGGCTTGGCAAAAAAGTTTACTCTTCTGCCACTTTATCCTTTTGGGCTATTAGCTACCAGACTCAAATGACCAGGTATATTTTAGCCCTCCTTTCTCAGATTTCTTACATGGTTTGCGTCCTTCCGGACTCTGATGGGAAGGCTTTGACCCTTTCTTTGATGGCATGGACTTCCTAAGTTGCCTACCACCAAATCAGATGTAGCTATGATGCAGCTGATTCCTCTTCCAAGGCTGCTGCCTTTGGTTCAGTTATGAGATGTTATTTTTGGCTTCCTCTTCAGACTTTGCCTGATGACATTAAGGCCAAATTTTGGATACTCCTCTGTAAAATAAAACTCTCTTTGGTTCTGTTGCAGCTGAACTTTTCAAGTCTCTCCAAGACAAGGGTAAAGTCCTGCAGGAGCTGAAATATATATATATTTTTGCCTACTTCCAAATTTCATGGGAATTATCCCTCCAAGTCTGCTTTTGTTCATAGACAACCTCTCCCTCTTACTAAGGGCAAGAAGGGATCTAGGTGTGTGCCTCCTGCTGAGTCTAGTCGGACGTCTGACCCCAGGAACCTCCTTTCCAGGATAAGCTGTGTTCTGTTTGACAGTTTGCTTCCTCCTGCCTTCACAGACCTGTTGCTTTCAAATTTGCTTCAGCAAACTTCAGACTCTTGGGTTCTGTCCATTATGTGTTAGGGATATTTCATGGTTTGAAAGTCCCTTCCTCCCTTTTCAGGCATTCCTCAACCTTCTCTAAAATATTTCTCTAATTTCTGAAAGGTTCTTCACTCTTTTGGCTCAGAGAGCCCTTCAAGCCATGCCTCTTATTTATTTATTTATTTATTGACTTTTTTTTTTTTTACCAGGAAAGTCCACTGGGCCAAGGACCCATTTTCAGTGGAGGTCTGGGTAGAAAAGCTCCACAAAAACAATTCCAAAAAGTCCCAAGTATGGAAGGGATTTTACTCCAGGATGTTTTGGTCCCATGAAAGGAGGGTACTTGGAAGCCAGTTCGGGATATTTCCTGGCTGAAAACCTTTTTCAAGATTCCTTCCTTTCAGATGTTATCTTTGCAAACATTATTTCCTTTTCTTATATCCCAGTTCTTTCTGGTCTCTCTGGATCTCAAGAATTCAAACCTTCACATCACCATCCATCCTCTTTTCAGGAAATTTTTAGGTTTTTCTGTCTCTTCCTTGCATTTTCAGTTCTTTGCTTTGCCCTTTGATTTTTCTACTGCCCCAAGGATATTCTCTAAATGCCTTGATCCTGCCATTGCTTTTTGAGGAATTCAGATCTTTCTCCATCTAGATTTGCTTATTGAATCTCCTTTTGCCCATACTCTGCTTCTGGATTTCAGGTTTACTGCTTCTCTATTACTGAGTCTGCAGTTCACCCTAAACTTCCAGAAATCAGTTCTGACACCTTCTCAGGATTATATTTCCTCTGCTGTAGATTTCAGGCAGTCCCCATGCTGGCATCTCTACCTATCTCTAAAGTTATGTCTCTAAATGCCTTTTTTCATCCCTTCTTCCTCTGGTGGCTCTCACGGCCAGGGAATTTCTCAGGGTTCTCAGGTTCATGGCTTCCACCATTCCCATGCTACCCTTCATCATGCTGCATATGAGGAAGCTTCAGTGGTACCTCAATTCACTGTGGCTTCAACATTGCCATCCCATGACTTTTCTGGCACATTTTCTTCCCTGTCTCAAGCTTGAGCTTTAGTGGTGGATTTATCAACTTACACTCAACCCAGGGCTTCCTTTTCAAGTTCCTTTTCTAACTCAGGAGCTCTTTACAGATGCCTCAGTCAGGGGGCGGGGGGCTTACTGCCACCTCCTTAAGTTTCAGGGTCTCTTGCCTCCTCATCAGTGGTCAGACCACATCAGTATAAAGGAGATGAGGGCTCTGCTTCTGGCACTTCAGGCTTTTCTTTCCCTGTTTCATCCTTGACTCCTCAAAATTTTCACAGACACCACCACAGTAATGTAGCATGTCAACAAGGAAGGGGGCACAAAGTCCTGTCTTCTTTGCAGACTAGCTCTTCAGGTCTGGGATCTAGCTGGTATCAAGTAACTCTTCAGGCAGTTTACACTACCTCAGAGCACATATAGTGGCAGACTCCTTGAGCAGGTCCAGTACACAAACTCATGAATGGATGTTTCACAGAAATGCGTCCCAGAACATTGTCCATTGCTAGGGTATTCCTCAGGTAGATATTTTTGCCTCCACTCTGATCAGATAACTTCTTTTTTGTTTCAGTCCCAAGTCCTCTGGCTTGGAAAGTGGACACCCTGTCTTTTCTTTGGAAGGGGATGTTTCTACATGCATTCCCTCCCCTTCCTCTCTTACCATGAACCTTGCAAAAGATCTAGCAGGACACTGCCACAGTCTTGCTGGTGACTCCGTTTTGGCCCAGACAGCACTGGGTTCCCTCCTCTTTCTCACTGGGCCATGGGGAATCACAACAAGTTACCTCACTGGGTGGATTTACTCACACAAGACAAGGGGCCATCCATCCATCCTCTCTTGTCCACTCTTCAAATGATACAGTGGTTGATAGGCTTTCGATCCCTCTTAGTCACTTTTTCTCATGGCGTGCTTTGGGTTCTGCAGGAGGCTAGGAAATCCACTACCAGGAATTTGTATATGTCCAGATGGAAGAGATTTTCTGTCTGGTGCCTTTCTAACCATCAGGATTTCATATCTATGGCGGCTGCTCTGGTTCTCTATTATTTGTGTGATCTGCTCCATGCTGGGTTGGCATATTCTTCAGTTAAAGCTCACTTGTCAGCAGTTTTTGCTTGTCTGCCCTTGAATCCTCCTCTGGCCTCTAGGTTTGAGGTAAAGCAATTTCTTAAAGGCATACTTCATATCAGGCCTCCCTAGAAAGCCTATTCCTCCCTCCTAGGACGCAGTTTTGTATTTGAAAAATTGAATCAGGCTCCTTTTGAGCCTTCTTCGTCAGCTTCCTTACCACACTATACTTAGCCTAGTACCTACCTATGAACCTATCTGCCCGAGGGCATTTATAAGCCTAGCCAGAGTGTGTCTGCTTTCGCCGCCCCATTGATTAATTAATTGATCCTCTGTCAAGCAGAGCCAATGAAGTGATCCCAGGGGTGTATTTTCTGTTACCCATCCACTCTTCAAGGTTTCTCTTGAAGAGTGTTAGTGAGGGGCTCTGCTTGATGTAATTTGGAATTTTGTTCCAAAGCATGGGGAGTCTCTGTGACAGGAATCTATCCCTCTAGCATGTTCTATTTATTGTTGTGGCGAGGTTTAGCCAAATAGTGCGTGGCTCATAGTGACTTGGATTTCTTTAGGTGGAGCATGTCCATCAATTCTGAGTTGGACATGGCTTTGTAAGTCAGGCAGAGATCACCTCTGAGTAAGCGATATGCCACTGAGTACAGCCAGAGTTTTTTCAGTCGGGCTGCATAGGACATATGTTTGAGACCAGTAATCCTCTTGGTGAGGTACTTTTCAGTCTTTCCAGCTGTTGGAAGTGTCTTGTGAGGTACATCCCAAATGGGGCATTGTACTCTATGATGGGTCTAATGAGTGACGAGTAGAGGGGCACTATAACCTCTTTATTTCTAGATGTGAACCCTTTAGTAATTAGATGGGCCACATAGAAGGATTTCCTAACTACTTTGGCAATATGATTGTGAAAAGGAGAGATTACTATCTACCTGGATCCCCAGATCTCTTATTACCTCTTCTGTATTAAGGGGGCTGCCACCTATGTGGTAATTAATGGGTGTTTTGTTTTTCCCCAAACAGGATGACTACGCATTTTTGGGCATTTAGCTTGAGGCCATGACTTTCACACCAGGTGTCTGTCTCAGTAAGGCCCTTTAGGAGGATGTCCGTGTCAGCCGGAGAGTCAGTTATGGCTCCCAGTTTGCAGTCATCGGTGAACCTGGTTAGCCATAGTCATCCTGTATTTGCCTGTACTTCTGAGAAGTATATGCCGAACAGTAGGGGTCCCAGGACCGAGCCTTGCGGGACACCACTTGTGACTGGTTTAGAGTCAGACCTGGAGCCCGCTATTCTTACCATGTGAGTTCTGTCTGTAAGCCAGTTGGCAACCCATCTCTTGACATAGGGGTTTATGTTCAGGCTGGTAAATTTTTCTGTAATACCCGAGTGGGGAATGGTGTCAAAAGCCTTGGCGAGGTCAAGGTAGGCTGTGTGAACCACCTTTCCTTCGTCTAAGGCCTTGGTGACTGTCTCGAAGAAGTCAACCAGGTTTAGTAGGCATGATCTGCCCTTAAAACCGAACTGGGTTGGGTCAAGTGTTTGGAGGTTCCCAATGTCTTTGTTAATGAGTTCCATGATGATGTGCTCCATAGCCTTGCAAATCAGGCTAGTCAGGCTTATGGGGCGATAGTTACCATGATCAGTTATGGCCCCTCCTTTGTGGAGAAGAATAACCATTGCTGTGCACCATTCTGTGGGCACGTAGCCTGTGGAGAGGTTGAACAGCATGTTTAGGTGGGGGGTTAGTTTGTTCTGTAGTTCGTGCAAGACTCAGCCTGAGACACCATCTGGTCCCATTGATGCTGTGTTTTTGGCTTTTGAAAGGGCTGTTTTCACCTGTGCATCTGTGATTTTTGGGACACTACACTTTTCCGGTATTGTTGTGGGCCCTTTTGGAGGTGAGAGGGGGTGAAGTTTGCACTGATTCTGTCTGCCAGGATGTTGGCAATATCAGTAGGTTCAGTATATTTTTTGTGCTTTTTTTGCACTAGTTCAGTGCATATCTGTGAGTTGCCACTTAGGTTATTAATATAGCTAAATAAGGCTTTGTGGTTATCTTTTGAATCCTTGGCTATTTTTCTTTTGAAGTTAGCCTTGGATGATTTCATGAGGGACCTCAGTTTCTTACTGATACTGATCAGAGATGTCTTTCCTTCTTGGAATTTGCTTTTTTCTGAACTAGTTTCCTCCTATTGTATAGCCTGTTTATTGCAGGGGTCCACCAAACTGATTTCTTTCTCTTAGAGGAGTGAGTCTTGGTTTTGCTAGGGATCCTTGTACGTGCTCATCCATTTGTAAAGGTTTCTGCATCTTGGGCAGCGTTATCCTTTAGCGTGGGGGCTGTGAAACTTACCACCTCTGTCTTAAGTAAGGTGAAGTTTGCTTTAGAAAAGTTTTTTTACTGTAGTTTCCTTATTTGGGTGTGGTGGTGGGGTGTGGACATCCAGAGTGATTTAGTGTATGGTCTGATCTAACCAGTGATTGGTTGACCTCCAGTGTGGATCACCTGTCACCCATGTTGGTGATGACCAGGTCCAATATGTTTTCACCTCTGGTAGGGGAGTTTACCAGCTGATCCAGGGCATTTGAGCTGATGAATTCCAGGAAGTGCTGGGCCTGGTAATTTGTACTTGAGTAGTTTTCCCAGTGAATGGTAGGGTAATTGAAACCGCCCAATATCCGGGTGTTTGGTAGGACCTTCATGTTTTTCAGTGTCTCCAGAAAGGTGGAGTGGTGGTCCTGGGTCATGGAGGGTGATCTGTAGCAGGCCACACTTTGCATTGCAGATTTGCCCGATGTTAGTTGCACATGGATGATCTCAGAGGTATCATGCTGTGCCACTAACCTGGAAGTGTAGGTATCCTTGATGAATATGGATACACCCCCTCCTTTTGTGTTTCGGTCCGTGTTCTGTGGCCAAAACGTGTGGTATGAGCTGTAGCCCGGTAGTGCTGGGGTGCTGTCTGGAGCCTTGAACCAGGTTTCAGTTACTGCACAGATGTCGACGTTCTCCATACTGAGGAGTGCTTCAAGCGCGTGCATTTTGAGATTTAAACTCCTGGCGTTGAGTAGCATAACCCTCAGTTTTTTGTTAATTGTGCTGTTTACGGAGGTGGGTTTGACTTTTGAGCCTTGCCTAAAAAAGGCACTGGGGGCAGCAAGAGCCTTGGCCAGTATTCGAAAGCCTAGGGGTGACAGGTGCAAGCTGTCTCTTGCGAAGCAACATGGCTTGTCGAGCATGTCATCCCAGGCTGACAGACACTGGATCCACTTTGAATGACACCAGAAGCTTAGCCAATTGTTGAATTTAATAATTTTTTCTTTATACTGAGGTATCATTCTTGGTGAAGGCAGGATGCTACTCAGGGTCAGGGTCATACCAGCCTGGGCTACATGATCAGAGAGCTCTTCCATGTCTCTTTTTCATGTAGTCCAGGGAGGTACGTCTCAGGTCATTCACACCAACATGAACAATGACAGAGCCATACTTGTACTTGTTCTGGAGTGACCTGAGTGCTTGTGTTATGTGACGGATTCTGGCTCCGAGAAGCAACTAACAGTAACCTTCTGCTTGTCCAGGCTAGTGAGTAGGACATCAGTGTGCCTGACTAGTCACCTATTACTAGTGTGTTAGGTATGTTATTTTGCCTTAAGGGCCGTGTTTGTGTGGCACACTTGATTTTGTGTTTTGTGTGTTGTCTGGTTTGTGAAGGGAAGTGCAGGTTGTTTGGGTGTCTGCTTTGGAGGTCTCTGATGCTTTTGCAGGTTTTTATTTAGAGCCTCCGAGTATGATTTTGTGTATTTGTGTATTTTTTGCCAGTGCTGTTTTAGTAGGTCTGTGTGTGGCTGGAGTTGTAGTGCAAGTGGTAACCTTCTCCACTTGACTGTCTGTTCCAGTCTTGGGTGGAGACAGCTTAGCTTCCAGTTTGGCTGTATAATTGCATGTCTCGCATATGTTAGTGTTTTGTGGTAGGAGGAGAGGGTTGTCTGTGTACATGAGGCAGTTGTAACATTGCCTCAGGATACCCAGATTCACCAGCTGGACTGGTGAGTGCACCTGAAGTTGCCCTTTGGTCATGCCTGAATAGTAAGGTGAGCTGCTTAGCCGCTTGGTTGGTGAGGGGTGAATAAAGAGTGTTGCCCTGCTGGGCAATCAGTGTCAGGGTATATTGGTGCTTGCTATTACGTCTGAGCAAGTACTGGGCTATAAGGTGCTTTCTGAGTGCTTAGGTTGAGAGCTAGACTAGTTTCAAGGGAAAACTGAAGAGGAGACTTAGTGGAGGCAGGAATAATTTAACCATAGCTAACCGGCACTGCACGGTGCGCAAAACCATGCAAACACAGCTTGTATAGTAGGAAAATGAAAGAGATAGAAATTAGCCCAAAATGGCCAGTAAACTACTAACTTCTGGGCTGGAATCACTCCACCAGGGACAGATAAGTTGCTCAAAGCTCCCCTCTCTCACAGGTGAACATAGTTTCATAGTGTATTACTAGGCTATCTGCCCTAGGGCATTTATAAGCCTAGCCATAGTGTATGTGGCTTTTGCCACCCCATGTAATGATACAAAAGTTTACAAATTAAATTTAGTTTACTGTGCCTCTGTCTAGTAATGACACAGAGATGACCCCTGGGGTAAACCTACGATCACCCATCCACTCGTCAAGATTTCTCTGTCAGTGAGGGGCTCTGCCTAACATGGACTGGGATCCTGTTCCAGATGCGGGAAGCCTCTGGGTTATGAATCTGTCCCTCCAGCATGTCCTATTCATATTTGTGCTGAGGTTTAGATCTTTAGCTCTCATGGCTCTGATGGATTTGGATTTTTTGAGGTGGAGCATGTCCATTAATTCCGGATTGGACATGGCCTTGTACGTCAGGCACAGATCACCTCTGAGCAGGCGGTATGCTACTGAATAGAGGTGGAGCTTCTTTAGTCTGGCAGCATATGACATATGTTGGAGACCCTTGATCCTCTTGGTGAGGTACTTTTGGGGTCTCTCCAGCTGCTGCAGGTGCTGGGTGAGATACATACCAAATGGGGCATTGTACTCAATCATAGGCCTGATAAGGGAGGAATATAGGGGTACAATGACATCCTTTGATCTGGATGTGAATCCCTTCATGATAAGGTGGGCAAGGTAGAAGGTCTTTCTAACCACTTTGGCGACGTGGGTGTCAAATGAGAGGTCACTGTCAACTTGGGTCCCCAGGTCCCTGATTACTTTTTCCGTACTTAATGGATTACCACCTATGTGGTAATTTGTGGGTACTTTGTTTTTCCCAAAGGGGATGACTATACATTTTTTGGCATTTAGTTTAAGGCCATGACTCTGGCACCAGTCGTCTGTTTCTGTAAGGCCCTTCTGAAGGATGCATGTGTCAGCTGGTGTATCGACTATGGCGCCTAGTTTGCAGTCCTCTGTGAACTTTGTCAGCCACAACTCCCCTATGTTTGCCTGCACGTCTGAGAAATAAATGCCGAACAAGAGGGGTCCCAAGACAGAGCCCTGTGGGACTCCACTTGTGACTGGCTTAGAATCTGACATAGCTCCAGCTAATTTGACTTTGTGGGTTCTGTCCGTTAGCCAGTTTGCAACCCATCTTGTGACATACGGGTTTACATTTAAGCTGTTGAGCTTATCTATGATGCCTGAGTGGGGTATTGTGTCGAAGGCTTTTGCCAGATCCAGGTAGGCTGTATGAACTGCTTTGCCTTCATCGATGGCTCTAGTGACGGTTTCAAAAAAGTCCACCAGGTTTAAAAGGCAGGATCTGCCTTTTACAAAGCAGAACCGGGTAGGATCAATTGTCTGTAGGTCCCCGATGTCTTTGTTTATGAGTTCCATAATGATCATCTCCATAGCTTTGCAGACCAGGCTGGTCAAGCTTATGGGGCAGTAGTTTCCAGGGTCTGTAGAGGTGCCTCCTTTGTGGAGTGGGACCACTGTTGCTGTACGCCAGTGTTCAGGGACATATCCTGTAGTAAGGCTAAGATTAAACAGCATTCTTATGTGTGGGTTTAGCTCCTCTAGGAGTTCACGTAGCACGCAACCTGGGACACCGTCTGGTCCCATGGATGCTGTATTTTTAGCTTTGCTGAGAGCAGCTCTCACCTGGACATCTGAGATGTCAGTGAGGTTGCATTCAGCTGGGATAAATATTTCATCTTTTGGGGGAGAGGGAGGGGAGAAATTTGCACTGAACCTGTCTGCCAGTATGTTGGCAATGTCTGTGGGTTCAGTGTATTTCTTGCCATTATGAACTAACTCTGAGCATATCTGAGGGTTTCCGCCCAGATTTCTAACATAACTGAAGAAGGCCTTGTGGTTATCTTTAGTGTCCTTAGCGATTTTTCTCTCAAAGTTGGCCTTTGATGATTTTATGAGCGAACGTAGTTTTTTGCTAGTGCTGATCAGAGATGCCTTCCCTTTATGGGATTTTGCTCTGTCTTGCAGTAGCTTCCTTCTCTTGTTATAAAGTTTGTTTATGGCTGGGGTCCACCAGAGAGGATGCCTGCCTTTGGTGGAAAGGGTCTTGGTTTTATTTGGGATTGCATGATCCATGCATTCTTGGAGATGTCCATAGAACGCATTTGTAAAGGATTCAGCAGTGTGGGATGTGGTTTCCACTGGCCCAGGGGGCTTGAAGGATACCATTTCAGTCCTAAGGAGTGTAAAGTCGGCTTTTGAGAAGTTTCTCACTGTGGTCTTTTGTGCTGGGGGTGGAGGTGGGATATGAATATCTAGGGTTATTAGTTTATGGTCTGATCTCACTAGTGAGGGGTATACTTCCAGTGTTGAGCATTTTGTCCCCATGTTTGTGATGATCAGGTCAAGTATATTATTTCCCCTTGTGGGGGAGGTGACTAGTTGTTCCATCGCATTTGAGTTGATGAATTCCAGTAACCTTTGGGCTAGGGTGTTGGGGCTTGAATAATGCACCCAGTCTATGTTTGGGTAGTTGAAGTCTCCCAATATGATGGTATTTGGTGAGACATACATATCCTCCAGTGTCTTCAGGAAGGCTGAATGCAGTTCCTGAGATTGAGAGGGAGGTCTGTAGCATGCTACAAGTTGTGTAGCAGTTTTGCTTATGGTTAGTTACACATGGATGGTTTCTTATGCTTCGTGTGTTGCCACTAACCTGGAGGTGTGGGTGTCTTTAATGAATATGGACACTCCCCCTCCTTTTGTGGTTCGGCCCAAGTTTTGGGGCCGAAATGCATGATACGAGGTATAACCTGGTAGGGCTGGGGTGCTCTCAGGTGCCTAGAACCAGGTTTCAGTTACTGCACAGACATCGATGCTCTCCATACTGAGGAGTGCTTCGAGAGCCTGCATCTTGAGATTTAGACTTCTGGCGTTGAGCAGCATTACCCTTAGTTTTTTTCATAGGTTCATACTAGGCTATCTGCCCTAGGGCATTTATAAGCCTAGCCAGAATGTGTTTGGCTTTCGCCGCCCATTTTAAATTTATTTTGCTATGCCCTTTTTCGAGGTTAGTATACTGTGCCTCTGTCTAACAGTGACACAGAAGTGATACCCGGGGTAAACCTACGATCTCCCATCCACTCATCAAGATTCCTCTTGAAGAGAGTCAATGAGGACTCTGCCTAACCTGGACTGGGATTTTATTCCAGAGTGAAGGGAGCCTCTGGGTTATGAATCTGTCCCTCCAGCATGTCCTATTTATTTCAGTGCTGAGGTTCAAGTCTCTCGGCGTGGCTCGATGGGATTTGGATTTTCTGAGGTGCAGCATGTCCATTAATTCGGGTTGGACATGGCTTTATCGTCAGGCACAGATCGCCTCTGAACAGGCGGTATGCCACTGAGTAGAGCTGGAGTTTCTTTAACCGGGCAGCATATGGCATCTGTTTGAGCCCTTTGATCCTCTTGGTGAGGTACTTCTGGGGTCTTTCCAGTTGCTGCAGGTGTCTGGTAAGGTACATCCCAAAAGGGGCATTGTACTCAATTATGGGCCTGATGAGGGATGAGTAAAGAACGATGACCTCCCTGATCTAGATGTGAATCCCTTAATGATTAGGTGGGCTATATAAAATGTTTTTCTAACCACTTTGGCCACGTGGTTGTCAAATGAGAGATTGCTATCAACTTGGGTCCCCAGGTCCCTAATTACTTCTTCTGTACTTAATGGATTACCACCTATGTGGTAATTTGTGGGCACTTTGTTTTGCCAAAGGGGATGACTATACACTTTTGGCATTTAGCTTGAGGCCATGGCTCTGGCACCAGTTGTCTGTTTCTATGAGGCCCTTTTGGAGGATGCTTGTGTCGGCTGGAGAGTCGATTATGGCACCCAGTTTGCAGTCATCTGCGAACTTGGTCAGCCACAGTCCTTCCGTGTTGGCCTGTACCTCCGAGAAATATATACCGAACAAGAGAGGTCCCAGGACTGAGCCTTGTGGGACACCACTTGTAACTGGTTTGAAGTCTGACATGTCTCCAGCAATTCTAACCATGTGGGTTCTGTCCTTGAGCCAGTTTGCAATCCATCTAGTGACATAGGGGTTTATATTTAAGCTGGTGAGCTTATCTATAATGCCCGAGTGGGTATTGTATGTATCGAAGGCTGTTGCGAGGTCCAGGTAGGCTGTGTGGACCACCTTCCCCTCGTCAATGGCCTTGGTGACTGTTTCAAAGAAATCAACCAGGTTTAAGAGGCAGGATCTGCCCTTAACAAAGCCGAACTGGGTAGGATCTAGTGTCTGTAGGTCCCCAGTATCTTTATTTATGAGGTCCATGATGATCCTCTCCATAGCTTTGCAGACCAAGCTAGTCAGGCTTATGGGGCGATAGTTTCCAGGATCCGTTGAGGCACCACCTTTATGGAGAGGGACCACTGTTGCTGTACGCCACTCTTTGGGCACATATCCTGTAGTAAGGCTGAGATTGAACAGTAGTTTTATGTTTGGGTTTAGCTCTTCTTCCTTTTTTGTTTTCTAAGGTGGTGGGTTTGTCTTTTGAGCCTTGCCTAAAAAAGGCACTATGGGGGTGGCAAGAGCCTTAGCCAATATCCGGAAGCCCAGTGGTGACAGGTGCAAGCCGTCCCTTGCGAAGCAGCGTGGCTTGTCCAGCATGTCATCCCTAGCAGATAGATATTGGATCCCCCTAGAATGACACCAGTAATTGAGTCAATTATTAAAGCTGATCATCTTGTCTTTGTATTGTGGCATCATTCTTGGTTTGCGCAAGATGCTGCTCAGGGTCAGGGTCATACCGGCCTGGGCTACATAATCAGAGAGCTCCTCTATGTCTCTTTCCATGTAGTCCAAGGAGGTACGTCTCAGGTCATTCACGCCGGCATGGACAATGACGGAGTCCCAGCCCTGAATTCAGCACTAGTCTGAAAACTGGACTATACTAGCTTAGAAAGGCGGGGAACAAGGATTTTTTTGTTTGTTTGTTTTTTTGAAAAGATAAGGCAAAAACGGTAAAAAATACACTTAAAACAGCTTTAAAAGACTACAACGATCAGAAAAGGCTATTGCACTTTACTGTGTAGCCTACAACAGTTAAACTAATTGTTTAAACAATAAACAACTTTGTAAAAGTACAGGCAGCCAAATAAGTACAATATGTGAAAAAAACAAGCTTTTAAATCAAAATCAATGCTGGAAAATCTGCATTTAGGCAGAAAACAGTTAAGTACAGCAGGAAAGTACAGAAAACTGATACTTAATCTCTCCAAAGTCTCTGTCCTAAGCTAGAAGGCTTGTATCAGTTTAAGGATTTCTAGTGCTACCCAGTAGGTTAGTTACAGGAAAGATGGGAAACAAGCACAGATGTGGTTTTTTAAATCAGAAAGTTGAAAGAGACGGAAAACTGTCCAAATGGTCAATAAACTACAATTTCTGTGCCAAAGAACCTCTCCTCTCATGGTAGACTGGCAACCTAGTGCTTACCACTCCCACTGATAAGCTAGAAGGCTTTCCTCCAACACAGAAAGGTTGCGGGGCTCAGAAGCTTACCAACAGTCCTGGATACAGCAACTCTGTATTTGGACTAGGCTAGTTACAGGAAAGGTGGAAAACACGTGCAAGTGCGTCTTTTAAACCAGAATGTTGAAAGAGATGGAAAAAAACTGCCCAAGTGGCCAATAGCTACAATTTCTGGGCCAGGAACCACTCCTCTTGTGGTAGATAGGCTACCTAATACTTACCACTCCCACTGATAAGCTAGAAGGCTTTCCTCCAACACAGAAAGACTTGTGGGGCTCAGAAGCTTGCAAAGAGTCCTGGAATACAGCAAATTTGTACTTGGACTAGACTAGTTACAGGAAAGGCGGGGAACAAGTACAAGTGTAGGCTTTTAAGACATCAAGTTGAAAGAGATGGAAAACTGCCTCAATAAACTACAATTTCTGGGCCAAAACTCACTCTTCCCATGGAGGATAGGCTACCTAGTGCTTACCACTCCCACTGATAAGCTAGAAGTCTTTTCTCCAACACAGAAAGGCTTGGGGGCTCAGAAGCTTACTAACAATCCCGGATACAGCAACTCTGTAACCGGACTAGGCTAGTTTATAGGAAAAGCGGGAAACAGGCACAAGTGCAGCTTTCAAAACAGAAAGTTGAAAGAGATAGAAAATAAAATGCAGAATAACATCTAATATCTACAATTTCTGGGCCAGGGACCACTCCTCTTGTGGTAGATAAGCTACCTGATGCTTACCACTCCCACTGATAAGCTAGAAGGCTTCCCTCCAACACGGAAAGGCTTGGGGGGCTCAGAAGCTTACAAAGAGTCCTGGATACAGCAAATCTGTACATGGACTAAACTAGTAACAGGAAAGGCAGGAAACAAGCGCAAACACAGGCTTTTAAATCAGAAGGTTGAAAGAGATGGAAAAGCTTCCCAAACGGCCAATAAACTATAATTTCTGGGCCAGAAACCACTCCTCCTGTGGTAGATAGGTTTCCTAGTGCTTACCACTACCACTGATAAGCTAGAAGGCTTCTCTCTAACACAGAAGTGCTTGGGGGGGCTCCAAAGCTTACCAACAGTCCTGGATACAGCAAATCTGTACCTGGATTACACTAGTTATAGGAAAGGCGGGGACCAAATGCAAAACAGGCTTTTAACCAGAAATTAAAAAGAGATGGAAAAACTGCCCAAACGGTCAATGAACTACAATTTCAGGGCCAAAACCCACTCTTCCTGTGGTAGATAGGCTACCTAGTGCTTACCACTCCCACTGATAAGCTAGAAGTCTTCCCACCAACACAGAAAGGCTTGGGGAGGCTCAGAAGCTTACCAACAGTCCTGGATACAGCAAGTCTGTATCTGGACTTGACTAGTTACAGGAAAGGCAGGAAACAAGCTTAGAATTTTTCTTTTTTTTTGTTACAGAAAAGCAGCTAAAACAGCAGTAAATACAATTCAAATTGTAGTGCAGGCCAGCACACCCGAGCGTATAGCAACACTACGGCAAATACAGTTCAAATAAATGCAATTAAATTAACAAATGACTAAAAAACAAGTGCAGAAGGCAGTAAATTAGAAGGCTACTAACAAGCAGTAATAAGTGCAGGGTAAGAGCGACTGAACAGATAGCGCGCAGAAGAGCAACTAAGACAGTTACAGTAAGAGCAGATGAATAAGGTATGTATGTATAGCTATATATATATATATATATATATATATATATGTATGTGTATATATATATATATAGATGAATAAGGTATGTATATATATATATATATATATATATATATATATATATATGTGTATATATATATATATATATATATATATATATATATATATATATATATATATATATATATATATTTTTTTTTTTTTTTTTTGTTGAGGGAAGGAACAGAGCAGGATTAAGAGGCTACAGGGGTTGTCCTTCCCAAATGCTCTCTTTGTACACAGTAGGAATACCTGAAATCAGAATATGATCTCACTGCACTCAGTTGAGTGAGCAAATGAGATGGGCCCCGAAGGAGTATCCAAATACAAATCTACAAGAGGGGCAGGCAGTTTCAAAGCCACCAACATTAATACCAAAACAAGAATGGGGAGGGTGCATGGGGAACTAACTGTAGAGAGACAGCCACAGCTTCAGTTGAGTTAATCTTCAGTGAAAAGCACAAATAAATAAATTAAATACAGTACTATATGCAAAAGAGCAGATAAAAGTGTACTTAAATTCACGTATATGTCCAGCTGATTTCAGGTAGATGATAGCTGGCCAAATCTCTGATATTAAGCAGAGATAACTCAAAATGTACCATTTATATAAGGCAAGACAGGATGTCCGTGATGAGCTGAAACTATCCCCCACTGCTATCGATGGCTACACAGAAATTCTAAAAAGTACTCTGTAGAGAGAGAGCCACAACTTCAGTTGAGTTAATATTCAGTGAAAAACACAAATAAATAAATTAAATACAGTACTATATGCAGAACAGATAAGTGTACTTAAATTCACTTATACGTCCAGCTGATTTCAGGTAGATGTTAGCCGGCCAAAGCAAGACTGTTCTTCTTTTGGCTCTCATCTCAGCCACAACTGTGTCTGAACATCATCCTCCTTTCTTAGTTTCCCACAGGGACAGGGAGTTTCTTAGTATAAATCCTTCTTTTATGCCCAAGTAGGTCTATTCATTGTCCTTCCCTTTTCTTATTCTCCACATTCTGCCATTGAGAAGGTTCTTCACATGTTGGATTTGCATAGACAGCTCTGATATTATTTGGATAAATCTAAAGTTATTCACAACTCTGAATACAGCTTTTTGTTTCCTTTCATCTCAGAACTTTGGGTCTGGCTGTTTCTACACAAACCATGTCCTCCTGGATTTGTAAGGCCGTGTCTTTTTGTTATTCTTTTCATGGAAAATCTATTTCCTCATCAGTAAACACACAATCTACTAGGGCACTGGCCTCCTCTGGGGCTTCTTTCAAGAGTCTGGATAAGGATTCCCTTGAGGTTGCTACTTGGTCCCCTGTTCATACTTTCAATAAGCATTACAAGTTGGATGTTATTTCCAGGGCCAGGGCAGGCTTTGCCAGGGCTATCCTGCATGAGTTTGTAAAGGGCTCTTCTGTACCTTCCTCTTGCACTCCTGTACTCTCCTTTAGTTTAAAGAACATTTCAGTAGTGATTATGGAAGGACATAGTACTATCTTACCATAACAGCAGATGTCCTCTTCACTGTTGCAGTATTCTTTCCCTTCCTACTACCCCCTCTGTTCTAACTCCAGCCTTGTCCTTGTCTTGCCCTTCTGACCAAGGGGCTCATCTCCTTCTTCCTTTTTCTCCTTCTGGGTGCACATGTTGTCTTTGTCCCAGTGGGCATTCTGCTTCTGGAGCATTTTCAGTTCTGTGTGTGTGCATTCGTACGTCACCTTTATGCCCTACTCCTTGTGTGGGGAACATACATGTGACGTACGTTCCTGTAAGAACTAAGACTTTGGTTTACTGCCCAGAATTGGACTTTCCTTGGCAGGAGGTCCTTTATGTAAAGAATACTGCAGCAGTGAATAGAAGTTCATCTACTGTTATGGTTAGATTTTGCACAACTGTACTTTCTTATTGGATGCTGGGAAGAAATCACTGCACAACTGTTGCATGTTAGCATTCACTGATTTTCACATTGAAGAATTAAGCTTTGTATTTAGCAGCCCTACTTAACCTATTATGCCTGATTCCAAAAGACTTGCTGTCAGGGTAAGTGACTTTCCCTGTGTAGTTCTGTCCTGATTCCGAAAGACTTGTTCTCCATGTAAGTAACTTACTTTGGTATAAGGCCTGTTTATAAACAGAGTTACACTGGAGATCAGATTCCAAAAGATCTGCGCTTGGACTAAGGCCTTACATTGAATTAAGTTGCTATCTCTATAAACAGACCTACACAAGTCTTTTGGAATCTGGCCAATTGTGTATGATGGCCTAGCCTAATTGGTGTCGCTTTATATTGTCATGACCCTTGATATGGCCTAGCCACCATGGTTCCTCCTAACTTCTGTATATTGAACAGATACAGGTCTGCTTAGGGAACTGAGCCCACATTTTACCTTTCAGCAGAAAACTTCTTCCTTCTAAGAATATGGCCTCTTTGCTCACCATAATTCCTGGAAATCAGTTTAATCATCAGAGACTACCAGGAGTCAATAGAAGTCAGGCTGGCTTATGAACAGCGTGCAGCTTACCATATCCTTTTTTCAGATTCACTTTCATCTCCCTTGAGCAAACAGCTGTTGCATTACACTAATTATTGATATAGAGTACGGGTCATCTATGTACTTGAATCTCCACTCTCACTCCTCCAGAGATTATTATGGTGGCTTCACACTTCTCCTTCCAGCCACACTGATGGGCTGAGTTAGGTTCATAGGTAAATACTTGTTACCAGTCTGCAGAGTTTTATAAGCCTAGCCAGTAACTAGATGTCAGAATCAAACCCTTAGTTTGTATCTGTGAGCTAAAGATCTTAACCATTAAGACAAACTCTCCCCTTAACCATGTCACCAGTTTTGCAGTCAGCTCCTCTGTCTCTGTTTCAAGGCAGCTTAACTTTATTCATTCTGTCATGCAAGGTAAATATATGGACATAACTGGTATTATGGTATGATGATATGTAGCAAGTTAGCTTGTTCTTATCTGTTTTACTTGTTTCCCAGGAACATGCTGTTAATTTACAAAAATACATTGCAGAGGAGTTTGTAAAACTGCACCAGTTTCTCCATGACAAGGAACAAAAACTCATTCAACAACTTAACAGCAAAGCATCAGAAATTCTGCGAGAGATGGAAGAAAATCTTGAATGCATTAAGACTGGCATTACAGAAATCCACTCAGCAGTATCTGATACTAACTTGGAAATCAAAACAGAAGTAGAGGTTCTGGAAGAGAGAAATGATGACACAGATGATTTGACAACCACTGAGGAATCAGTGTCCGGTGATGCATCAGAACATGGAAAACACAAAGCTAATGGAGTTCTATCAGTAAGTCCACCTTTGATTTTTGCTATTGCATGTCTTTCATTTTGGAAAGTGAAAACTTGCATTTGCAGCTGACATGAGAAACATTTCAGATATTAACTTCCCAGCAGTCTAAATTATGTAAAGTAATGTGCTTCTTTTTTAATTATTTTGTTTTTGTTTTCTTAATTTTTTTTCTCTTCCTTTGCCAGAAACTGATCCATGGCTTTAAATCAAGGCAAGCCTTGTCAACTCCCAACATATTGAAATAAACTTACTTAGAACCGAAGTGCTAGAAAAATAACAAAATTAATTTCCAAACATGTCAAAACAAACTCCTTGAGTACAAAAAAAATTAAATGTCTCACCCTGCACTAACTCTGAGATCTCTGGGTGTGACGACTTCCTTACTTGCTCACTTCATTGATCTCATTTTAAAATTAATGATACATTGGATGAGGTTTTAGTGCTGGATTATTTATTTAATATAAAGCCATCTGGAGTTATTAATGCATAAATTAAGCTGTCTCTGATTTTTATATACACAATTTCTGACTGGTGGCTGAAAATAGTGTAGCGTAGCTGTTCTAGACAAATACCTTTACCTATTGCAGGACTCTTTTTATCAAGGGTTTGCTGCAAGGTATCTTCATATAATAGGAAATACAAGGCAATTGGCTCTTGTGACCAAATCTACCTGTCATTGCCCACCCTCAAATTGAACCTCCTTTGTCAAGGAGTACCAGACCAGTCAGGCCAGGGCTGAATTTATGAATACCTGCCCAGACTTTCAGTTCCTGATTTAAGGGAGATAATGTATTGCACTGCTTAATTTGCAGTAGAAGTCCATTCCAGAGGTGGGAAAGGTGTTTTATAGTGAACCTCTGTCTCTACATTGTTTTGTTTACTTGGTGGAGATTTAGATCCCTTGTGGACTATTCCATTAGTGGAGATTCAAATGATCAAGGACTGCCGTTCCTAATGGCTTGAAAGGTGAGGCATAAGTCTCCCCTCAGAAGTCTATAAGATACTGAATAAAGGGACAGTGCTTCCAGGCTTTTCTGGTAGCTTAGGGTTTTTAAACAGGTGATCTGTAGTTAAGAGCCTATGGGGTTGTGTTAGACAAGGCTAGTAGGGTACATTCCAGAGAGGACATTGCATTCAGTAATTTGCATAATCAGTGCTGAATACAATGGAGCAGTGACCTCTTTGAATCTGGAAGGTATCTCCTTGTATATTAGCTGTGGCAAGTGGAAATCCTTCCTGACTTGTGTAATGTGATAATTAAAGGAGAAGGAATTATTAACCAAAGTACCAATATCTCTCAATACACTATCATTTTAAAGTGGGGTATTGATGTCATATGCTGGAAGGAGAGATAATTTGCCAAACAGAATGATATTACTTTTCTTAGGATTTAATTAAGCTCATTACTAGCACATCAGTGTTCTTATCACATGGCTTTGGGTATCAAATGGACACTTGACAATGACTCACAATTTGCAGTCATCTACAAACCTGGTTAGCTAGAGGTCTTGGTTGATAGTCTGGAAATCAAAAAAGTAAATGCTAAACAAAAGACATCCCAACACGGAATACCATTGGTTATCTTCATGCTGTTTGATGAAGCACCTGCTACCCGCACTGTAAGGGTTGTGCCCTTCAGCCGGCTTGCTGTTCATCTTACTACATTGAGCATGCTTTCTATGTTAGTATAGTGCCAAAGGCCTTGGCCAGGTTGAGGTGTGCTGTGTGTACAGCATGGCTGCTGTTGTGTTACTCTTTCAAAGACGTTAACCAGATTCATTAGAAAGGATCTACCCTTGACAAGGCCAAAGTACTGCAGCACTAGCCTGATGAGATTTTTAATGCCATAGTTAATCAGGTTAGTTATAATATGCTCTATGGCTTTGCATATGAGGCTCATCAGGCTGAAGGGCCTGTAATTCCCAGGATTGTTGTATACCATGCAGGAAGTATGTTTAGCCTTTGGGAGTGCCTTTAGTACATGAACTTTGGTGGTGATGGGAGGGGGGTTTGAGGGATTCAGGGATAAGTGGGGTTTGACTCATCATTTCCAGAGTGAAGATGAGACTGAATTTATTAGCTGGTATACTTGCAATATCTAATGAGTAAGAGTTAGTGGTGCCATTTTGATTAAGTTCTGAACAATGTTTGGTATTATTTCTTTCTTTCATAACACTTAACTAAAGAAAGATTATTTGTTGTCCTTAATTTCATATGCTAACTCCAGTTCATGGACTGACTTAATAGTCTTAATATATATATGTGTGTGTGTGTGTGTGTGTGTGTGTGTGTGTGTGTGTGTGTGTGTGTGTGTGTGTGTGTGTGTGTATATATATATATATATATATATATATATATATATATATATATATATAAATTTTTTTTTTAAGTTATCGTCAATTTTCTAATGTCCTCCTTGAATTGAGGGTCCTTACATCTGATATATATATTTTAAGGAGTTTTTTTCTTTTATTGCCAAGTTTATACTGGTGGACCATTGGGGTGGTTTTATTTTAAACTTTGCAGTATATTTAGATCTGACACATACTGTCAGTTGTATACATTTATCTAAGTGGGCATTGAACTCTCTGTGTAGTTCCCTGCTGAGGAGAAGTCTGACGTTAAGCTAGAATAAGTGAATCTTGAAACTTTATTTATTTATTTATATTTGTTGACCGGGAGTGTCCAACTGGACGTAGGTCCATTTTCAGCGGAGGCCCGGGGAGAAAAGCTCTACAGTTAAAATAGACAGTAGTTACATTGGATTACATAATGATTAACAATTTAACATAGCAATTACTTGCAACATATTTACAGATGAAGAACAGTACATCAGTAGACAACTAGAATCTTTATCTGTGAAGTACATAACAGATAAAATTTGTACATTTTTAATCATTACATTCTGAGATATTGATATTGTCAAGTTTAGAGGCTTTAATCATTAAGGTGAATAGTTTATGAACATGCTTAACCAGGGAAGGAGGTACCAGGGGAATAGTGCATGAAAAAAGCTATATTTGTAAGGACCAAATCAAGAATATTGGGCCCCTGTAGTGGGTTTTCTTATGTGTTCCAGGGAGCTTTTGTTTATGAAACAAAGCACTTAATGAATTTATCCTACATTTGAGGGTAGTTAAAGTCTCCCAAAGTAAATTAAGTTTTTGTTTATAGGTAGTTCATTGATTACATTTAAGAACCTTACATGATTATCAGGAGACATAGAGGGAGTCCTGTAACAGGCTATAACATGATAGCTGTGTTTCTGGGTCCCTGGAAATCTATCTAGAGGTGATGTGGTCCCTAAGAAATAGTTGCCAGTGAGTCTGAAGACACAGCAGATACAAAACCTAGCTATGCACAGAGTGCTTTCTTAACATTTAAAACAAATTTCAGTTATTACTCAAATATGAAGGTGCTTCAAATGCAGGAGAGCCTGATTTTGTTGTTGAAACTTCTTGCATTAACCAGAGCCACCTTAATGTGATCCTGTTTTGGATTTGATATGTTAGTTATGTTGGCATGTCCATCAGCTGGACTCTGCCTAAAAAGGCACTATGGCTGCAGCAAAGCTTTAGCTGGTATGTTGAAGGCTTGGAACAAGAGCTGCAGGCTGTCCATGGCAGAACATGTAGGACTGTCTAGCATCTCATCTCATGTTGACACATATTGGATCTGGTACCAAATATTTAGCCAATTGTTGACGCTACTTATCTTGTCTTTGTACATAGTCATCATTCTTGGGAAGGAAGGAAGGATTCCTCTCAGGATCCTAATCTTCCCTGCATTTGTGATTTGCATGGAGCATTCTGCCATGCCTCTCTGCATATCCCTCAGAGTTTGCATGTCAAGTCATTCATTCCCACTTAGTCATATTTTCCAGGTGAAAGTACCTTAAGGTCTCCTGAGATGTCAGAGATCTTGGTATCACAAAGACAATTTTGCAGCATGCTAGACTAGTCTGGCGTACTGGATCTGAAGTTATTTAAATCCTGGTGACTCTTTGTTGGAAGTATGCCAGAAGATGATGTGGTGTTAAATTTTCACTGAGACCTAGTCTTCTTGGATCTGGGAGGCTTTGGCAGTAACTTTTTTATAGTCATAGTGTAAGACATTTTACAGTGGGTCAGTGTAGACTGTTTTGGAATGTGTGATACCCACTGTCTATGTCCTTTTGTGGGAGTAAGGACTCCATGTTAGTTAAATGCTTGCATCTCTGAAAAATGTAATGATGTTCTTCATCTCACATTGCTGCAGTCCTTACATATGGGTAGTCCGCTGTCCTCGGTCGGCCCGAATACCAAAGTATTAGGCTGACGTCGGTCATGGGCGCTCAGATCTGACATCAGAGCGTCAGGGTATAAAAGCGCATGACCGACGTCATATCCTCAGTCTTTTTTGCCGCATGGTCCGATGCAGAAGCAGCGTAAGTGCCGCTCGGCTCTGAAATTTTCGTATTCTGAGTTTCAGACGAAACCTAGTTGGCTAAGTACCCGTTAGAATATTTTTGTTTTTCTTGCCTCAGTTAATTCCGGATGTCAGAAAAGTGAATAATTGTATTTCTTGTGGGAAACAGATACCGCATAGGGATTATCACTCTCTTTGTATTCCTTGTTTGGGACGAACCACGAAGTTGGGTGTCGGTTTTGTGCTAGGTTTAATAAGCGCATATAAAGCGAAGGTTAGATTGCGCTAGGTTAGTCTTTGGTAAGCGGTGTAATTATATGCCGGATCCTCCGACGCCTTCCGAAGAAGCGCAAAGACAAATCTTCGAAACCTAGACAGGATGATTTGTCCGTTTCGGACGCCGGTCCTTTAGAAGCTACAGTGGAACAGGTGGATCCGGCTGAAGTTTCTGTTGAGTCTCAGGGGGAAACTTTGATTTTGCAGGATGTGGCCTCACAGGAGTCAGGTCAGGTTACTGTTCTCCCTTCTATGCCTAAGGTGGTTAGGCCTTCTACTACTATTTCTAAGGCTCCTTCTAAGGGCAGGTCTGTTTTGCCTTCCTCTGGTGTCAGTCCTGGTACTTCAGGGTCTGTGCCTAAAAAGCACATGCTTAAAATGGCAGAAGATTTGATTACTTTAATTAGAGGTTCTATGCCCCCTCCGGATAAGAGGCCCAGGGTGGAGCCAGAGTTGGAAAGTTTGGATCAGGCCACAGATGATTCAGAGTCTTCTGCTGAAGACATTCAAGATTTTCCCCCTTATTCTAATTCTGATGCAGAGGATTCCACTCCTTCTGCTTCTCCTCCAGAGGATTTTTCATTTTCAGAAACTCTACATTCCATGAGGGAGCATTTTAAGTGGGAAGGACAGGATTTCTCTGATTCACGGAAGAGGCTTAGGGAATTCTTGTTTTTACCACAGCATAGACCCTTGGCTATACCTCCTGTTTTGGATGTTGTTCAAGATGTTTTCGGAGGCTTCCTTAATCCAGATTCTTTGCCTCCTGCGCCAGTTAAACCGACAGGTATTACAGGGTGCCTGAGGCTCATAAATATCTGTATAAGAGTCCTAGAGCGGACCCAGAAACTATTAGTCAGGGGCCTAAGGGTGTTAGAGCCTCTGTTGTAAAGAATCTGGTTCCTCTAGATAAGGAAGCTAGAGCTTTGGATAGATGGGGTAAGAAGGTGTATACCTCTTCTACTTTAGCAATGAGGGCTTTAAATTGCCAGTTTCATATGTTGAAGCATCAGAATTTCCTCCTTTCTCAGCTAAAATCTAAAGTGGATGCTTTGGCAGAGGGCATAGAGTGTAAAGAATTGCAGGATTTAGTACATGTCTCTGAACAGGTGGGTAAGCATTCTTTGCAGTGTGGTTTTGATGCTTTACAGGCTTCTTCTAGGGTGGCTGCCACTGGTTCAGTTCTTTGAGGCACGCCTGGCTTAAGGATCAGAATTTGTCCGAGCATGTTAAAACTAGAATTCTGCATGCCCTTTACAGTCTGAAGTTTTGTTTGGTCCCCTGTGGAGTCGGTTTTGAAGAAAATGGAAGACAAGGCTAAGTCTATGCAGACTGTTAAAGATTTTTGCAGGTACAACCTCCAAAGTTTAGTAGAAATTGGCCTACTAAGGGGTGGACGCCCTTCTTCTGATTCTCAGTCTAGGGGTAGATCTAGACGTGGTAGGGCAGAGCTCAGAGTACCTTCAGGCCTAGAACATGGAGTTCGCCTGCACAATCTGCAGGTGAGGGCAGGGGCCAGTCCTTTCGTAAACAGGCCCAATGACCTGCATTTTCAGCTGCCAGATTCTTCTTGCCTGGCAGCTCCTTTGGGAGGAAAGTTAGCCACTTTCAAGCAAAACTGGCCTTTAGTCACCCAGGACCAATGGGTAGTGGACATTATTAACCGAGGCTACAAGTTCTATTTCCATACATTGCCTCCTTTCAAAGGCATGCCAGACGTTCCTCCTCGACAAAGGATAGAGGCTCACAAACAGATTTCTTTACTTCTTCAAATGGGAGCTATACAGCCAGTTCCTCTGTCAGAAGTGGGCCTAGGATTTTATTCTCGCCTGTTTCTAGTACCAAAGAAAGGGAACACGTGGAGGCCGATTTTGGATTTATCTCTCCTCAACACTTATCTGGACATTCCAAAGTTCAAAATGCTAACGTTACAACAGCTTTTACCTCTGTTGGGAAAAGATCACTGGATGGTAACTCTGGATCTCAAAGAGGCTTATCTTCATGTTCCTATCAGGCCCAGTTGCATGACTTATCCTTTCTAGGCGTATGCCTACCTCAAGTCTTGATCAAGATCTTACTGTCATTTCTGACAGATTTCATACCATGAGGTGATGGATTTTTTTTTCTTGCATATTCCTGTGTGAGAGATGTCTTCATCTGCATACAGATTACAGTGATTCCTCCTTAAGAATGCCGCCTGTATTTAAGGATGGAAATTCAGGAAAAGTAGCACTGCTTTGTCAGCAGCACATAATTTCCTTTTGTTCACCATGTGGGTTGTACATTGTATGTATAACCTACTACAACATTCTGGCTGTAGAGACAACCCTGTAAATGGAAGCTGGAGCAATAAAAGGGATCATCATGTTAAGTGGGCTAACTTAATTAAAAATGGCATTGATAGTTCTTTCCATCAGAGTATTAAGTCATACAGGTCACTATGCAAGGGTGCCAGGAAGAAACTTAGCAGTATCCTCTTCATTGTCATTAGTAGTGTGCCCAGATATTTGGGTCAGTTAAACTTTATTGTTGATAATTTTGTTCTCTAATACAGGCCTCATTGAGCAGGAAGATACCAGTATCTCAAATGATGTCATAGCAGAGTGTTGTAGAACCAAGCATGACTAGTGCCAAACAATATATTTATCTTCAAACCACCTGGGTGTACCTATGTGGTTGTGGTCAGTGAGGATTTTCTCTTAGCTGTACCACTAAAGTCTTCACTGTTAATGTAAAGAACATGGAAGAGAGTGGGCATCCTTAATAGGTTCTCTGCTTTAGTTAAAATGGGGAGGACACAAAACAGTTCATGCACACTTGGGCTGTGTGGAGGTACATAATGTTGTTTGTCTTTTTCCCGGTAAGGGGTCGCCACAGAGGAACTCCGGTCCGCTAATGATTGGCAGTAGATTTTTACGAAATGCTGAGGTGCCAGCTCGACGCCCAACCTTCAACGAAGGCACGCCCATTTACACACACGTCTTTCGAATGCTACCCAACCGTGGGGAGGACATGCAGACTCCACACAGAAGGCACTCCCAAGCCGTGCCGAGAATCGAACGGGAGAATGGGGAGGTACATAATAATTTACATATATTGACAAAGGGCCCTTAATTTCATATTTATCATCAATCACGTAAGTTGCCAGTAATTGAAGAGAAGTACTTGTAAAAGTCCAGACACATAGTAACATGTGGTGTTTGTTGTCCATTATCAAGTTGTGCAGGATTCACATACAGTTATGTAAAGTCCAGTACATATGACAGTGTTTCAGAGATCGCCCTTGTACATACAATTATAGGTACGCGACTCACAAACTTTGTCATCTCATTTGGAAGAAAGGAAAAGAAGCTATAGATATGAGTTTTTCAGCACGTTTGTCCCACTTGGGGAATAAAATTGTCTTGGGTACTTGCGCTACTAATAGTCCATTGTAAGTTAAAGTGTATACCAACTTTGTAAGAACTGGAATCCAACCATCCCTAAATGTTATATATCATGTAATATCCCATGCTCCATCATTGTCATTAGTTACATGTAATATCCTTTGATACTCCATTATCTGCAGTCACATGGACTATCCCATGACATTCCATTGTCATCAGTCACATGTAATATTGTGTGGTACTCCATTATCGGCAGTCACATGTTATATCCCATGATACTCCATTAGCATCAGTCATGTTTTGTCCTGAAATACTGTTTTATCATTCAGTTGTAATATGCTTTCCTGCTCCATTATCATCACAGTGATAGTCCATTATAATCAGTGACATGAAATATCCTGTGTTACTTCAATGTCATCAGTTATACGCAATATGCCATGGTACTCCATTGATGTTCTTCATCTCACATTGCTGCAGTCCTTACACTTGGGTAGTCCGCTGTCCTCGGTCGGCCCGAATATCAAAGTATAAGGCTGACGTCGGTCAAGGCGCTTAAGACTGACATCAGGACGTCAGGGTACAAATGCGCATGACCGACGGCATATCCTCAGTCTTTTTTGCCGCATGGTCCGATGCAGAAGCAGCGCCAGTGCCGTCGGCGTTCTGAAATTTTTCAATTCGAGTTTCAGACCGAGTCAAAGTTATTAAGTACCCGTTGGGGAATATTTTCGCTTTTTCTTGCCTCAGTGGTTTACCGGATGTCAGAAAAAGTGAATAACTGTATTTTGTGGGAAACAGATACCGCATAGAGATTATCATACTTTGTGTATTCCTTTTTGGGGCCTGAGCACGACGTTGTTGGTGTCGCTTTTGTGCTGGCTGTTTTCACTATTAAGCGAAAGGCGTTAGATTGTGCCAGGTTGGTCTTTGGGAAGCGGTGCAATTATAAGATGCCGTCGGATGCTCCGGCGCGCTTCTCGAAGCGCAAAGACAAGGCAGCTAAACCCAGGCAGAAGAGTCGTCCGTGCGGACGCCGGTTCTTAGAGCGTCAGTGGAACCGGTGGTTCTGCTGGAGGCTTCTGGAGTCCCAGGGGAGACTTTGTTATTGCAGGATGTGGCCTCTCAGGAGGCAGGTCAGGCTGAAGGAGCTTCTCAGGTTACTGTACCCCTCCTTCCTAGGGTGGTTAGGCCCTCTCCTTCTGTTTTAAGGCTTCTCCCAGAGGCAGGCCAGGTTTAGCTTCTGTTGGTGTCACTCCTAGTTCTTCAGGATCTGTGCCCAAGAAGCACATGCTTAAAATGGCAGAAGATTTAATTACTTTGATTAGAGGTTCTTGCCCCTCCAGATAAGAGGCCTAGGGTGGAACCAGAGTTGGGGAGTTTTGAGCAGGCTTCAGATGTTTCAGAGTCTTCGGCTGAAGACTTGCAGGAGTACTCTCCTTATTCTGATTCTGATGCAGATGATCTGACTCCTTCTGCTTCTCCAGAGGATTTTTCTTTTCAGAGACTCTTCATTCCATGAGGAACATTTTAAGTGGGAAGGTCAGGACTTCTCTGATTCCAGGAAAAAGGCTTAGGGAATTTTTGTTTTTACCCCAGCATAGGCCTTTGGCTATACCTCCTGTTCTGGATGTTGTGGAAGATGTGTTTATGAGGCTTCACTTAATCCTGATTCTTTGCCTCCTGCTCCTGTTAAACCGATAGGTATTATAGGGTGCCTGAGGCTCATAAATATCTTTATAAGAGTCCTAGGGCGGACCCAGAAACTGTTAGTCAGGGACCTAAGGGTGTCAAGGCCTCTGTTGTAAAAAATCCGTTTCCTCCAGATAAAGAGGCCAGAGCTTTGGATAGATGGGGAAAGAAAGTCTATACTTCTTCCACCTTAGCTATGAGGGCTTTGAATTGCCAATTTCACATGTTGAAATATCAAAACTATCTTCTTTCTCAACTGAAGTCTAAGGTAGATGCTCTGGCGGAAGGCATTGAGTGTAAGGAATTACAAGATTTGGTACATGTCTCTGAACAGGTGGGTAAGCATTCTTTACAATGTGGTTTTGATGCTGTACAGGCCTCGTCTAGGTGGCTGCCACTGGGTCAGTTCTCATGGCACGCCTGGCTGAGGGATCAGAATTTATCTGAACATGTTAAGCCAAGGATTTTGGATGCTCCTTTACAGTCTGATGTGTTGTTTGGTTCACCTGTGGAGTCAGTCTTGAAGAAAATGGAAGACAAGGCTAAGTCTATGCAGACTGTTAAAGAGTTTTTGCAGGTCCAGCCTCAAGTTTAGTAGGAATTGGCCTGCTAAGGGGTGACGTACCCTTCTTATGATTCACAGTCTAGGGTAGATCTAGACGTGGTAGGCAGAGCTCAGAGCCCTTCAGACCTAGAACAGGGAGTTCTCCTGCACAATCTTCAGGTGAGGCAGGGGCCAGTCCTTCGTAAACAGGCCCAATGACCTACCTTTTCAGCTGCCAGATCCTTCTTGCCTGGCAGCACCTTTGGGAGGAAGGTTGGCACTCTTCAGGAAAATTGGAGTTTGATTACCCAAGACAGATGGGTATTGGATATCATACACCAAGGTTACAGGTTTTATTTCCATACCTTGCCTCCTTTCAAAGGCATGCCGGACGTTCCTCCTCAGCAAAGACTAGAGGCTCACAAACAAATTTCTCTGCTGCTCCAAATAGGGGCCATACAATCGGTCCCTCTGCCAGAAGTGGGCCTAGGATTTTATTCTCGCCTGTCCTAGTACCAAAAAGGGAACACGTGGAGACCAATTTTGGATTTATCTATCCTCAACACTTATCTGGACATTCCCAAGTTCAAAATGTTGACGTTACAACAGCTTTTACCTCTGCTGGGCAAAGATCACTGGATGGTGACTCTGGATCTCAAGGAGGCTTACCTTCATGTTCCTATCAGGCTAAGTTGCAGGAAGTATCTGCGCTGGGCTGGGACTTCTCATTATCAGTTCTCTGCATTGCCCTTTGGCTTATCTACTGCTCAGAGTACGAAGGTTCTGGCTCCAGTGATAGCTTTCTTCAGGCTAAGAGGAATACAGATCTATCCTTATTTGGACGATTGCCTGATTCTGGCCCAAGGGCGAACTTCTTCATCATCATTTGCAATATGTGATAGCAGTGCTAAGATGCCTGGGGTATTCTGTGAACGAAATAAAGTCCAGTCTAGTACCCTCTCAGGACATGTGCTTTCTGGGTGTGAGACTGAATACAGCATCCCAGATGGCCTTTTTGACCCCGGACAAACAAAAGAATCTTTCTCTTTACTTCCATCAATTGTCTCATCAGTCCAGGCTGACTGCAAAGACAGTCCTTCAAGCCTTGGGGTTCATGGCATCTTGTATTCTGGTGCTTCCCAATGCCAAACTGCATATGAGGAAGCTACAATGGTATCTCAAAATGTATGGACACAGCGCTGCCAAGATATGGACACTGTCATTCAGATAATACCTTGCATTCAAAAGGAATTTTTGTGGTGGGCTCAGGAATGTCACCTAAACAAGGGACTCTGTGACCCGGCCAGAGGCGAGTCAGATTTTAACGACAGATGCCTCAGACAAAGCTTGGGGAGCTCATCTAAATGGAAAGTGGGTACAAGACATTGGCCTGCCAGACTTCAACATCTACATATCAACTTGAAGGAGATGTTAGCAGTCCAATTTGCATTAATAGCTTTCAAGGATTTACTTCTTCCTGGGCAGGTGTTGGTTCTAACAGACAACACAACTGTCATGTGGTACATCAACAAGCAAGGGGGAACACATTCTTATCCTCTGTGCAGACAAGCAATGATTTTGTGGGAGACTGCTCTCACTTTACAGCTAAATCTTCAGGCATCTATCTGCAGCACAGAACTCCTTAGCAGATGTGTTGAGCAGGCAAATTATGGATCCCCACGAGTGGAAATTGGATCCTCATGTATTTCAGAAGTTGACAGTGTTATGGGGAACTCCAGACATAGATCTGTTCGCTTCTCCACTAAACTACCAGCTGCCAAAGTTTTGCACAAAAAGGTTTCATCCCACAGCTTGGAAAGTGGATGCTCTTTCATTCAATTGGAACAAGCTTCATGTGTATGCCTTCCACCTCTGCCTCTCCTCCCAAAGGTACTCCTGAAGGTCAGACAGGACAAGCCAAAGATGATTTTAATAGCTCCAGATTGGCCTCGACAGCACTGGTACCCATTACTGAGAAGTCTGGTAATGGGAGCCTCCATGGCCTTTGCCTTGATTCCACACCTGCTGTCTCAGGAGAACAGTCATTTACTCAATGTCACTTCAGCCTCTCTTCACCTGACAGCCTGGCATATTCTGCTTTAAACCCTGGAGTCTCAGCTTCCACAGCAAGTTTTGAATGTTATTTTGGAGGCCAGAAGGCCTAGTACAAGGAAAGTGTACGCAGATAAATGGAAGAGATTTTTATTTTGGAGTGCAGCAAAGGAATTTGATGTTTCTAAGCCTAATTTAAGTGTGGCTCTTCAATATCTTACTGAGTTACTGTACAAAGGTTTGTCCTTCTCTTCTATTAAGGTTCATGCTGCAGCAATTTCTGCTCACTATGACTGTGACCCACCATTGTTTTCTCATCCTTTGTTTAGCAATTCCTTGAGGGGCAAAGAATATAAGACCCCACGGAGAGCTCCTACTCCTGCTTGGGATCTCAATTTTGTGTTGGAGAAACTCACTCTACAACCTTTTGAGCCTGCAGCTACTGCTGAGTTGAAATATTTATCATGGAAAACTGCTTTTTTGTTGGCCATTACCTCTGCGAGAAGGGTTTCTGAATTACAGGCCCTTATGGCAGTTGAGCCTTTCTTGATTTTCCATAAGGATAGGGTATCTTTATGCAATCCTTAATCCTTTATGCCTAAAGTGGTTTCTAGTGTGGCTTTAAACCAAACTATTCATTTGCCTACTTTTTATGCAAACCCCAAAATAAAGGAAAAAGATTTTGCACACTTTGGATATACACAGGCAGTTGCGATATTATTTGAGCAGAACTAAAGGGTTCAGGCAGTCTCAGCAGTTATTTGTTTCTTTGCTTTGGGTTCTCAGGGCAAGCCTGTGTCAAAACAAACTATTTCTAAGTGGATTGGGTCTTGTATTGCTTTCTGTTATTCCCATCATGGTAAGGAGATTCCAGCTGGGATTAGGCCTCATTCCACTAGGGCTACTGCCACTTCTACAGCTTTTTAAGGGGTGGCTACTAAAGATATTTTGGAGGCAGCTACTTGGAGTTCAGTGCATACTTTCTCTAAGCATTATCACCTTCCACTTTACTCTAAATCGAGGGCTGGTTTGCCACTGCAATGTTACAGGCATGTTGGCAGCTCCTACTGCTTTATAGTTTTGCCATCCTCCCTTATCTCTGCTTTGGGATTCACCCAAGTGTAAGGACTGCAGCAATGTGAGATGAAGAACATAGTACAGTTTTGTACCTACCATAAATGTAGATGTTCAAGATCCACATTGCTGCAATTACCACTTCCCTTCTGTAGTTAGAGGGTTGTGTGGTTTGGGTTGTACATATTGTGAATATTGTATATATTGTACATATGGTTAGTACAAGGGTGGTTGTTTTTGCTGTCTTTTGGTTTTGACCTTTCTGTTTAGGGTCTTCTGACATCTGGGGCAAGAAAAGACTGAGGATATGACGTCGGTCATGCGCATTTGTACCCTGACATCCTGATGTCAGTCTTAAGCTTGATGACGCCAGCCTTATACTTTGATATTCGGGGAGACAGACCGGACTACCCAAGTGTAAGGACTGCAGCAATGTGGATCTTCGAACATCTACATTTATGGTAGGTACAAAACTGTACTTTTCCTATCTCATGGAATATCCTGTAATACCCAATTACCGTCAATCATATGTAATATCCTATTTACTCCATTATCATCAGCCATGTGTAATGTCATGTGATACTCTGTTATTGTCCACTGCATGTAATACCCTGCAATATGCCATTATCATTGGTCACATTTAATATCCTGTGATGTTCCATTAACATTAGTAATGCTAGCTACCCTCTGGTTTATCACTACTGGCCCTCATGGATAGGGGAAATGTAGTTACCCCAACATGTACTTGCTTATCCCACGTTTCCATATTTGGAATTCACTGCACATGTAAATAGCTGCATAGACTCATCTGTCCCCCTCCAAAGAAAATAGAGTACAAAATGTAAGAATAAACCAAAGTGTGGAACCCAGATATAAACAGGTTGTATAATAAAAGAAAAAAAAATCATTGCATGCAAAAGTATATTCAATGCTCCTAATGCTAAAAGGGGTCCTGCTAAACTTAACAGGGGACTCTGGATACCAATCAAATCAACAAAAGCCATGTATGAGGTAAATCTAGCTTCCCAGGTGAAGAATAACCACAAAGCCTTCTTTGCCAGTGTTAGAAACCTCAGAAACAATTCCCAGCCCTGCAGAAATTTATCTCTAAATAACATCACATATTGAGACTCAGAGGACATAGCCGGTATACAAGTGGGCACATTTAGCTCAAACTTAATTTTCTCTCCCTTCCTATATTCCTGGATCACATACCTGCATCTACACCCTCCCAAAAATCCCCCAATAGCAAATCCTCAAGGCACTGTCCAAGGCCATGAGCCCATTTCATTGGGGCTAGATAACATATTGGAGTGTCTGTATAGTCTAGTTCTATAGGCTCGTAGGTAAATATTAAGCTAGCTGCCCTTAAGGGCTATATTAAGCCTAGCCAACAACTCCAGGCCAGAATCGAACCCTGCACCTTGTATCTCTGAGGTGAACACCTTAGCCGTTATGCCAAAACCACTTCCCCAGGTACATGCCTGACTGATGGAAGGGTACTTATTCTGCACTAACCTGTTAGCAGGAAAGAGCATAGCAGTAGATTTTTTTATGAATAACATGACCTCCTTTTTTTCTGCAGTTACAAAGAAGGACCACATTTTTTTGTGAGGCCCCCTACTGGAGCTATTCAATATCAGCCTTTAAACAGACTTTGTGCCAGAAGAATGGAGAGCAGAAGCTGTCATACCCTTGCACACAGGGGTGGGTTGTCAATGGAACCAGGTAATTATAGACCCATAAACCTGAACAACCTCACCTGTAAGGTTGTGGAAAAGATTATTATGGAATTAATAAATAAGGACATCAACCCAAACCAGTTCAGGTCCATCAAAAGCAGATCCTGCCTAATTAACCTAGTCAGTTTCTTTGAGAGCAAGAGGTTTTGCTTTAGCATGCATTTCTTTTTTTTTTGTTTTACAAATTAAAATATTTACTTGAACATCCAACAGTAATGGTTAATTTGAGTTTATGTTCTTGTAGTTATTGTATGTACATTCTTTTTTTTTTTTTGTAAATATTTTTATTCAATTCCAAAAACAAGAAAACATGAATGCAGGTTATTTATGACAGTGAAGTATTTACAAATTATTTAAAAAGGTTGGCTAAAACCTGTAAACAGATATCAAACATTAAAACCAAAATAAAGTATTTACAAGAGTGTCTATTGTTAGCATATAATTGACTTTCTATACAATTGTTTCCTGATTATAATCTGCTACAGTCATTACTCTCCAGTATTTCAGTTACTTTTTGCAATGCTATACATAATGATGTAGTTCTTTCAGTTCTTCCTTTAATAGTGTTCATTTCCAATTGCGATACTGCTGACACCATATTCATGAATTGCTTAAAAGTTGGAGAAGCTTTGGATTTCCAGTTTGATGTAATGTTCTTTCTTGCAATGGCTAGGAGAGTCCACAAGATTACATATTTTGTTCTTGGTACACAGGTACAGGTGCATTAAACAAAATAATAGATATGGAAATCTGGAATGTGTCATTGAATACCATTTGCAGAAAATAATTTATTTTATCCCAGTATGGTTTAATCAAATGGCATTCGTGGAACATATGTTGCCAGTCTGCTTTTATTGATAAATCATATCTCCAGCAGCCAATATTTTTCTTAAACATAAGTTCCATTTTATGAGGGGTTACGTAAGATATGTGTATGAATTGCCATGTAAAGAGTCTCCAATGTAGTGAAAGTGATGTCTGCTTTGGAGAGAGAAGAATTAATTTTTTGTCTCTGTCATTTGGCACATGTCCATTAATTGATCTATGATAATTCCATATTTTGTCATTATTATAAGTTTTTATTTTTTTATTTGTTTTATATATTATTTGTTTTATAAATAGATGATGAGTATCCCTTTCCAGTAATGGGTTGATTCATTAGTAATATTATATGTTCTATAAGATTAGAAACATTCTGTCTTATTGATGGTTGCATTGTTTCTTGTTTGCTTAATATATACTGTCTTAATTCTTGTACATGTAGTAGCCACGAACTATTTTCCATATTTAATTTCCATTTAATTTGGTCTATTGTCAGAAGTTTTCCAGAGTTTACCAATTGATGTCAATATATTAATCCCTTTTCTTTGAGCATGTTGACTACTTCTATATCAAATGTTATTATATTACCTTGTGTGTACGCTACTGGATATAATAAAAATGACCATGCTTTAATATCAGGATTGCTATTAATAAGATTTTGGAAATTTTTTAATGTATAAGTAATGTATTTGGAACTTAAATTTTTATACTTATCTATCATCATATATTCCTTCATCAGACATAGAAAATTGTTTGGTATGAAATCGGTATACTTATTTGCTACTACAAATCCTGATTTTAACCATATTCTCTCATGAACTAGCTTCCATTTTGATGTATATTTTGTATTTAGCCATAATGATATTGTTTTAATAACAGATGACTGCAAATATACTTCTAGGTCTGGTAAACCTATGCCACCCATATCCCAATCATCTAGATGATATTTCATAGCTATCCTTGTTTTTTTTGGATACCATAGGAATCTTATCATTAAATCATTTAATTATTTTAGGTGTGATTTAGCTGGTGGCAAAGAACAAGCTTGTATAAGATAAAGAATTTTGGGAAATATGATCATTTTAATTATATAGAGCCTTTCTTCCATTGAAAAGAAGAACTTATTCCATCTTTGTATTAGATTTTTAATATTATTTAAGGTCTCTTTATAATTTGTTTCAATTGTAGTATCTAGGTTGTTAGTTATTATAATTCCAAGTATTTAATTGTATTATCGGTGGGGATATATTTATGGTATTTTTTATTTAGATCTTTTTTATTAGTATTTATAAGCAATACATTTGTTTTGTTCTCATTAAATTTAAGACTCAAAACATTTTGAAAGTTTTGAATCGAGTCCCATAATGCTTTTAAAGAGCTATTATTATTCTTTAAGGTAACTAAAATATCATCAGCAAAAAGTTGAATTTTAAGCTGTAGGCTGTTGTCTAATTGTATTCCTTCAATATTTTTATCCATACGTATATTATTTGCTAAGGGCTCAATGACTAGCGCAAACAATAATGGAGAAAGAGGGCAGCCTTGTTTTGTGCCCTTTGTTATTTTAATAGATTTAGACAGACAAGATCCCAGTTTTATATATGCTAATGATTTTTCATATAATGATTTTATTAACGAGGTAAAGTTGTTTGAGAAGCCATATTCTTCTAAAACTAACCATAAATAATCCCAGTTCACTGAATCAAATGCGCTATTTATGTCTAAACTAATAACATTCATTTTGTTTTTTGTGACATTTATATAATCAATTAAGGAAATAATTCTTTTGATGTTGTCATAAGTGTTCCTATCTTTTATAAAACCTGTTTGAGCCTCCTCTATCAAAATGGTAGTAATTGTTTTATTCGAGCAGCATGTATTGCGATAAAAATGTTATAATCTATATTAAGAAGTGAAATGGGTCTGTATGATGAACATTCACTGGGATCTTTACTTTGTTTCAAAACAGGTGATATTAATGTGCACTTCCAAGAAGGAATTTCTTTACCATTTTTAACTGCTGTAAAGACATTCAATAACAGCAAAGCCTCATTATATAGTAATTTAAACATTTCTGGGGTGATATTATCTATGCCTGGAGCTTTGTTTAATTTTAGCTTATTTACTTGAGCTTTAAGTTCTGTCATTGTTATTTGCTTATCTATTAGTTGTACCTGCTCCTCTAATAATCTAACTTTAACATTGTTTTTAAGAAAAGCTTTCAATACTTAACGTGTTTCTATTTTCTCATTTTGATTATTAAGTTTATGAAAGAATAGCCTAAATGCTTCTAGTATTCCTTCTAAATCAGACACTTTCTTTTTAGTTTCTATATTATGTATTTCCTTGATTTGATTTGTTTTAATCATCTTTTTTAGTCCTATTTGCTATTCTTCATTGGTTTTTAGGTTTCATTGAATAGTAACCTAGTTTAATTTTTTCTAAGTTGATCATTGTTTTGTGGTGTAGCATCTCTGAGTATTTTTATTAGTATCTTGATATTCAAAATGGAAACACCAACTTAATAAAAGAACTGGCAGATACTAATAAAAAAGCATGCATTTCTGAAGGATATGAAGCCTAAAAGTCAAGTGCCTGTAATTATTTAGTGACTTCAGTCCCTCACCACTGTGCCAGAAAACCACAAATTTTATGAAGAACAGAGCAAAAATATGTAAAGTTCTTAACATCTGGACAGTTGAGAGGTATGCCTGTAGGTCTTCAAGCCAACTAAATCATGACATGATAGTCTGTGTGCTTTGTACTTGAGGAGCTAGCTTTATGCTAGTACACAAAAAAACAAAATATGGTCCTGTTTGTAACTGGAGAGAAAAGAAAGGTCACAGTCATTCATAAAAATCTGCTAGCATGCTTTTTCCTGCTTCTGGATTTGTTGCTTACATTTGCAGAGCATTTGTGCAGGTGTTGTAATGGTATTTATACAGTAAAGGGACATTAACATTTCAAAATGTGCATGCTGATTGGACAAACTAATCAGCAAGCTTGTAAATTGAATGCTCCCCACAGGAGGTAGTTCAGTAAGTTCACTTTCTCCGTGACACTACTGATCAATTTAAGAAGTAAAAAAAAAAAAAAAAAAAAAAAAAAGATCCAGTCCACATCCAAAACCCCTTTTTCCCATTTTGCACATGAGATCAGGGTGTCACTTCAATAATGGCAATCATCTAGAGACAATGTTTACACTGCTGTGTGGCCATGCCACTGTAGTTCAGCTACACCGCACACACACTCTCACTCACATCTATGGCCAATTAAGAGTGTGCAGTCCACCTACTGCATGTCTTTGGAATGTAGGAAGAAACCAGAGCACCAGGAGGAAACCCGCAAGAACACAGGAAGGACATACAGACTCCACACACAAGGTATCCCAGCCAAGAGTCAAACTGGGGGAACCTATTGCTGTGAGGAGACAGCGCTATCCACTGTGCCACTCTTCCCTCAGTACACTGGTCTATAGTGCATAACCATTCAATGCATTACAAAAAAGCTACCAGAGAACAAGATGGAGTCCAACAAGAATTTCAAAATGATATGGAAGACCTCCAGTTCTTCACAAGAACAACATGTAATATATGATAAAAAAGCAGTTAAGCATCTTTATCCTTTTGTAAATGAACCGTGGACCTTCTCAAAATTGCTATGAGTTTTCACACATTTAGACTCGTCTACAACAACATGACAACCCACCCTACAATAATAAAGTTTGTAATTGTATAAAAACTATAAATAGTTATGATTGATTATTACATAAGGCACTACAGAAATGTATGAAACTTCATTAAATGACAGTTTTGAGAAACTCCAAGGTTCACTTACAAATTATGAAAATGCTTCACTGCATTTTTATTGTGTATTAAGTGTTGTTCTTGTGAAGAATTGGAGGTCTTCTGTTTCACAAAAAAAGCTCAAAATTTCAGTGCCAGGAAGACCCCTACAAGTAGCTGCATGGCATATCCTGCAACATGATATTAAAAAAGAAGCCTCTTGCACCACACAAATATAATTGCACATTTACAAAGCATATGCATTTCATATAATGGTTATCCCAGACTACCAGAAGCAGATGGAAGAGCATAGAATTATTTTTGTGCAAGAACTTTATAAATAAATTTTATAAATAATTGACTTTTTTCTTAAATAATTTCACTGTATAATAGCTACAACTGACAGGGTGTGAGCAGCACATGATTTATTCATGGCTGGCTTTGTTTAATCACTCAGGCTTCACTCCATTGATCAAATTGTGCCATATGTGGGTAAATCCTACATTACCCACACCATGTAGTGGATTACTGTTAAATGAACCAGTATCCAAACTACATAATAGTAGATGTTCTTCGTCTCACATTGCTGCAGTCATAACCTGTGGGTAGTCCGCTGTCCTCGGTCGGCCCGAATACCAAAGAGTTAGGCTGGCATCGGTCATCGGCGCCCGGAGCTGACGTCAGTACGTAGTAGTACTTAAGCGCATGACCAACGCCATATCCTCAGTCTTTCTTGCCGCGTGGTCCGAAGCAGAAGCAGCGTTTGCAAGTGCCGTTCGGCGTTCTGAAATTTTCAATTTTCGAGTTTCAGACCGAAGACCAAGTTGGGCTAAGTACCCCGTTGGGGAAAATTTTTGTCTTTTCTTGCCTCAGTTAATCCGGATGTCAAAAGTTAATAATTGTATTTCTTGTGGGAAATGGATACCTCATAGGGACTATCATTCTCTCTGTATGCCTTGCTTGGGGCCTGAGCACGGCGTGTCGGGTGTCGCTTTGCTAGATTTAATAAAGCGCACCATTAAGCATAGATTAGACAGTGCTAGGCTTGTCTTGTAAGCGGTGTAACTACAACATGCGTCGGATCCTCCGGCGCCTGCTACCATAAAAGCGAAAGATAAATCTTTAAGTCTAAACGGATGAGTGCGTCCGTTGCGGGCCCGGTTCTATGGAATCTACGGTTGAATCTGTGGATCCAGCCGAGGCCTCGGCTGAATCCCAGGGGGAACCTTTACTTTACAGGAGTTGGCCTCCCAGGAGTTAGGCCAGGCCGAGGTGCTTCTCAAGTTTCTGTGGTTCCATCCTTACAAAAGGTTATTAGGCCTTCTACTTCCAGTCACTAAAGGCCCTGCTAAGGCTAGACCTGGTCTTTCTGGCACGGGCCATAGCCCCAGTTCTTCGGCTCTGTTCCTAAAAACATATGTTGAAAATGGCAGAGGATTTGATTACTTTAATCAGGGGTTCTATGCCCCTCCAGAGAAGAGGCCTAGGGTGAGACAGATTTAGAGGGAATGGAGCATTCCTCAGATTACTCTGAGTCCTCAGCTGAGGATATTCAGGATTTTCCTCCTATTCTGATTTGGATGCAGAGGATTCCTGTCCTTCTGCTTCACCTCCAGAGGACTTTTCCTTTTCTGAAACCTTGCATTCCATGAGGGAGCATTTCAAGTGGGAAGGTCAGGATTTTTCAGATTCTCGTAAGAGGCTTAGGAATTTTGTTTTGCCACAACATAGACCTTTGGCTATTCCCCTGTTTTGGATGTTGTTCAGGATGTTTTCTGCAGCTTCCCTTAATCCTGATTCTTTACGCCTTGCCCGTATGAAGCCAGACAGGTATTACAGAGTTCCAGAGGCGCATAAATCTTTGTGTGAGAGTCCTAGAGCTGACCGGAAACTATTATTCAAAGGCCTAAGGGTGTCAGGGCTTCTGTGGTTAAGAATCCAGTTCCTTTTGATAAAGATTCTAGAGCGTTGGATAGGTGGGGTAAATAAGTGTACACCTCTTCTACATTAGCTATGAGGGCTTTAAATTGCCAATTTCATATGCTGAAGTATCAGAACTTTCTGTTAGGTCAATTGAAATCTAAGGTAGATGCTTTATCTGAGGGTATAGAGTGTAAGGAATTGCAGGACTTGGTTCATGCTTCAGATCAAGTTGGTAAACATTCCTTGCAGTGTGGCTTCGATGCCCTTCAGGCTTCATCCAGGGTGGCTGCTACTGGTTCAGTTATTCGAGACATGCCTGGCTTAAGGATCAAAATTTGTCAAAGCATGTTAAAGCTCAGATTTTGGATGCTCCTCTTCAATCTGAAGTTCTTTTTGGTTCCTGTGGAGTCAGTTTGAAAAGATGGAAGACAAAGCTAAGTCTATGCAGACGGTTAAGGAATTTTTGCAAGTGCAGCCCTAAGTTCAGCAGGAATTGGCCTGCAAGAGGATGGTCTTACCCTTCTTGGATTTTCAGTCTAAGGGCAGGTCTAGGCGTGGTAGGGCAGGGCTCACGCTCAGGGTTCTTTCAGACCTAGGACTTGGAGTTCTCCTGCACAATCTTCTGGTGAGGGCAGGGGTCAGCCTTTTCGTAAACAGACCCAATGACCTGTATCTTCAGCTGCCAGATCCTTCTTTTCTGGCAGCTCCTCTAGGAGGAAAGCTGGCACTTTTCAAACAAAATTGGCATTTGGTCACCCAGGACAAATGGGTGTTGGACATAATAAATCAAGGCTACAGGTTTTATTTTCACACTTTTCCTCCTTTCAAAGGCATGCCAGATGTACCTCCTCAGCAAAGGCTGGAGGCTCAGGAGCAAATTTCTTTGCTTTTACAGATGGGGGCAATCCAGGTGGTACCTCCATCAGAAGAAGGCCTAGGGTTTTATTCTCGTCTATTCCTAGTGCCAAAGAAAGGAAACACTTGGAGGCCAATTCTGGATTTGTCCATTCTCAATACATACCTAGACATTCCAAAGTTCAAGATGTTAACTTTGCAGCAACTTCTGCCTCTGCTGGGCAAAGATCACTGGATGGTAACTCTGGATCTCAAAGAGGCCTATCTTCACATTCCTATCAGGCCCAGCTGCAGGTGATTCCTGTGTTTTCGGGCTGGTACTTCTCATTATCAGTTCTCTGCATTGCCCTTTGGTTTATCTACTGCGCCCAGGGTGTTCACAAAGGTTCTGGCTCCTGTAATAGCTTTCTTAAGACTGAGGGGAATACAAATTTATCCTTATCTGGACGATTGCCTGATTCTTGCTCAAGACAAAGACACGTTACTTCAACATCTACAGTATGTAATGGCAGTTTTAAGGTGCCTAGGGTATTCTGTGAACGAAACAAAGTCCAGTCTAGTACCCTCTCAGGACATGTGCTTTCTGTGTGTGAGACTGAATACAGCCTCTCAGATGGCTTTTCTGACCCCGGACAAACAAAGAACTCTTCACCTATACTTCCAGCGATTATCAGTACTGTCCAGGCTGACTGCAAGGACAGTCCTTTAAGCCTTGGGTTTCATGGCATCTTGCATTCTGGTACTTCCCAATACCAAACTGCATATGAGGAAGCTACAATGGTATCTCAAAAGTGTATGGACTCAACACTGCCACGATTTGGACACTGTCATTCAGATAATACCTTGCATCCAGAAGGAATTCTTGTGGTGGGCACAGGAATGTCACCTAAACAAGGGACTCTCTGTGACCCGACCAGAGGCGAGTCAGATCTTAACGACAGATGCCTCAGACCTGGCTTGGGGAGCACACTTCAATGGGAAATGGATTCAAGACACGTGGCCTCCCAGACTACAGCATTTGCATATCAACATGAAGGAGATGTTAGCAGTCCAGTTTTCCCTGATGGCTTTCAAGGGCCTACTTCAACCAGGACAGGTGTTGATACAAACAGACAACACTACAGTCATGTGGTACATCAACAAGCAGGGGGGAACCCATTCTTACCCTCTTTGCAGACAAGCTATGATATTGTGGGAGACTGCTCTGAGTTTGCACATCACTCTTCAAGCACGGTTTCTGCCAGGAGCACAGAACTCCCTAGCAGATGTATTGAGCAGACAAATTGTGGACCCCCACAAGTGGAAATTGGATCCTCAGGTATTCCAACAGTTGACAGTGGCTTGGGGAACTCCAGACATAGATCTGTTCGCTTCTCCTCTAAATTTCCAACTACCAAAATTTTGCACAAAGATGTTTCACCCAAAAGCTTGGAAAGTGGATGCTCTATCTTTCAGTTGGAACAACCTTCACGTCTATGCTTTTCCTCCTCTGCCTCTCCTTACCAAGGTACTCTTGAAAGTCAGGCGGGAAAAGCCTTGCATGATCTTAATAGCACCAGATTGGCCACGACAGCACTGGTATCCTCTGCTGAGGAGTTTAATTCAGAGCCTGCTTGGCCTTTGCCACAGCTTCCTCACTTGTTGTCCCAGTCAAGCAGTCATTTGCTCAATGTCAGGGTGCAGTCCCTGCATCTAACGGCCTGGCGTATTCTGTTTTAGAGCCTGTGGGTTCTCAGCTTCCTCAACAGGTTTTAGATGTCATTTTGGAAGCTAGGCGGCCCAGCACTAGAAAAGTTTATGCTGATAAATGGAAGAGATTTTTTTCTTTGGAGCACAACAAAGGACTTTGATGTCTCGGTACCTAATTTAAGTTTTACACTGCAGTACCTTACTGAATTACTAGACAAGGGTTTGTCATTTTCCTCTGTGAAGGTTCATGCTGCAGCCATTTCTGCTCGCTATGATTGTGACCCTCCTTTATTTTCTCACCCTTTGTTTAAGCAATTTCTTAGAGGGGCAAAAAATATAAGACCCCCACGTAGAGCTCCTACTCCTTCCTGGGTTCTCAATTTTGTGTTGGAGAAGCTTACTTTGCCTCCTTTTGAACCTGCAGCTACGTCTGAATTGAAGTTTTTGTCTTGGAAGACTGCTTTTTTGTTGGCCATTACCTCTGCTAGAAGGGTATCTGAATTGCAGGCTCTCATGGCAGTTGAACCCTTTCTAATATTCCATAAGGATAGAGTCTCTTTGCGTACTAACCCTACTTTCATGCCAAAAGTTATTTCTAATGTGGCCTTGAACCAGTCTATCCATTTGCCTACCTTTTATGCTGATCCCCAAAATAAGGGGGAAAAAATCTTGCATTCTTTGGATATACACAGGCAGTTACGTTACTATTTGAGCAGAACTAAGGAGTTTAGACAGACTCAACAGTTATTTGTTTCTTTTGCTTTGAGTTCACAAGGGAAAGCTGTTTCAAAGCAGACTATTTCAAAGTGGATTGGTAATTGTATTGCTTTTTGTTATTCTCATCATGGGAAGAATGTTCCTGCTGGGATTAGACCTCATTCCACTAGGGCTACTGCCACATCTACTGCCTTTTTGAGGGGTGTAGTTACTAAGGATATTTTGGAAGCAGCTACTTGGAGTTCAGTTCACACTTTTACTAAGAATTACCATCTCCCTCTTTACTCCAAGTCCAGGGCTGGGTTTGCCACTGCAGTCTTACAGGGCATGTTAGCAGCCCCTAATGCTTTTAGTTTGCCAGCCTCCCTTTTCCTTTGCTTTGGGATTCTACCCACAGGTTATGACTGCAGCAATGTGAGACGAAGAACATAGTACAGTTTTGTACCTACCATAAATGTAGATGTTCGAGGATCCACATTGCTGCAGTCTATTCCCTCCCTCCTTCCCATGGTTTGGGGTTGTTGTTGTTGTTGTTGTTGTTCCTTGGGGATAATTGTTATTTTCTCCTTTGTGGCTCTGGCCTTTCCTTTTTTAAGGCCTTCTGACATCTGGGGCAAGAAAGACTGAGGATATGGCGTTGGTCATGCGCTTAGAGTACTGGCGTCAGCTCTGAGCCCATGACCGGCGCCAATCTCTTTGGTATTCGGGCCGACCGAGGACAGCGGACTACCCACAGGTTATGACTGCAGCAATGTGGATCCTCGAACATCTACATTTATGGTAGGTACAAAACTGTGCTTTCTCTCTACTTTTGTTGCATCATTTTTTTGTTTGTTTTTTTCTTTCTTTATCTTTTGACCAGGTTATTCCCACAGGGCTACTATCCTTTTATTTCAGGAGAGACCCAATGCAGTATTTATACCACTAACCTCCTCTGCTGTTTTTCAATAAGTGCATTAGGATCTTTTACATCTATCTGAATTTCTAGCAGAAGCAAACATACATTTAACTGATAATAACTCTTGATCTGGACAGACTATTTATTTTATTTTATTTTACATTTGTTGATCGGGCTAGTCCAACTGGATATATGTCCATTTTCAGTGGAGACCTGGAGAGAAAAGCTTCACACTTCAGAATAGAATCACAATAACATAGGTACATTATTAAGATTTTGCAGATTGTAATAGTACATTACATTTTAGCTTATGAGTAAGGAAAAAAAAAACATTCCAAGCTACATAACATGTATGGATATACATGCAACAAAATATAAGGTAAGTGAAATCGAACACAGTTTGAACTTTAAAAAGGTTATAAACACATTAATGTTAGTAAAAAGAATAACTAGTTTGTGTGAGTGAGAAGATTAGTGTCTGGATACAGTGGAGGTAGTTAGTGTGGGTTTGCCCAGGGGCATAGCCAGTGCGATTTAAGGTATGATTTGAGTTTGGATTTAAAGACGGTAATTGATGGTAAGGAGGTTAGTTCAGAAGGGAGGGAGTTCCAGGTTTTACCCACTGTGTTAGAGAATAGAGAGTCTCCAGCCAGACTGTTGGTTTTACTTATCTTTACCAGTAATTTATTTGTTGAGCGTAGGATCTTCAGGTTATTATAGGGGGTGATTAGGTTAGTTAATACTGGAGTATTTTTAGGATGATACAGTATCTTATGGGCAATAGTTAGTTGGTTTGATAGAATAAGATTTGGCAATTCTAGCCATCCTAGTTGATTAAGATTGTTACAGTGATGGGTTCTATAGGTAGACCCCGTTGCAAATCTGGCAATATTATTGTAGGAGTTAGCCAACTTGTTCAGATTGCTTTTACATAGTTTGGTATAGATAGGGGCCACATATAGTAGGGTTGAGATTAGGTGGGTCTGGGCAATGGTGGTCCTGGCTAGTGGAGTACAAAAGGGTTTGATCCTATAGATCGAATCTAGTTTCTTGTTTACTGTTTTTATAGTGTTGTTAATATGGGGCTCGAAGGTGAGGTTGTTATCAATTAGTACTCCAAGTAGTTTTGTAATAGAGTTGGGAGATATGATCGTACCATTGCTAGATGTGACTGTGAAATCCAGTGAGTGGGCTCTGCGGGTGGGAGTGAATAGTAGCATTTTTGTTTTGTTTGGGTTCAGGATGAGACATCGGTGAAGAAGCCAGTTCTCTACTGTGCTGAACACGTCTTGGGTTAGGGATTGAAGTTGTGAAAGTGAAGAGGCTGAGCATATTAAAGTGGAATCCTCCGCATATTGGATACAGGTAGCTTGAGGTAATACAGAGTGTAAGTCATTAGTAAAGATAGAGAAGAGGAGAGGACCCAATATTGAGCCTTGAGAAACACCAAGGGTAACAGAGAGATGGGAAGACAAGTTATTCTCCCATAATACAGCCTGTTGCCTGTTATTTAGATAGGATTGGAACCATTGTATAGCAAGTGGATCCAGTGAGAAGTTTCTAAGTATGTTTATGCACCTTTGTGATTGACCATGTCGAAGGCTTTTGATTAATGAAGAGGGCTGAGGATAGAGTATCATTATTATAATTTTTATTAATGCAGTCGGTGAAGGAAAGAAGAGCAGAAGAGGTGCTGTGAAATGGTCTGAATCCATGTTGGCAGGTAGCTAGTAGGTTGTTTTCTAGGAGGTGGTTTAATAATTGTTTATGAATGCACTTCTCCATAATTTTTGCCAGTGAGGATACTATGGCTATAGGCCTATAGTTAGAAAAATCTTTGGAAATACTACATTTATGCATGGGGATGATATGTGAGATTTTCCAGCTTGATGGAATAGTTCCTTCAGCAATAGTTCTGTTAATGAGGATGGATATGGGGTAGGCTATAGCTTTGGCTGCTTTTTGCAGGTATTTTGCAGGTAGTAGATCTGCAGAGAGGGTGGTGGGTTTAAGTTTCTGAATAAGGGTGCAGACAAAAGGATGTATGAATGGGTTGGAATTGAAATGTTGGTGGGGCTGTTGGGGATAATATTGGAAGGAAATGCAGTGTCAGGGGATAGCTGATTAGCCAAAGATTGAATGGTGTCTGTGAAGAAATTGGCAGTTTGGTTAGGGTTGTGGAGATTAGAGCCTGATGGGGTGGGTGTGATTTAGCAACCTGGATGCAATAGTTTATTGATACCAGACCAGAATTTTTGAGGTTTATTTTGATGGGTTTGTTGGAGGTGACAGTAATAGTTTCTTTTATCTGACAATATGGCTTTTTTTAGTTTTGTTTCTTACACCAGCTAGCCCAGAGTTTGTTTCTATGGAGGATTTTTTGTTTGGTAGTTTTGGAGAGCCAAGGGGCTGGTTTAGATCTGCTTCTTGCTATACAAGTTGGGGTATGGTAGTCTAGAATGGTTAAAAATTTAGAGTTAAAGTATTTAATGGCTTCTTCTAATGGTAGGTGTTTCAGGGGTAACCAGTCACAAGCAACGAGTTCTTTTTGAAAGCGGTCAGGGTTAAAATTTTTATTAGACCTTATTTTCTTATATATGGTTGGATTTGGGGTATCAGTCTTATACCTGATTAAGAAGGTGAGTGAGTGATCACTTATATCTTCTGGGAGGGTCCCTACTTTGTAAGATTGGTTTTGACTGTTTGTGAGAATGCAATCTAGAGTGCTGTCATTATTATTATGTTTATTGGTTCTAGTGGGGACTGTAATGGTTTGTGTAAAATCATGTAGGTTGATGGGGGTAGAAGGCTGTTCTGATGTGCAAGACATCCAGTTAATAAAGTCACCAAGAATTATGGTTTCTTGTGGGTAGGTGGTGGACAGCCAACTTAGGATAGCCTCTAAGGTGTTGATATTGTTACCTGGGGGAAGGTAAATACAGATTATATAAATGGATTTACATTTGTTAAGTTGAACTTTGGAGATAAGAATTTTTGCATTGCTAGTTAGGGGAGGTTTAGAAGCAACAGAGGTGACTTGTAATTCAGATTTATATAAGATTGCTACCCCTCCAGCTTTCTTAAAGTTATGGTCAAGTCTCAGGATGCTGTAACCTGGGGGAATAACAGTAGTATCTTGTATCGTTGGTTTGAGCCATGTTTCAGAAAGGCAGAGGATGTGGGCATGTAGGTGAGCAGCGTTATTGTTTATGCTTCAAATATTGAGATGAGCTATCAGGAGAGAGTTGAAGGGTCTGTTGACCAGATGGGTATTAGTAGAATTTGGGGTGTTGGGCTTTATGGTAGTGGTAGAATTTGGGCCAAAGTTTGGGTATATGTCATCATCAATTAAGGAGTGGATTTGTTTTGCCAGAGTGAGTATTAAACATTTACATATAAGGTTCTGGGGTTTTTTAGCTCTAGGGCTGTAGTATGTGATGTGATTGAGCCTATGAAATTTGGCTGATAAATGCTTTGGTGGATAGGATATGTAATTGTGGCTATGAGGGATGATGAGTGTTGGTGTGGAAGTTTGTTTCATGGGGTTCTAAAAGTGTAGGTAGTTGAGGTGTTCATAGAAGGTAAGGTAGATTAAGGGTATAGCTAAAATAGGTAGGAGTGATAGTAGGAGTAAGGGTTTAAAGTGTATATAGGTAGTGTTAGATGACATTGTAGAAGTATTGTGTGTAGGTTAGTATACAGGGATGGGTGCTGATAGATAATGAATAGTGGGAGGTAGGTTGTAGCACTTTAAGGGGTTGGGCTATGTGATTGCTTGTATTGATAGGGGGTGTGGATAGTGTGTATAAATGTAGAAGCACTGGGGGTGGGAGTGTGTATAATTGTAGAAGCACTGGGGGTGGGTGGGAGTTGGGGGCAGGGTAGGGGAGCGGAGTGAGCCTGCAGGGTGAACGGAGCAGGTAGAGCCACAGAAGGAGTGAGCCCCAGGAGAACAATCAGTGGAGAGCTGTTTGTTTAAGTAAGTGAAGGTGGAGAAAGGTGGGAGATGTTAGCCTTGATAGTAGGGATAGAGGGAGTATAGCTAAATGATACAGAGTAAGAAGATAGAGGGATAGAGTTGGACTATAACTCTACAAGCTAGAGATACTATGTTCCTAAGAGAAGAGTTTCAAGATAGAATGATAGTTTTAGGACAAAGGCGCCACTTAGTGGCCAATGTCGGTATAGCTGCAATAGTTCCCTTTAGGAGGTAGCAGGTATTGGAATTTAAGGAGGAGGGAAGAATATTATGCATTTACAAGGGTATAGGAGAGAAAGTGGGCTAGGAAGGCAGAAAAGGATGGTAGTGGCTGCTGGACACCCTAGCAGGGGAGTATACTTTGAGGAACAATAAATTGTACAATGTTGCATCTATTGTCAGAAGTTGTATAACACATACTTTCTTCAATTGTATTGTCCTTGAGGGGCTATTTCTCAGGGTGAGTGGAGAGGCAAATCCTTAGTTTAGGGTAAAGATGGCAGTTATTGGTAAAAGGTTGCTGGCCAACAGGACAGGGCAGTTCCACAGTTATAGTGCCTTGCAAGCAGGTAGGACAAACAAAATGTGTACACTGGAGCTGGGGATGCACAGCAGCCAAGGGATACATCGGGGTATTCTCTTCATATATATTTTTGACCACAGTTTTGTCTGAGTCTTGCTGCATTGTAATTGTGTATGCCTCTAGTCTTACCCTGCTGCATGCTGCTGAGTCCTGCAACACACGCAGGTAATTGTTTTTGGATTATCCCTCCCACAGTTGTTCATATTTTAACCCAGTTGTTCTCATACCCCCCCCCTGTCCTTTGGACCCCATCCATTTTTCCTGCACTACTGGCCATTAAATTAATTTGTCCTACTTTCACATAATGGTTTTATTAATTCCACCAGTCAGCTTCTGTACCACCACAGAGTGGATATCTTGTGACTGCTACATCTTGACTGCCATCTTGGACCATTTGTTGTACATTTCTTAAGTAATCCTCCATGGTTTGTCCTCTACCAGTAGCTTCTTCAACTATCTCACAGCCCCATGCCTTCTCCATCTTATCCCTGCTCCTAAGTTTTAATTCTTACTCAGCTGTGATTCCACTTTTTCTTTCCATCTTTCAAGGCTTCCCTATTTGCTTCCTGTTTTCCTGTTCCCTAAATTACATCACCAAGTCTTTTTCTAAGCATAGATCTTTGGACAGTGCAGTGGTGCAGTGATAGCATTGTCACCTCACAGCAATAGGTGCTCTGGTTTGATTCTCAGCTGGAGTGCCTTTTGTGCAGAGTCTGCATGTACTCCTTGCATTTGTGTGGGCTTCCTCTGGGTGGTCTGGTTTCCTCCCATTTTATACAGGTATGCGTCTGGAGCATTTCTCCCTGGGCCTTAGCTGAAAATTTGCTTAGTTCCAAGTCAGACTTTACTGGTTAACAAATGTTAAATAAATTAACTGGAGCTCTGTGTCCTCTTTTTGCTGAACTTAATGTGTGTAGAGTAGAGAGAGAAAGCAAGGGACACTTTTCAACTCAAAAATGAAGACTTTGTTACTTGCATAAATGTGGAAAGGAAATTTGCACTTGTTAATGACTGATTATTTTTACTGTTTTAACTGCACTTCTGGTAACAAATGCCAGTGCTACCCTGTTGAAAAATAGCACAATTTACATTGAATGCATTGCAAGAAAATAACAATTTACACTGACTGCAGTAAACAGGGCTGGTGTTAGCATTTGGGGGCCCCCAGCAAATGTCAAGTCAGGGGCCCCTAGGCACTTTTATCACCCCATCACTGCCACACCTTCTAAGCAGCCTCTTATTTCACGTTGTAATCTTTTAGGAGTAGTGCACACCAACTGACCTGTAGCTACAATGTTATTACAATACAACAGCCCTGTTTACCAAACTATGTTGACCCATATCACAAAGCGACATTCACAGTTACTGGCATTAAGTTGCAACAATTATACATTACAATTCCTCGGTGTACAGGACTGGGCTTAGGCAAAATGGCGCCCTAGGCACTGCCTACTGTTTCAGCTCCCCTAGCCCCCCTTCACACACACAAGCACATATCCTCCAGTGTTACCTCTGTTTCCTCCTGTCTTGGGTTCACCATACCATGCATATTACTTTTTTCTTCCATTTCTCAATAAGCCATAACTTCCTATATGGTCTGGTGTGCATTTTAACGGTTTATTTATTTATTTTTTTATATACAGCCTTTTCATTCCATGATGGTTTGAACAGAAATTATGGTTAACGAAAGAAATTAAGTGCTGCTGTTTGGCTTTAGTTTTCCTGGCATCCTTGCAGCACACCTTTCTTGACCAAGACAACACAGGTTCATAGATAAGTACTGGGCTATCTGCTCTTCTGGGCCATTTTAATCCTAGCCAATTTCCCTTACAAAGGTGAGAATTCTACCCTGTATCCTGTGTCTGTGAGGCAAACACCTTAACTATTATACCAACCCCCAACCGCAGAAAATAAAACCAGTAAAAGAAATTTAAGAAATTACTCGATTAAGCTGATGCCTCCTGAAACCATAGTGGTTATAAGTGCTCTGGGATGCATTTTGGAGCTTTTCCCCAACCTTTTAATCCAATGATGGTGTCAACAAAAGTCATGAGTAAGAAAATAATGTCTTTTTTTTTTCTTTCAAGGAAGACCTAAATTCTGCCCAAGACTTAATGTCCAAAGCTGACAAAATAGTAGCTCACAATAAACTAACAAGACAGTTGTTATGAGGATACATAGTTCCTGTCTGGAAATACTGCCTGCTTGTCTTAACCTTACAAAATAGAGACTCACTGGCTATGTATCCATCTGATGTTAGAGTGGGATGAAAGCAGAGGTTCAAGTTGCTGCAGTCATGTATTATAAGTGACTGTTGATGTACATAATACATACCATGCCTCCTCACCTCTCACTCCCAAAGGCATCCAACTATATACATGCCTGATGTGTGATTGTGAGAAAAGTGAAAAAAAATGATTACTGTAATGAATTCTACTTTGTTGCTGCTAGGCAGCACAGTGGTCCTACATAAGCTGTACTAGCCTTCTTTGTATGCCTCTGAGGTCTGTGAGAAAAGTAAAAGAAACAATGACCACACTGTCCTCAGCTCAAACACAAGCTATAATGACCTTCTGTGCACAGCTCTAAGGTTTGACTGTGATGAAAATTAAAGGAACAGTAACCACACACTCCCAAGCCCCTCATAACCTGCACGAACTTTCTGTAGGCACAGACACACACATCTCAGTAGGGATGTTTTTAGAATGGGCACAGTTGAGAGGAGATACCATTATTAGCTTTATCCTAACATGGTTATGTCACAGCCCTATTCAGGTTAAAGAATCAGAAAATTCATGTTTTTTCTTCTAATTTTTCCACAACCAACAACGGCTTTTGTGGGGCCCTCACACTGTCAAGGATGATTAAAGGAGCCTCACTGTATCCATTTATACAGTCTGGGAGTGGGGGGCCACTAGGCTCCTAGAAGATCTACATGTCTGAATGTTCTATGATATATTTTATACCTTACTTTTGAAATGTAATTACTTTTTAGTGGCATTTTTTTATTGATACCCAAAAGAACAACGTATGCATCCTGGGTGTTAGCACAGATACAAATCTGTGCTATTTTTTCCTTGCACACACACACAAGCATATAAGCCATAGCAATACTAGTTATTTTTTTATTTCAGCAAATAGTGTATTATGCAACACTGGTGCTGCCATACAGCAGCGGGGATAAATAATATTTATTTACCTCATTGAGTAGTAATGGATACCTGCCACTGATTTTAGAGACATTCCCAAATTTTGCCTAATAATTTTGCTTTGTCCTTTGTAAAAAGTTTGATTTGCTGGTAAATCATTCAGGATTACAGATGATCAATATCAGATTTTTATACTTCTCATTGTCCAAAAATGCATGTTGATGCAAAAGGTGTTATTCTACGAACATTTAAGTGAATTAGCATTAATATTTAAAACATTTTTCTATTTTGAGCCTTTATTCTTCTATTATTTTTGGCATTGCCCAGATTTCTTCAGCCAAGAAGTTGAGATTTATAGTATCTGGTATTCTGCCAGTATTTATAAAACTCCCTGAAAGAGAAAACCACCCTGCACTGAGATCAGTTACCCTGGGCTGTTGATCCTTTTAGTGCTTACCTTGCTCAAATTCATTATCATCTTTATCCTACTAGGACCATATCACAGTTCCTGTTCAGCTTAAAGAGTGTAATCATGAATTTAATACATTTTTTCCACATTTTTTCACAGCCATCAGCAACTTTTGTGGGGTTCCCACACAGTCGAGAATGATTAAGGGGGGGTCCTTCAGCCACAGGTATTGCAGGTACCTAAAACTGGCTATTTTATTAGTTTTATTTGAGAATGTCAATCAGTGGGTCTACTTCAGTAGATTGAATGTACACTTACCTGAATTACCGATTCCGGAGATGACAACACCGAACTTTCAATAAACCAAACCTGAACGTCATCGTTTTTTTATATACAAGGAATGGAGAGACTTGGCTAACATGGGGACATTTGCCATTTTCCCCACTGTGGTGTGATCCTGAAGTTGATGTGTTTAGTTAGGGGGGTTGTGGGCATAGCCGGCTTTAGGCACCAATGAACCCTGTGGTCGCTGGGGGCCTCCTGTTCTTGTGGGGCACCCACCACAGCAAGTTATCTTATCTTGATATTTTGTAATATGTGAAGGTTCTGTTTATTACAATTTCGATGTTGTCATCTAGGTAATCTGCAATTCGGGTAAGTATAATTTCTGCAATTCAGGTAAGTGTAATTTCAGTCTACATTATACCTAGACCAGCACGGTTTAACTAAGACAGGGGCACTATGTCAGTGGTAAAATATATAATGGAATTGTGAAGCCTGTTACTTGGTAAAACACTTAATATAACTGAAGATATTTCTGAATTTTAAAAGAGATATAAATAAGAATTATTATTACTCACTTGAATTATTAATTATACAGGATTGCTGTACTAGCTTTTGTTGGTTTGACAAACATATTACAAAATATCAAGATAAGATAACTTGTGGTTGGAGGGGCCCCCAGTGACTGCAGGATTTGCTGGTGCCTAAAGCCGGCTATGGCAGTAAAAGAAAAGATGAACTGCACTGTGTGTCTTTTACAGGCTCCAGAATCCTTTGAGGATGTTGCTGTTACTTTCTCAGCAGAGGAGATGAAGATGTTAACAAAACAAGACAAGGAGCTTCATAAGGAAGTGATGTTAGAGAACTATGAAACCTTAGTTTCAGCAGGTAGGTTTTGTCTCATCTTAAGGAGTGGTCTTTATTCTGAGAGGTATGAGTACCTTATTAAAATGCTGTGCCAAGATGTTTTGTGTGTTTATTTGCTAACTGAGTAAGTGAACCAGTCACTGAGGACACTTTTAGTCATAAATTATGCCACAAGGAAAATGATACATATGTACAAATGGGAAGTTAATGCACAATGCATCCAAATACAGAAATCAAAGGAAAAGCATATCCTGGTGTCTCTTTCTACATGCCTGACATTTGTATGAATCAAGTGGACAGTTTATAGGCTGCAGTTCAATTAGAAAGTTTTTTTTTTTTTAAGAAAAATGTTATTAATACAACATTTTTACAATGTATACACAGGAAGAAATTCAACATCACATACTATTATACAGTGTTAGGAATACACTGAATCATAAAAGTAATCTTATACAATTAAGACATTAAAAGTCTTGGTATTACATTAGCAGCATTTCAAGGCTATTCCAACCACTAAAAGTCTTAGTATGATTTATAGATCTTATTCTGATCACTTCTTTTTCACTTGTATATAGTATTGTTGTCAAATTTAAACATTCTAGCAACTGCTAAAAGACTCCAGAGTATTTTTGTTGGTGGTAGGAAGTTTATTTACCTGGAGTAGACCTACAAGGATACAGGAGAAGCATACAAGCTACAAGTGTAATATAAACAAAGGAATAAACTCTAGACCCTGGAACTTAGTAGAAAAAATAGAAACCAGACAATTCGAAAACCTGCACATTGAGTATAGATAAAGACATCTCTGCACTGCCTCATTTTTCATATGGCCCGCAGAATACCAACATCTTTCTACACCTGAACCTATATAATCATGATGAATTTCCATGATGTTTGTATTGTCAGACTTTTGTTTTAGTGGTTTGCAATGGGTAATGAACACTTTTTGAATTAAAGTTTGGTTTCCTTCAATGTTACACATTCTTATTCTTGATATCACACTAGGTTTGGCCATCTGTTCTTTTTATGTTAAACTGTCATTTTATTTATTTAATTTTACATTTGCTTACTGGAGGGGGTCCAACTGGACAGAGCTATCCATTTTCAGCGGAGGCCTGGGGAGAAATGCTCCAGAACAATTGCTAACATACTATACATAAGATATTTACACATTCAGTTAAAAAATATAGGAGACAATAACGTATGATTGCATAAGATTTTTACATAAGCATAATGGTTTAGACATATAATTAAAACTATAGCAGGTAGTAACATTTGCATACAATATGTTAAGTAGAGATAATCTTGAAGATGTACTGAAGATAAAACAAGAAAGGAAAAACTAAAAAAAAGTGGAGAATATAGACAAGTTCATATGAGGTGCATTGACATTTTAACGGAAAGCTTTTCAACTTAGTCTACCCACAGAAGCGGCCTTAGGTCACCTGTTGCCCTAGGCAAAAGGGCTCCATGGCACTCCCCACCACACAACCCAGTGCCCCCATCCTGGTCTACCTACATCAAATAAATACTGGAAAAGCATCCCTAGTAGGCATATCCAGCACCTAGTTG
>NC_056744.1:1705054591-1705147091 GCF_019279795.1 Protopterus annectens
AAAGACAAATATAATTTTCATCCCTTTGTCAGTGCCAGCATGCAGCAGGGTAAGACTAGAGGCATACAGAATGAGAATGCAGCAAGGCTCAGACAAAACTGTGGTCTAAAATATATTCAAAGAGGAACAGTCTGCCCAGATCAAGGGTTACATCAGTTAAATTTATGTTTGCTTCTGCTAGAGCTGGTGGACTTCAGGTAGATGTAAAAGACCCTAAAGCACTTACTGAAAAGAGCAGAGGAGGTCAGTAGTATAAACACCACATTGGGTATGCCCTAAAAAAAAGGCTAGTAGCCCTTTGGGAATGACCAGGTCATCAAAGGATAAAGAAAGAAAAAAAACAAAACAAAAAAATAATGCAACTAAAGTACGGAGAACCATTATTCTGCAGTTTGGATATTGGTTCATTTAACAATAATCCATTACATGGTGTAAGTAATGCAGGATTTACCCACAGATGGCACAATCTGATCAAGAAGGTAAAGCCTGAGTGATTAAACAAAGCCAGCCATGGATAAATCCTGTGCTACTCACACCCTGTCAACTGTTGATATTATACAGTGAAATTATTTAAGAAAAAAGTCTCTATTACTATTTACAAACTTATTGCATAAAAAGAATTCTGTGCTCTTTCATCTGCTTCTGTCAGTCTGGGATAGCCAACATATGAACTGCATATGCTCTGTAAATGTGTGCTTATGATATTTGCGTGGTGCAATAGTTTTTTTTTTTTTTTAATATCATGTTGCAGGATATGATATGCAGCTACTTGTAGCTTTTTTTTACATGAAACAGAAGACCTCCAGTTCTTCATAAGAGCAACACTTGATACACAATAAAAAAGCAGTTAAGCATTTTCGTCCTCTGTAAGTGAACCTTGGGAGTTTCTCAAAACTGTAACTTAATGAATTTTCAGATATTTCTGTAGTGCCTTATGTAAGAATCAGTCATAAGTATTTACACTGTTTATACAATTACGGACTTTATTATTGTGGAGTGGATTATCATGTAGTTATAGATGAGTCTAAATGTGTAAAAACTCATTAAATAACAGTTTTGAGAAAGTCCGCGGTTTATTTACAAAGGATGAAGGTGCTCAACTACTTTGTTTTTTATCATATACTACATGTTGTTGTTGTGAAGAACTGGAGGTTTTTCATATCATTTTGGAATTCTTTTTGGACTCCATCTTGTTCTCTGGTAGCGGGCAGACCTTACGGAATGGTTACAGGTTAGTTTTTCAATTAATTTTCATGAAAAGTAGTTTAACCTGGACCAGCTACTGACTCTTACAAAACTAAACTTTATAGACTGCAAAAATTTGGATACACTTAAAATTCCTATTTTTGGGACCTCCAAAATACATAAGAATGGAATGGATCCCCTTTTGAGGCCAATAGTTTCTGCTGAGGGTTCCAGAACTTTACCCCTAGCCAAATTTGTGGATGTTAAGGTCAAGAAACTGTGGCTGAATAGAACCAACATTTTGAGAGATTCTTGGGATTTTCTAAGGACATTGAATCATGACTTATATAATGAGAATTTATGTTTCCTAACAATTGACGTTGTAGATTTATTATCAAGTATCCCCCACAGCGATGGACGAAGATACCTGGAAGAACTAATTTTTGAGGATGAGACTTTAACCCATGATGAGTGCACTGTAGTGATGGAGCTTAGAGAGTTGGTCCTAAAGTTTAACTTCATTTACTTCAAAGATGAATTTTTTCACCAGAAGAAAGGAGTAGCGATTGGTGCCGCTTGTGCTCCCACCTATGCCAATTTGGTTTTAGCCAAATAGGAAGAGAAGATGGTTACCAAATCAATATTCAGTAATAACTGGACATTCTATAGAAGATTCCTGGATGACATATGTATTCTATGGGAAGGGCCAAAAGAAGAAATAAAAAAATTGATTGAATACATTAATAACAGTACTGATTTCCTTGAATTCACCTATAGAATAAATTATGAGAAGTTGGAGTACTTAGATATAGAAATATACAAGGAAAATTCACGTTTTAATTCCAGGGTGTATAGAAAGAGTTCCTCTTCCAACTCTTATTTGCACTTTGAAAGTGCTCACCCTTTGTACTCCAAGAAAAAAATATAGTTAAAGGACAATATATTAGGGCCTGTAGAATGATGTCAAGAGACGAAGACTTTGAAATGGAAAAAAGTTTACTAAGGAAAAGGGAAATACCCAGATGATATGATAGACAAAATGGAGATAGAAGTGACAGAAAGACCACCAAATTATTTTAAGCCAATACTAGGATTATCAGTATTTGATATGGTAGGCCCAGGAAAAAAGGCAAATGACAATTTTGGCAGTGCACTCATCTTGGAGTATAATGCTTGTGCAAAAATGGTAAGACAAACTATAGATAGGGAATGGAACAAATTTTTAGCATTCACTGACCTAGAAAAACTAAAGAATGAAAAGCTAAGAGTAATTTACAACAATTCAAGTAACTTAAAACATTTATTGGAAAATGGTACTAACCAAGAAGTTCAAAGACGGAGAAAAAGGAAGGGAACGTTCAAATGTGGACATTGTCAACAGTGTGCATACATTAGCAATACAGAAAGTGTGTATTTGGAAAGCAGGGGAATCATCCTGGAAGGCAAGGATTTTAATAATTGTGAATCCTCTGGGCTTGTATATTTACCAAAATGTCAAACCTGTGAACTATTCTATATAGGGAAGACAGAGGGCAAGTTCAGGAGAAGAGTGTATGAACATATGTATGACCTGCAAACAAACAAAGAGACTAATGCCTTGTACAAAGACAACAAAGCTGTGAAAAATGCATACTATACATTTTTTGTGTTAGAAAGGATGGAAAAGAGTGGTAGAGGGGATTTATGGGAGGAATGTTTGGAGTACAGAGAATTATGGCGGCAGATTACTTTGGAGGCTAATAAGCCACCGGGTCTCAATGAACATATCTCCATAGCCCCATTATTAAAATTGAGAGCGGCAAAACTGCGATATGGATTTGCACTTTATGTTGAAGCTTATTATGTTTTTATCTATGCCTTCCAATAGTTACAGTTGGTATTCAATTCTTTTTTAAAACAAGTATTTTTATTAAAAAGTTTTTTCTATAATATGTTTTAATTACAAGTTTTTTAACACCTTTGATAAACACAGTTATTCATTTTTCCCTGTTCTTAACATCCTTTTAACTGAGTGATGCTATACAATTTGCCTTTTGCCTCTACAATTCAGTTTTTACAAGTGTTTGTAATTTCATGATTTATCCACTAGATGGAGCATCAAGTTCAGTTAAAATAAATATTCAAACAGCTAGAGCGTCTTCTCCGTGGAGACATGCATGAATGGGCATATCTTCGTTGAAAGTTGTGCGTCAGGGCTGGTAACTCGGCACGTAAAAATCAACTACCAATCATTAGTGGACCGGAGTTCCGCTGTGGCGACCCCTAACCGGGAATAGCCGAAAGAGACAAAAAAAAAATTCAAACTGGTAATTTTAACTATTGAGTCTTAATAATGTGGTTCTAATGGAATTTTAACCTTATAATTTATTCTTTGAAGTCAAGTGTTTTAAGGATTTTTTTTATTTAACACATTTTTATTTAACACATTTTTATTCATTAATATTGTAATATTACATGTGTTTTAATTGTAGTAACACAGAGAGATACAACAAGAAAAGTTTATGGTTTTAAATTATTTTTTTTTTAATTCATTCATTTAATGCAATTAAGTAAATGGTATAAAAGTGTTAGTAGTTTGATAGCCCACATCTGAGGAAGTGATTTTTAAATGAAAACATATGGTGGAGCATTAATGTGCTGTGTTTCTGTGGAATAAAGTGAACTGAAGTGTATTTAGCCATCCGTGGTGTTTTTCACAATTGTCTAAGCTTGCCCTGCTTAGGTCTTTATTGTTTTGCCTGAAAAGCTGCTTCGTTTTGTGGATTACACCTTTTTTTTTAATGCATTGAATGGTTATGCAGTATGGAGTAGTATACTACTAAGGGAATGGTGGCGCAGTGGATAGTGCTGTCTCCTCACAGCAAGAGGTCAACCAGTTTGACTCTTGGCTGGGATGCCTTGTGTGTGGAGTCTGCATGTCCTCCCTCTGTTCTTGTGCATTTCCTCTTGGTAATCTGGTTTCTTCCTACATTCCAAAGACATGCAGTAGGTGGAGTAGACATTCTAAATTGGCCAAAGATGTGTGTGTGTGTGTGTATGTGTGTGCGTGTGTGCGTGTGTGCGTGTGTGGTGTGGTGTGGATGAACTACAGCGGCAGAACTAGATGACTGCCTCTACTGAAGTGATACCCTGATCCCATGTGCAAGATGGGAAAAAGAGGATGTGGATGGATGGAATTTTTTTTTTTTACTTCTTAAATTGATCAGTAGTGTCATGGAGAAAGTGAACTTACTGAACTACATCCTGTGGGGAACATTCCATTTACAATGAGCTTGTTGATTAGTTTGTCCAATCAGCATGCCCATTTTGAAATGTTAATGTCCCTTTACTGTACAATTACCATTACAACACCTGCACAAATGCTTTGGAAATGTAAGCAACAAAACCAGAAGCAAGAAAAAGCATGCCAGTAGATTTTTATGAATGAATATGACCTTTTCGTTCCAGTTGCAAACAGGACCACATTTTGTTTATTCATGTGTAGTAGCACAAATCTAGCTCAAGTACAAAGCACACAGACCATCATGTCATGAATTAGTTGGCTTGAAGACCTACAGGCATACCTCTCAACTGTCCATACTTTAGCAAAATGTCCATATTTTTGCTCGGTTCCTCATAAAATATGTGGTTTTCTGGCACAGTGTTGAGGACTAAGTCAATAAATAATTACAGGCACTTGACATTCAGGCTTCATATTCTTCAGAAATGCATGCTAAAGTCAAACCTTTTACTCCCAAAGAAACTGGACTAGGTTAATTAGGCAGGATCTTCTTTTGATTGACCTGAACTGGTTTGGGTTGATGTCATTATTTACTAATTCCATGATCATCTTTTTCCAGAACCCTACAGATGAGGTTGGTCAGGTTTATGGGTCTACAATTACCTGGTTCCATTGACAACCCACCTCTGTGCAACGGGATGCCAGTTGCTGCTCTGCATTCTTCTGGCACAAAGTCTATTTGAAGGTTGATATTAAATAGCTCCAGCAGGGAGTCTCACAAAAAATGTGGCCCTCGTAACTGCAGAAAAAAAAGGAGGTAGTGTTATTCATAAAAATCTACTGGCATGCTCTTTCCTGCTAACAGGTTAGAGCAGAAAGCTGTTATAAGTACCCTCTTCCAGTGAGGCATGTACCTGGGGAAGTGGGTTTAGCATAATGGCTAAGGTTGCCACCTCAGAGACACAAGGTGCAGGGCTTGATTCTGGCCTGGGGTTGTTGGCTAGGCTTAATATAGCCCTTAAGGGCAGCTAGCTTAATACTTATCTATGAACCTATAGGACTAGGCTATACAGGTAACTCCAATATGTTATCTAGCCCCAATGAAATGGGCTCATAGCCTAAGACAGTGCCTTGAGGACTCATTATTGAGGGATTTTTGGGAGGGTGTAGCTGCAAGTATGTGATCTAGGAATATAGGAGGGGAGAGGAAGTTAAGTTTGAGCTAAATGTGTCCACTTGTATACAGGCTATGTACTCCGAGTCTCAGTATGTTATGTTATTTAGAGATACATTTCTGCAGTGCTGGGAATTGTTTCTGAGGTTTCTAACACTGACAAAGAAGGCGTTGTGGTTATCCTTCACCTGGGTAGCTATAATTACCTCATACATGGCTTTTCTTGATTTGATTGGTATCCAGAGTCTCCTGTTAAGTTTAGCAGGACCTTTTTTAGCATTAGGAGTGTTAAATTAACTTTTTAACGATTTTTTTTTCTTTTATTATACAACCTGTTTATATCTGGGTTCCACCACTTAGGTTTATTCTTACATTTTGCACTGTATTTTATTTGGAGGGGGACAGATGTGTCTATGCAGCTATTTATATGTGCACTGAATTCCAAACACGGAAAGGTGGGATAAACAAGTACATAGGTTCATAGGTTCATAGATTAGTACTAGGCAAACTGCCCTTGAGAGCCATTTTAAGCCTAGCCAATTATACCCTGTGAGATTCAAACCCTGTACCTTGTGTTTATAAGGCAAACACCTTAACCATTAGGCCACCCTCCCAACCTTGTTGGGGTAATTACATTTCCTCTATCCATGAGGGCCAGTAGTGATAAACCAGAGGGTAGCTAGCATTACTGATGTTAATGGAATATCACCGGCTATTAAATGTGACCAATGATAATAGCATACTGCAGGGTATTACATGTACCAGATAATAACGGAGTATCACATGACACTGCACATGGTTGATAATAATGGAGTAAACATGATATTACATGTGAGTGAAGGTAATTGGGTATCGCAGGATATTCCATGAGATAGGAGACAATGGAGTATCATGGCATACTGTATATAACTGATGATATTGAAGTAACACAGGACATTCCACGTCACCGATTATAATGGGCTATCCCCGTGATGATAATGGAGCACAAAAGCATATTACAATTAAATGATAAAGCAGTATCACATGACACTACATGACTGATGCTAATGAAGTATTAACGAATATTACATGTGACTGCAGATAATGGAGTATCACATGACATTACATGTGACCAATGACAATGATGTAGCATGGGATATTACATGAGATACAGCATTTAAGGATGGCTGGATTCCAGTTCTTACAAAGTTGGTATACACTTTAACTTACAATGGACTATTAGTAGCACAAGTACACAAGACAATTTAATTCCCCAAGTGGGGCAAACATGCTGCAAAACTCAGCTATAGCTTTTATTATTTTCTTCCAAATAAGGTGAATATTCTGCCAATGCACAGTGAAAACTTTTGCAAGTCGCATACTTATAATTGTATGTCCTGTACAAGGGTGATCTCTGAAACACTGTCATATGTACTGGACTTTACATGACAGTATGTGAATCCTACACAACTGGATAACTCAAAACAAACACCACATTACTATGCTTCTGGACTTTTACAAATACTTCTCTTCAATTACTGGCAATTTAACCAATTGATGATAAACAAATATGGAATTAAGGGCCCTTTGCCAGTATATGTAAATTATTATGCACCTCCCCACAGCCCAAGTATGCATGAACTGTTTTATGTCCTCCGCATTTTAACTAAAGCAGAGAACCTATTAAGGATACCCACTCTCTTCCATGTTCTTTACATTAACGGTGAAGACTTTAGTGGTACAGCTAACAACAGAAAATCCTCATTGACCCACAACCATATATGTACACCCAGGTGGTTTGAAGATAAATGCATTGTTTGGCACTTTGAGCTGAAAGACAATTTTTTTAAAGAGTTTTGCTTGGTTCTACAACACTCTGCTATGACATCAGTTGAGATACTGGCATCTTCCTGCTCAAGGAGGCCTGTATTAGAGAACAAAATTATCAACAATAAGGTTTAACTGACCCAAATATCTGGGCACACTACTAATGACAATGAAGAGGATACTGCTAAGTTTCTTCCTGGCACCCTTGCATAGTGAACGGTAAAACTTGTACTCGGATGGAAAGAATTACTCCTGAAATTTTTAATTAAGTTAGCCCACTTAAGATGATGCTGCCTTTTATTGTTCCAGCTTCCATTTACAAGGTTGTCTCAACAGCCAAAATATTGCAGTAGGTTTTACATACAATGTACAACCCCCATGGTGAACAAGAGGAAATTATGTGCTGCTGACAGAGCAGTGCTAATTTTCCTGAGTTTCCATCGTGACATTCTTATTAAGGAGGAATCACAAGCTAGATTGTATGCAGATGTAGACATCTGTCACACAGGAAAATTCAAGAAAAAAACCCTACATCCCCTCATGGTGTGAAATCTGTCAGAAATGACAGCAAGATCTTGGTTAAGACTGGAGGTAGGCATAAGCCCAGAAAGGATAAGGCAAGTTAGGGAGATCATGAAACTCTGAAGATGTCCAGACAGACAACAGCGTAGCCTTTCAGTCTAACTGGCAATCTCAGGAAATGTTTTTGCACAGATCTGCATTAAGTAGGGTCTTGTAAGTTTAAAACTAGTCATTGCTCGAAAATAATTCTGAAGCATAGCTCTTATAGCTAAACTCCATCTTTTTTCAAACACAGACACACAGGTAGAAACCACACTCTCCAAAGCTAAGAATACAGCATCCATAAGACCAGATGACATCCCGGGCTGTGTATTACATGAACTACAAAATGAAATGGCACCTCACCTAAGTGTCATGTGTAATCATAGCCTCACCTCAGGCTTCATGCCCACTGAGCGTCACACAGCTACAGTTATCCCACTCCACATGGGGGGATCCACCTTGGATCCCAGGAACTACCACCTCATTAGTCTGACGAGCCTGATCTGCAAGGCCATGGAATGCATTATCATGGAACTTATAAACAAAGACATTGGCAACCTTCAAACACTGGACCCCACCCAATTTGGGTTTGTGAAGGGCCAATCTTGCCTCCTGAACTTGACCGACTTCCTTGAATCAGTCTCCAGAGCTATGGACGAGGGTAAGGTGGTCAGCACAGCCTATTTGGAACTTGCCAAGGCCTTCGACACCATCCCCCACTCTGGAATCATAGATAAACTTACTAAGCTGGGCATAAATCCCTACATCACTCGATGGGTTGCTAAATGGCTTACTGACAGAACCCATACTGTAAAAGTAGCCGACTCCAAATCCAGCTCCAGACAAGTGACAAGTGGAGTACCTCAGGGTTCAGTCCTGGGACCGCTCTTGTTTGGTATCTACTTCTCTGAAGTACAGGCCAACACTAAGGGAGTCTGGCTAACAAAGTTCACAGATTACTGCAAACTCAGAGCCATTACTGAATCCCCAAATGATGTGGATATTCTACAAAAGAGCCTTACAGAAACAAATGCTTGGTGCCAGAGCCATGGGCTCAAGCTTAATGCCAAGAAATGTATAGTTATCCCCTTTGGAAAAAAAACATGTACCCATGAATTACCACATAGGTGACAGTACACTAAATACCAAAAGTGTAATGAGAGACTTAGGGACACAGGTGGACAGTGGTCTCTCACCTTCGATAACAACATTGCCACAACAGTCACAAAATCCTTTTATGTGGCACACCTCATCACTAATGGCTTTTCATCCAGAAAAAAGGAGGTCATTGTCCTATTGTACTCCTCCCTCATTAGACCCATTATAGAGTGCAACACCCCATTTGGTATGTACCTCACAAGACATCTGCAACAGCTGGAAAGGCCGCAGAAATACCTCACTAAAAGAATTACAGGCCTAAAGCAGATGCCCTATGCTGACCGTCTAAAAACACTCCAGCTATACTCTGTGGCATATCATCTACTCAGAGGCGATCTCTGCTTAATGTACAAGACCATGTCAAACCCTGAGCTGTCGGACATGTTCCACTTAAAGAAATTCCAATCTCTCAGAGCCACACGCAAACATGCTGGAGGGATAGGTTCCTGACCCAGAGACTCCCCAGACTCTGGAATGGACTGCCCATACTTGTCAAGCAGAGCGCCTCATTGGCCCTCTTCAAAAGGAACCTTGATGATTGGATGGGAGATAGGAAATTCACCCTGGGGATCGACTCAGTCCCCCTGCTAGACAGGGGTCCAGGGAAGAAAATATTGTGGGAAGAAATATCCAGGGAATTGTTATACCTAAGCTTGTAAAGGCCCTCCTCTACTCACATGAGACCACCAAAAGGCACTGGTTACACAAACATACACTTGGGTCTGCTCCAACCAAGTGTCGAAAATGTATGAATGCTTTCTTTCACCAGCCACTTTCACTCAAAAAAGGAATACTTACAAATCTAAAATGACTACCAGATCTAAGATACACATTTTATGATGCTCTAACACCTTGGAGAAAAGAATTACATGCTCCTTTGATGACAATCACTCATTTCTATCATTTAATAAATGTCAAAACCCCTTCTGTAGGTTAAAATAACATAATTATTTGATCTTTCTAGGACTGTTCATAACCAAATAACCCACATGCAAACAGGATACTGTCCTGTCCTGTTACACAAATATTTGGGTTAAAAAGGAAGGAAGACACTATGGATCACCTAGAACTCGACTTCCACCTCTGGATGACATGTAATTTTTGCTACTGGGTTAAGTACACCTCCCTCAACAGATTTTCCCCAACATTATTAGATTGGATTAGATAAGCGTCACTTATTTTCAGATTAAGCAATTCTCTGGAAGGAAACTCCAACAAAGAAATGGCACATCATAGTTACTAGTTTTGTAAAGCAACAGTACGTACATGTCAACAGGTGTTGGGCTGCCTTTTTGATATGACTGGAAATAGCAGGAGAGGGGAATTTACTATCGATATTCATAGCATTTAATTTAAAACAGATGTGTAGTAATGGTGTGCATTCTTAGGTTGGTAACACTTGTTTTTTGGCAGAATGATGGTACACATGGCAACTGTTATCAATTGTTCAGTCAGCAAAATTCTTTAGATGGAGTAATTTTTTTTACATACTTTTCCTTTTAAAGTTACTTAATATTTTGATCCAAACCTTCATTAAAAGTTGCATACTAAAACTGATTTCCTTCTGAAGGAAGTGGTAAATTTGGGATTCATAGGATATGGTTATATGCTTCTCGGCTTACTTAGCACAAGTCTTCTCCACAGTAAGTCCAGTAACCATCTCATTTAACTGAATACAATACTGTGTATTTCAAACAAATTCTGCAAACCACTGGACTAATATAGATGATCAGACAGCTGGTCTTCCTTCTGTTGAGAGTCTCACAGCACTGGGTATCCTTAAGCAGTATGGTAACTGCTTGCTGCTCACAGATAATGAGCTTTACTTAGTATATACTAAAACATTAAGGTTTTGAGAGATGCGAGCATTTAACTAACATGGAGTCCTCACTCCTACAAAAGGACACAGACAGTGGGTATCACACATTCCAAAACAGTCTACACTAACCCACTGTTAAATGTCATACACTATGGCTGTAAAAAAGTTACTGCCAAAGCCTCCCAGATCCAAGAAGACTAGGTTTCAGTGAAAATTTAACACCACATCATCTTCTGGCATACTTCCAACAAAGAGTCACCAGGATTTAAATAATTTCAGATCCAGTATGCCAGACTAGTCTATAAATAAAAATGTTTTAGTAATTGATAACTATATGTTCTCTCTGGACAAAGACAGGGTGATGGAGAATTGTGGTTCTGATGCCAAGATCTCTAACATCTCAGGAGACCTTAAGGTACCTTTACCAGGAAAATGTGACTAAGTGGGAGTGAATGACTTGACATGCAAAACTATGACGTATATGCAGAGAGACATGTCAGAATGTTCCATGCAAATCACAAATGCAGGGAAGATTCTGATCCTGAGAGGAATCCTTCCTTCCTTCCCAAGAATGAGGACTATGTACAAAGACAAGATAAGTAGCATCAACAATTGGCTAAATATTTGGTACCAGATCCAATATGTGTCAACATGAGATGAGATGCTAGACAGTCCTACATGCTCTGCCATGGACAGCCTGCAGCTCTTGTTCCAAGCCTTCAACATAATGGCTAAAGCTTTGCTGCAGCCATAGTGCCTTTTTAGGTAGAGTCCAGCTGATGGACATGCCAACATAACTAATATATCAAATCCAAAACAGGATCACATTATGGTGGCTCTGCTTAATTCAAATTGTCTCAACAACAAATTGCCCAACACTGAGGCCCTCCTGCATTTGAAGCACCTCCATGTTTGAGTAATTACTGAAATTTGTTTTAAATGTTAAGAAAGCACTCTGTCCATAGCTAGGTTTTGCATCTATTATGTCTTCAGACTCCGTGGCAACTGTGATGGCATCTCCATATTTGTTAGGGACATCACCTCTAGATACATTTCCAGGGACCCAGAAACACAGCTATCACGTTATAGCCTGTTACAGGATTCCCTCCATGTCTCCTGATAATCATGTAAGGTGCTTAAATGCAATGAATGAACTACCTATAAACAAAAACTTAATTACTTTGGGAGACTAACTACCCATGAACCTATACCTCAAATGTAGGATAAATTTATAAGTGCTTTGTTTCATTAACAAATGTCCCCTGGAACAGATTAGGAAACTCACTAGAGGGCCTAATATTCTTGACTTGGTCCTTACAAATACAGCTTTTTTATGCACTTTTCCCCTGGTATCTCCTTCCCTGGTTAAGCCTGTTCATAAACTAGTCACCTTAATGATTAAAATCTCTAAACTTGACAATATGAATATCTCAGAATTCAATGATTAAAAATGTACAAATTTTACCAAATTCTAAGATAAAGTTTCAAGATTCACTTATTATAGCTTAATGTCAGACTTCTCCTCAGCAGGGAACTACACAAAGTGTTCAATGCCCACTTAGATAACATATACAATTGACAGTATGTGTCAGAGATAAATAAAATGCAAAGTTAAAAATGAAACCACCCCAGATATATATAAAATCAGGACTATTACGTCAGTCCATGAACTGGAGTTAGCATATAAAATTAAGGACAACAAATGATCTTTCATTAGTTAAGTGTTATGAAAGAAAGAAATACCCACCATTGTTCAGCACTTATTCAAGATGGCACCACTAACTCTTACTCATTAGACATTGCAAATATACCAGCTAACAAATTCATTCCCAACTTCACTCTGGAAATGAGTCAAACCCCACTTATCCGTGAATCCCTCAACCCCCCCCCATCATCACCACCAAGGTTCAAGTACTAAAGGAACTCTAAAGGCTAAACATACCTCCTGCATGGTATATGACAATGTACATGGCTGTTTAATAAGCAGTACCATGCAAGTACTTGTAGAGGAATCAAAACTATTTAACCTGAGTTTAGCTACTGCCATTTGGTGCACAGTAGTGATGATGTCACTTCACAACAGTGGCCATATCACTGATCCTGGGAATTACAGGCCCATCAGCCTAGTGAGTCTCATATGCAAAGCCACAGAGCATATTATAACTAACCTGATTAACTACAGCATTAAAAATCTCATCAGGCTAGAGCTGCAGTACTTTGGCCTTGTCAAGTGTAGATCCTTTCTAATGAATCTGGTTAACGTCTTTGAAAGAGTAACACAAGCTACTGACAGCAGCCATGCTGTACACACAGCACACCTCGACCTGGCCAAGGCCTTTGGCACTACACTAACATAGAAGGTCTGCTCAATGTAGTAAGATGAACAGCAAGCTGGCTGAAGGACAGAACTCATACAATGCGGGCAGCAGGTGCTTCTTCAAACAGCATGAAGGTAACCAATGGTATTCTGTGTTGGGACTCTTTTGTTTAGCATTTACTTTTCTGATTTCCAGACTATCAACCAAGACCTCTGGCTAACCAGGTCTGTAGATGACTGCAAACTGTGAGTTTTATCAAGTGACTGTTTGATACTCAAAGCCATGTGAAAAGAATGCTGATGTGCTAGTAATGGGCTTAAATGAAATCCTAACAAGTGTAATATATCATTCTGTTTGGTAAATTGCCCCTCCTCCCAGCATATGACATCAATTCCCCACATTAAAATGAGAGTGTAGTTAGAGATATTGTACTTTGGTTAATAATTCCTTCTCCTTTAATTATCATGTAACAGAAGTCAGGAAGCACTTCCACTTACCACAGATAATCAACAAGGAGACACCTTCCAGATCCAAAGAGGTCACTGCTCCGTTGTATTCAGCACTGGTCATGCCAATTACTGAATACAATGTCCTCTCTGTAATGTGTCTAACAAGACCCCAGAGCCTCCTAACTTAGGAGATCACCCGTTTAATAACTGTAAGCTACAAAAAAAAATACTGAAATCATGTCCCCTTATTCAGTATCTTATATACTTCTGAGGGGAGACTTATGCCTTGACTTTCAAGCCATTAGGGATTCAATGGTCCTCAATCTTTTGAATCTCCACTAACCATAAAAGATCTAAATCTCCACCAAGTAAAACAATGTAGAGACAGAGGTTCACTACAAAACACCTTTCCCTACCCCTGGAATGGACTTACACTGCAAATTAAGCAGTGTAATACATTATCTCCCTTAAATCAGGAACTGGAAGTCTGGGTAGGTATTCATAAATTCAGCCTTGGCCTGACTGGTCTGGCACTCCTTGACAAAGGAGGTTCAATTTGAGGGTGGGCACTGGCAGGTATATATGGTCACAAGAGCCAATTGCCATGGATTTCCAATTATCTGAAGATACCTCGCAGCAAACCCTTGATAAAGAGAGTCCTGCAATAGGTAAAGGTATTTGTCTAGAACAGCTAAGCTACACTATTTTCAGCCACCGGTCAGAAATTGCGTATATAAAAATCAGAGACAGCTTAATTTACGCATCAACATTTTTAACTCCAGATGACTTTATATTAAATAAATAGTCCACCACTCAAACCTCATCCAATGTATCATTAATTTTAAAATGAGATCAATGAAGGGAGCAAGTAAGGAAGTCGTCACACCCAGAGATCTCACAGTCAGTGCAGGTTGAGGCATTTAATTTTTTTTGTACTCATGAAGTTTGTTTTCACATGTTTGGAAATTAATGTTATTGTTTTTCTAGCACCTCAGTTCTCAACATGTTTATTTCAATATGTTGGGAGTTGACAAGGTTTGCCTTGATGTAAAGCCATGGGTCAGTTTCTGGCAAATGAACAGAAAAAAATAAAAAACAAAAACAACATAATTAAAAAATAAGCATATTACTTTACATAATTTAGACTGCTGGGAAGTTATTATCTGAAATGTTTCTTATGTAAACAAGACTTCACTTTCCAAAATGAAAGACATGCAATAGCAAAAATCAAAGGTGGACTTACTGATAGAACTCCATTAGCTTTGTGTCTTCCATGTTCTGATGTATCACCGGGCACTGATTCCTCAGTGGTTGTCAAATCGTCTGTGTCATCATTTCTCTCTTCCAGAACCTCTACTTCGGTTTTGATTTCCAAGTTAATATCAGATACTGCTGAGTGGATTTCTGTAATGCCAGTCTTAATGCACTGAAGATTTTCTTCTAACTCTTTCAGAATTTTTGATGCTTTGCTGTTAAGTTGATAAATGAGTTTTTGTTCCTTGTCATGGAGAAACTGGTGCAGTTTTACAAACTCCTCTGCAATGTATTTTTCGAAATTAACAGCATGTTCCTGGTAAACAAGTAATACAGATTAGAACAAGCTAACTTGCTACACATTATCATACCACAATACCAGTTACGTCCATATATTTACCTTGTATGACAGAAAGAACAAACTTAAGCTCCTTGGAAACAGAGACAGAGGAGCTGACTGCAAAACCGGTGACCTGGTTAAGGGGAGGGTTTGTCTTATGGTTAGGTCTTTACCTCACACATGCAAGGTAAAGGGTTTGATTCTGACCTCTAGTTATTGGCTAGGCTTGTAAAAGTCTGCAGATGGGTAGCCTAGAATTTACCTACAAACTCAGGAACTATGAACTGAAGTACTGAAGTAAGCACAACAGTGTGGCTAGAAGGGAGAAATGTGAAGCCACCGTAATATTCTCTGGAGGAGTAAGACTCACGTACACAGATGATCTACACCAAGAATTAGTGCAATGCAACAGCTGTGTGTTCAGAGGGAGATGAAGCTGGATCTGAAAAGAAGATAAGATAAGCCCCACACTGTTTGTCTGTCTCTATGCCAACCTGACTTCTACTGACTCCTGGTAGTCTCAGATGATTAAACTGGTTTTCAGGAATTATGGTGAGCAAAGAGCCCATATTCTTAGAAGGAAGAAGTTTTTTGCTGCAAGGTAAAATGTGGGCTCCGTCCCCTAGGCAGACCGGTATCTGTTCATTATACAGAAGTTAGGAGGAACCATGGTGGCTAGGCTATATCCGGGGTCATGACAATAGAGTAAAGTGACACCAATTAGGTTATGCCATCATACACAATGGGCCAGATTCCAAAAGACTTGTGTAGGTCTGTTTATAGAGATGGTAACTTAATTCAGTGTAAGGCCTTAGTCCAAGAGCAGATCTTTTGGAATCTGATCCCCAGTGTAAACCAGTTTATAAATAGGCCTTACAGCAAAGTAAGTTACTTAAATGGAGAGCAAGTCTTTTGGAATCAGCCCAATAGGTTAAGTAGGGCTGCTAAATACAAAACTTGATTCTACAATGTGAAAATCAGTGAATGCTAACAATGCAACCGTTGTGCAGTGATTTCCTCCCAGCATCCAATAAGAAAGTACAGTTGTGTAAAATCTAACCATAACAGTAGATGAACTTCTATTCACTGCTGCAGTATTCTTTACATAAAGGACCTCCTGCCAAGGAAAGCCCAATTCTGGGCAGTATACCAAAGTCTTAGTTCTTACAGGATCATACGTCACATGTATGCTCCCCACACAAGGAGGAGTAGGGCATAAAGGTGACGTACGAGTGCACACACACAGAACTGAAAATGCCCTAGAAGCAGAATGCCCACTGGGACAAGGACAACATGTACACCCAGAAGGAGAAAAAGGAAGAAGGAGATGAGCCCCTTGGTCAGAAGGACAAGGCAAGGACAAGGCTGGAGTTAGAACAGAGGGGGTAGTAGGAAGGGAAAGAATACTGCAACAGTGAAGAGGACATCTACTGTTATGGTAAGATAGTACTATGTCCTTCCATAATCACTACTGAAATGTTCTTTAAACTAAAGGAGAGTACAGGAGTGCAAGAGGAAGGTACAGAACAGCCCTTTACAAACTCATGCAGGATAGCCCTGGCAAAGCCTGCTCTGGCCCTGGAAATAACATACAACTTGTAATGCTTATTGAAAGTATGAACAGGGGACCAAGTAGCAACCTCAAGGAAATCATTATCCAGACTCTTGAAAGAAGCCCCAGAGGAGGCCGATGCCCTAGTAGATTGTGTCTTTACTGATGAGGAAATAGATTTTCCATGAAAATAATAACAAAAAGACATGGCCTTACAAATCCAGGAGGATATAGTTTGCTTAGAAATAGCCAAACCCAATGTTCTGAGATGAAAGGAAACAAAAAGCTGCATTCAGAGTTGTGAATAACTTTAGTTTTATCCAAATAATATTGGAGCTATCTATGCAAATCCAAGGTGTGAAGAACCTTCTCAATGGCAGAATGTGGAGAACAGAAAAAGGAAGGACACTGAATAGATTGATTAGGGGACGACTCATAGGCCACCTCGGGCATAAAAGAAGGATTTATACTAAAACTCCCTGTCTCTGTGGAAAACTAAGAAAGGAGGGTGAAGTTTAGGCACAGTCTTGGCTGAAATGAGAGCTAAAAGAAGAATGGTGTGGTAAGGAAACTGAAGATGAAGGCTCAAAAGGAGCCTGATTCAACTTTTCAAGTACAGAATTGGGTCCTAGAAAGGAGGAATAGGCTTTCTAGGGAGGCCTGATATGAAGGATGCCTTTAAGAAATTGCTTGATCACAAACCTAGAAGACAGAGGAGGAGGTAAGGGCAGAAAAGCAAAAATTGCTGACATGTGAGCTTTGACTGAAAAATATGCCAACCCAGCATGGATAGAGAATGAATAAGAGAGAACCCGAGCAGCCTTCACAGACAGGGGATCCTGATGGTGAGAAAGGCACCAGACAGAAAATCTCTTCCATCTGGACATATATGATTTCCTGGTAGTGGGTTTCCTGGCCTCCTGCAGAACCCAGAGCATGTCCTCAGAAAAACTATATAAAAGGGATCCAAAGCCTATCACCTACAGTATCATCTGAAGGGTGGACAAGTGAGGATCGATGGGTGACCCCTTCTCTTGTGTGGGAAGATCCACCCGGTGTGGTAATTTGTCATGATTCCCCGTAGCCCAGTGAGAAAGAAGAGGGAACCAGTGCTGTCTGGGCCAAAAGGAAGTCACCAGCAAGATTGTGGGAGTATCATGCTAGATCTTTTGCAAGACTCATGATAAGGGAGGAAGGGGGAGGGATGGCATGCAGAAACATCTCCTTCCTAAGAAAAGACAAGGTGTCCAAGTTTCCAAGCAAGAGAAAGTACAGTGAAACACGATGAACATAGTACAGTTGTGTACACTTACCATAAATGTAGATGTTCGAGTGTCTTCACTGTTGAAGTCATGATTGTAGGGTTCTCCCCTGCCGGCAGGCAGTCCTCAGTTGGCCAGAATCCCAAAGTCTGGGTCCGGCGTCGGCTGCTCAGCCATGCTCCCTGACATCAGAGTGCCAGGAGTACAAAGCTGACAGCTGACACCATGTTCTCCAGTTTTTCTTGCCCCAGAGGTCAGGTGTTCCAAAATTAGTAAGATCCCATACCCTTTGCAAATAGACCTCAGAAGAAGGGTGAAAAAAGGAACCACACAAAAGAAAAAATAAGAGGGGACAGGAAGGAGGGAAACCCAGACTGCAGCAGTGAAGACACTCGAACATCTACATTTATGGTAAGTGTACACAACTGTACTATGTTCATCGTGTTTCACTGTTGCAGTCATGACTGTAGGGTTGAATCCCAAAGCAGAATAAAAGGGAGGTGGTCATAAAGGAGAGGGGGCGGCTAAAAGGCCCTGCAAGACTGCAGAAGCAAAGCCTGCCCTAGACTTAGAGTAAAGAGGTAGATTGTAGTGCTTAGAAAAAGTATGCACTGAACTCCAAGTTGCAGCTTCCAAAATGTCCTTGGTAGGAACTCCCCTGAGGAAGGCAGCTGAAGTGGCAGCAGCTCTGGTAGAGTGAGTCCTTATACTCCCTGGGATTTGCTTTCCATGGTGTGAATAGCAAAATCTGATTCCATGAGCAATCCATTTAGAAATGGTCTGTTTTGAAATAGCTTTACCTTGGGAACTTGAAGCATAAGAAACAAACAATTGCTCTGATTTCCTGATGTCCTTGGTTCTGTCCAGGTAAAAACGTAGTTGTCTGCGTACATCCAAGGAATGCAAGATCCTTTCCCCCTTATTTTGAGGAGTGGGGAAAAAAGTTGGCAAGTGAATAGTTTGATTTAAAGCCACTTTGGAAACCACCTTAGGCATGAAAGTAGGATTAGTCCTTAAAGACACCCTGTCTTGATGAAAAATAATATAAGGTTCCACAGCCATGAGAGCTTGCAACTCCGAAACTCTCCTGGCAGAGGTCAGAGCTAACAGGATGGCTGTCTTCCAAGATAAAAACTTGATGTCAGATGAGGCAGCAGGCTCAAAAGGAGGTAAGGTGAGTTTTTCCAAAACATAGTTGAGATCCCAAGCAGGAATGGGTGGAGATCTAGGGGGCCTTAAGTTTTTAGCTCCTCTGAGAAACTGTCTCATGAGCTGGTGGGAAAAGATTGGAGGGTCTGTATTATAATGAGCAGAAATAGCAGAGGCATGTATCTTTATGGAAGAGAAAGAGAGACCCTTATGTAAGAGGTCTGTCAGGTAAAGTAAAATCAGAGGAATGTTAGGAATAAGAGGATCTGAATCCTGAGCCTGCATCCAGGAACAAAATCTTTTCCATTTTCCTGCATAAGATTTTCTAGTGCTAGGACATCTGGCTTCTAAAATGACATCCACAACCTGCTTGGGTAGGAGAGAATGAATCATAGACCCTGGATTAACCAGGCCGACAGGCTGAGAGTTTTGACATGGGAGTGCAGAACCTGACCTTGGTGTTGGGACAGAAGGTTCGGAGTCTGTGGTAAAACCCAAGGGGGCTCCAGACAAAGGTTTTTCAGTGTTGGGTACCAAAACTGTCGAGGCCAATTTGGGGCCAGCAAGATTATCATCTTGGGCTTGTCCTGTTTGATCTTTAATAATACCCGTGGAAGAAGAGGTAGAGGCGGGAAGGCATACCCCGAGAGGTTTTTCCAACTGAATGACAGTGCATCCACTTTCCAAGCTAGTTCGTGGAATGTCATGGTGCAAAAAATCTGTAGTTGATGATTGAGGTGGGATGCAAAGAGGTCTATGTGAGGACATCCCCAGACTGCTGTAATCATCTTGAATATTTCGGTGTCCATCATCCATTCGTGTGGGTCCGACAGGTTTCTGCTCAGACTGTCGGCCAGGAAGTTTTGCTTCCCTGGTAGAAACTGAGCTTGAAGGTCCAGTTTGCAAGCTAGAGCTGTGTTCCATAGATTCATGGCTAGCCTGCAAAGGGGATAGGAATGAGATCCCCCTTGCTTGTTTATATACCACATAACTGTGGTGTTGTCTGTCCGTATCAGTAGTTGTCCTGGTTGTAGAAGATTCCTGAAGGCCAATAGAGCTTTCTGAACGGCTAACATTTCCTTTAAATTGATATGCAGGTGCTTCTGATCCTTTGTCCAAAGGCCCTGCAGACAGTTGCCCTGAAAATGAGCTCCCCATGCATAATCTGAGGCGTTCGTGGTTAGTATCTGAGTGGCTGGAGGCAGACTGAAGGGTTTTCCTTTGTTTAGAGTACATGCCTCGGACCACCAAAGGAATTCCTTCTGAAGACAAGGCAGGACAGTGATCTGTATGTCTAAACTGTGGCAATGCTGAGACCATACACTTTTTAGGTACCACTGTATTTTCCTCATATGTAGTCTTGCATATGGTACGAGAAGGATGCAGGAGGCCATGTAACCCAAAGCCTGCAGGAATTTCCTTGCAGATAGCTGAGTTAATGTTGCCAAGGTTTTGAAAGTTGAAGCCAGCTGTAATTGTTTTTCATAGGTCAGAAATGCCATCTGGGTTGTTGTGTTTAGAAAAGCACCCAGAAAAAGTATCTGTTGTGAGGGTGTCAAATTTGACTTTTTTATGTTTACAGTGAATCCCAGGAATTTGAGAAGATTCTGAACAAATTCTAGATGCTGGAGTAAGACATCCTTGCTGTCTGCCTGAATAAGACAGTCATCCAGATAAGGGTAAATTTGAATTCCCTTGAGTCTGCAATAAGCTACTACTGGAGCCAGGCATTTGGTGAAGACCCTGGGCGCAGTAGACAATCCAAAGGGCAGCGCAGAGAATTGATAGTGCCTCGATCCGGCCTTGAACCTGAGGTATTTTCTGCATTCCTGCCTGATGGGAATGTGTAAATATGCCTCCTTTAAATCCAAAGTTACCATCCATGCATTTTTGGTCAGCATTGGAAGTAGCTGCTATAGAGTAAGCATCTTGAATTTTGGTATCTCGAGAAAAGTGTTCAAGACTGACAGATCCAGAATGGGTCTCCATGAATTATGCTTTCTGGGGACTAGAAAGAGCCTTGAGTAAAAACCTTGTCCCATCGCTGAAAGTGGAACCAGTTCTATGGCTTTCATAGCCAAGAGAGCTTCCACTTGGTTTAAGGCCTCTAACCATTGATGTTTTGGAAGATCTGGCCATCCGCTTGGTCTTGGTAGGGTATGAAAATGGAATTTGTAACCTCTTGAAACCACATCCAGAACCCACTTGTCTTGAGTTATACGAGTCCAATTTAGGTGAAAAAGAGAAAGTTTCCCTCCGAGAGGGGCTTCCAGGCAAGAAGTTCCTGCAGCCCAACAGAGGGAGTCATTGAGTCTGTTTTCTATGAGCTTGTGACCTGTCCTCTCCTCCCCTAGGGGTGGAAGCAGTCCACTGTCTTGTCTATAAGAGGCTTGCGTTTGAGGCCTTCCTCGGGAGCGTCTGTATCTACCCCTCTGAGGCCTGTCTGAATTGGGAAAGGACCAATTTTTTGTAGGCCAATTCCTACTAAATCTGGGTGGCTGTACTTGTAAGAAATCTTTAACTGTTTGCATGGATTTTGCCTTGTCCTCCATCTTCTTTATCACCTTTTCAGCTTTAGATCCAAACAAAACATTATGCTGAACAAGAGCATCCAATAATTTAGCTTTTACTTGATCTGGCAAGTTTTGTTCCTTTAACCATGCATGCCTTCTAATGACTGTGCCAGAGGCAGCAGCCCTACAAGAAGCCTCCAAGGCATCAAATCCACAGTGTAAACCATGCTTCCCAACTTGTTCAGTGGCATGCATTAAGTCATGTAATTCCTTATCATCTGCACAGGCGGAAATGGAAGTTAGCTTTTGTTTTAAAACAGACAGAAGAAATTGCTGGTATTTCAGCATATGAAACTGACAGTTTAAAGCCCTAATAGATGAAGTAGCAGAAGTGTACACTTTTTTGCCCCATCTTTCTAAAGATCTGGAATCCTTCTCAGTGGGAATGGGGTTTTTAGCAGAAGCGGCCTTAGCCCCCTTAGGACCCTGAGAAATGGCTTCAGGATCAGCAGTAGGATTCTTGTATAAAAACTGGTGGGAATCAGGAACCCTATAATATCTGTCTGGCTTAACAGGAGCTGGAGGAAAAGAGTCCGGAGTTAAGTTAGCCTCCGAAAAAGCATCATCCACAATATCCAAAATAGGAGGAATAGCCAGGGGTCTATGTTGGGGAAGAAGAAGAAAATCCCTTAGCCTTTTCTTAGATTCCGAGTACTCCTGTCCTTCCCAGTGAAAATGTTCCCTCATTTCATGCAAAGTTTCCCCAAAAGAGAAACCCTCAGGGGGAGAAGCTGAAGGAATGGATTCCTCAGCATCAGAATCCTCATAAGGAGGGAAAGAATATTCCTGGTCAGAAGATGAAACTGAAGAAACAGAAGCCTGATCAGAGGAGTCATAATACACTTCCTGCCTTGGCCTTTTATCTGGAGGGGGATGTGAACCCCTAATCATAGTAAGTAAGTCCTCCGCCATCTTAAGTAACTGTTTCTGAGACTTGGGTGCCGGATCTGAAGAGGCCTGGGCTGCAGTCTTTGATTTGGAAGGAGTCTTTGCCTTTGTCTTTGGCTTTGCCTTTATTAGAAGCTGAGTAGGCCTGAAAACCCCTTTGGAAGCCGGTATCTGCACAGCGGCTCCGGACCCATCCGAAGGAGCATTGTCCGAAGGTCCTGCAACAGAAATATTCAAAGGCCTAGTTGGCTCCTCGTGGGAGTCCGTTTCGGCCATCGGTTCCGAAATGGCCGACGACAGGGGCTGCAAAAGCACCTCACTGATGACGGCCGAACCTGAAGCTGGCTCTGCTTGTACAACATCATCTGATTTGGACCTCAGAGGCCTGTCTTTATCCTTGCGTCGTTTGTGAACTCCGGTAGCCGGACCGTAACCGACGACATTTTATAATTAATACGCCTACCGAAGTAATGAAATGCAAAATCGTACCTTTGTTTAATCGCACATTGATTGAATCAGCACAAAACCGACAACTAGCTACGTCGTGGTCAGGGCCTAAGCAAGGAATACAGTAAGAATGAAAATCCTTATGAGGTATTTGCTTCCCACATGAAATACAATTATTAACTTTTTCTGACATCAGACTGGAGCAAGAAAAAAGTTTCCCCAATGGGGTACTTAGCTTTGAGTAGGAGAAGAAAGTCTTCGGACTGAAGTTCGTTAATAAAAAATTGTCAGGAGTCAGCCAACCGGCACTTGCGAACTATGATCACCGCACGGCAAGAAAGACTGGAGAACATGGCGTCGGCTGTCAGCTTTGTACTCCTGGTGCTCTGATGTCAGGGAGCATGGCTGAGCAGCCGACGCCGGACCCAGACTTTGGGATTCTGGCCGACCGAGGACTGCCTGCCGGCAGGGGAGAACCCTACAGTCATGACTGCAACAGTGAAACACGATGAACATCTTGGGAATGGTACAAAAATGAGGAAGTTATCTGATCAGAGTGGAGGCAAAAATGTCTACCTGAGGAATACCCCACCAATGGACAATGTACAGGTACATATCTCTGTGAAACATCCATTTGTGAGCTTGTGTACTGGACCTGTTCAAGGAGTCTGCCACCAGATGCACTCTGAGGGAGTGTGTACTGCCTGAAGAGTTACTTGATACTGGATAGCTAGATCAAAGACCTGAAGAGCTAGTCTGCAAAGAAGATAGGACTTTGATGTAGCATGTCAAGAAGGAAGGGGGCATACTGTGGTGATGTCTGTGAAAATATTGACGAGCCATGGATGAAAGAGGGAAAGAAAAGCCTGAAGAGGCAGAAGCAGAGCCCTCCTCTCTTTTACACTGATGCAGTCTGACTGCTGATGAGGAGACAAGAGACCCTGAAACTTAAGGAGGTGACAGTAAGCACCTCACCCGCTGACTGAGGCATCTGTAAAGAGCTCCTGAGTTGGAAATGGTACTTGAAAAGGAAGTCCTGGGTTGACTGAAAGTTGATAAATCTACCACTGAAGCTCAAGTTTGAGACAGGGAAGGAAATGTGCCAGAAAATTCATGGGATGCCAATGCTGAAGCCACAGGTACCAGTGAAGCTTCCTCATATGCAGCATGATGAAGGCCAGCATGGGAATGGTGGAAGCCATGAATCTGAGAACTCTGAGAAATTCCCTGGCTGTGAGAGCCACCAGAGGAAGAAGGGTTGAAAAAAGGCATTTAGAGACAGAACTTTAGAGATAGGCAGAAATGCCAGCATGGGTACTGCCTGAAATCTACAGCAGAGTAGATATAATCCTGAGAAGGTGTCAGAACTGATTTCTGGAAGTTTAGGCTGAACCACAGACTCTGTAATAGGGAAGTAGTACACCTGATATACTGAAGCAGAGTAAAGCAGAGTACCGGGGAAAGGAGCTTGAATAAACAAATCTAGCAAGTCATCCAGATAGAGAAGGATCTGAATTTCTCAAACCGTTAAAAAGCAATGACAGGAGCAAGGCATTTGGAGAATACCCTTGGGGCAATAGAATGATAGATGATGTACGATGCCTGTAAGAACTAAAGGCTTTGGTATACTGGCTGGATGTTGGGCTATCCTTGCAGGAGAACCCTTATGTAAAGTATACTGCAACAGTGTAATGGAAGGACTTCTTGTAGTGTAACTGTAATTACACATTCTGCAACAGGTTAGTGTTAGGTGTGGCTCTGAAATTCAGGAATAGACATCATGCGTGTCTGTAATCTTGGGAAATGTGTCTGATGAAGAATGCATCACGTTGACCTATGGAATTAGTGAATAAATAAGAAATAAGACCGACTTATGGGATTGTGGCAGTGACACTATGAAGTTATGGAGCATAGGTCAGATACAAAATGACCTGTATGCATCTATGACAATGGAGACAGTATGGCACGTTTGTGTGTGTGTGTGTCTCTGTATGGGGTTGGTAAACAGATCGTAGATACAGAATTAGTTATGGCATCTTACACTGCAGATAAATACAGCCTTATAAGGGTATAAAATGTTAGGGAACAGATCTGAGAAGTAGAATGCCTGTTGTGGGTCTACGTTATTAGAGAACAAATTTATGAAAAAGAATAGTGAATGTGAGACTATGGGCATTGAAATACATCTCTGAAACAGAATACCATATGATCCTTTGAGGACATTAGTTACAGAATATCTTACATGGCTCTGTATCATATAAATATAAACAATATAATTAAATATCAACATATAAATATCTTACATGGCTCTGTGGTGCTAGAGAACAGATCCAAGACACACACAGATGTGTGATCCTACAAGGCTGAGAAACAGATCTCTGACACAGAATGACACGTGTGAGCCTCTCACATTGTGTAATAGACCACAGAGGCAGAATGGTCTGTTTGGGAGTATGGTGTTAAGAGGACAGCTCTATTATACAAAATGGTGCATCATCATATGAATCATATGAGGCTATTAATGTAAGAATAAAACTTTTCTCCTGTGTGTTGATGACATGAAGTCTATCCCCAGGTAACTACATCATCAATAAAATACCCTTTGAATGTTGATTCACTAGTTAGGGATCCGGGAACCCATGAATTGTGTCTTAGCCATCATCCAACATGTGCCCACGGTAGTAAGAAAACCTTTCTATGTTGCTCAACTTATAAGAAGGGCATGGCATCTAGGTCCAGAGAGTCATCAAAACACTTCACTTGGCCCTCATTAGACCATCAAAGAGTATAATGCCCCCTCGATGTGTACCTGACCAGACACATGCAGCAACTGGAATGTCCACAAAGGTTCCTTACAAATAGAATACAGGGAGTAAACACAATGTCCTATGCTGACTGCTTCAAAACCCTGTCTCTTTACTCAGTATCATATATACTTAGGAGATCTTTGTCTGGCATACAAGGCATCCCTGGACCCTGTTTTGATGAACTGTGCACATCTGAAGAAAACAAACAGCATCAGAACTACTAGGATTAAAAGACCTAAATTTCGCTTGCAACATAAAAGGGAAATGTTGTAGAGACAGACAAGTTTCTCAGAAAATTCTTGTTCTCTGGAGCACGCTCCCCTTCCACGAGAAGCAGAGTTCCTACCTATCCCTATGTAAGTGGAACTTGGACCAATGGATGGGTAATCGGAAATTCACTGATGGTTTAGCTCCTATGTTTCTGATGGAGATAGACAGAGGCAGTCAGTAAATCACCCCTGTAAATCAAATATAAATCAGATCAAATTTGTGGATCACATTTGTCTTGCACGGCTAGGCTTTTAAGGGCCCTAGTGGTCATTAACTATGTTCATAGGTTCATATGTGTGTACTAGGCTATCAGGTCCCTCAGGAGGTTAGTATTTAACTAACAAACAACACAAAACCTCTCACGTAAAGCTTTGCTCGGCCAACCAAACTTCCAAAACACACAACGGCCAGCAAATAATGTCCCAAATACTTTATTGACTGACAAAATCACATAGGATATAAAAATATATATATCCCAAGCTCCAAACCGGTTTCGGTTACACCTTCTTCAGTGGAGCACAAAAATACTGAAACAGAGAGAACCAACAGGAACATATGATACTATTTATAGTATCTGTTGAACAAAGACAATCCAATCAGAATGTAGTATTATGGTCTAATAAGACCTTAAATGCCATCAAGGTACATATATACATTCAAAAATAGAAATAAAAATAACAACCAAAATCGAAATAATATCCACATTATTCTGATGAGGTTAAATAATCTTGTGACACTACGTGATGGTTCTATGTGCTATCCATAACATATATAAGTGTATGGACAATCATAAATCGGCAAGGTACTATAAATATATGAATAAATTAGAGATGGTCATTAATGCCTGGGGGAAATAATGCACCCAAGTGTATAATCCAATATTTCTCCTTTTGTGTCAAAATATTTTCCCATCCTTGTTGGTGGCTTCTATCACCAACAATCCGATCTATAATGGTAAACCTAAATTTGGCCGTAGGATGTTTAACTGAATGTTGATAGAGGGCATTAGTGATTTTCTTGTTTCTAATGTTACTTCTGTGTTCCCCTATCCTGATTCTTAATGACCGAGAGGTTTTTCCTACATAAAATGCAGAACATTGGCAGGTAGCAAGATATATGACCCAACTCATGGAACAATTCCCAAAAAACTTTAAATCATATACCTTACTAGTATTGGCACTACTGAACGATTTTGTTTTATTTATTTCACTACATGACATACAATGACCGCAAGGGAAAGTGCCAATCAATTCTTTACCCATCATGGTTAGTTGTTTATATCTGGCACCTCCACTACCATGATGTTTATAATGTGAGAAAATAGAACTTAAAGTTTTGCCCCTTCTGTAAGAAAATTGGCAACGTGTCACAAGATGTTGTCTGAGAATCTCATTAGCCATCAGGATGTTCCAATTTTTTTCCACAATTCCTCTGATGATCTGATTATTTCTCCCATATGTAGTAACTAATCTCAGGACCTTATCACCTTTCTTATTCTGACGGTCCTGGTATTCGAGAAGCTGATTCCTAGTTAAATTATCAGACCAATATTTGGCAGATCTAATGTCAAACTCTGTATACCCTCTATCAAGGAATCTATTCACAAGATCTGAACTGGCTAGCTCATAATCCTCCTTACTGGAATTAATTCTTTTGATGCGACGAAACTGAGATTTAGGGATGTTCCGGACAGTGTGGCGGGGATGCATACTTGAGGCATGTAGCAACGTGTTATATTCCGGATATTTCCTATATATTTTAGTGCCTAATGTGTTGTCAGGCTTTCTATAAACATTGACATCTAAAAATTCAATAGTAGTCATGTTGCTATTAACTGTAAATTCAATGCCCCAAATATTACTGTTAAGATATTCCACAAATTCTGTAAGATATTCCATATCTGCCCGCCACACCATCCAACAATCGTCAAGATATCTTCACCAGATATCCATTTCCACAATGTAAATGTTATGAGATGTATCATATATAAGATATTCCTCCAAGTAGGCCATAAAAAGGTCTGCATATATAGGGGCAAATGATGCCCCCATTGCAGTGCCTTGTAATTGCCAATAGCATTCACCTTGGAAAATGAATATATTTTTATTCAGAACATGCTCACACATGCAAATCAAAAGTGTATTAAAGCCCGGAGGATATAAATTAGATTTTTCAAGCCAAAACTGAAGTGCTTGAAGACCAGCCCAATGTGGGATACTGGTATATAACGATTTTACATCTAATGTGCAGAGCAGCCAGTCAGGTTCAATTTCAGTCTCTGCTATGATTTGTAAAAATTGTGTTGTATCCTTGATTCTAGCTCTCACATGGACAAGCAGTGGTTTCAAATATTCTGTCAAAAAGGCTGAAAGCGGTTCAGTAAGTGAACCATGACCTGACACTATAGGCCTGCCAGGTGGGGAGGTCAATGATTTGTGTATTTTAGGAAGTAAATATAGTATCTGTTTGTTGGGATCCTTGACCGTCAAGTGTTTAACTATAGTAGTGGATAAAATGCCATTCTCTGCTGCACTACCCAAGAAATTATCAATCTCTTTTTTAAAGGTAGGAGTTGGATCAATATCCATCTTCATATAGCATTTTTTATCAGATAGTTGTCGTAATCCTTCCTGTGTGTAATAGTCCATGTCCAAAACCACTACCGCCCCACCTTTATCTGCCTTAAGAATCGCTATATTATTGTTGTTTTTCAATTCGTCAAGCGCCTGTCTTTCAGTTTCATGAATATTATCTTTAAGAATATTGAAACCATATGGTGGAAAATGTAAGTCCCTAAGTACAGCCTGTTGAAAAGCTGTAACATGGGTATTAGCAGGGGGTTGGAATGTAGATTTGAGAAATCTAAACTCAGTAGATCTTTGAGCATTATTATTAGCATTTTCAGAAAAAAATATCTTTAAGTTCAGACAGTGACAAAATTCCAAAACATCATTGACAGTTTGATATTGATCACAAAAGAAGCCAGGTACAAATCCTAAGCCTTTATTTAGGATTGTTTCTTGTTCCAGAGTGAGCTCAACTTTAGACAAATTAAGGACATTATGAAATGTAGTGTCATTTATTTTAGAAGTGCTTGGACTATTCCATCCATTGATTCCAAATCTGGACCTATTATGGTGTTTCCTCCCCCCGCGTCGTTTCTTCGTACCCCAAAAGGGGTAGGTATATTGCTTCTTTTTTTGTAAGGTGAGTGATCAGATGTAATGCCCTCACTATCAGTGGGAGAAGACTCATCACCCGAGGTACTGGTGTATGTGTGCTCCTTATTTTTAAGAATGGGTCTGGGTCGTTTCCTTGATCTGGCACCGCCCCTGCCCGTAGTCATATCCTTAAATCTGACCGACTTTTGTAATTCAAAAGGGCGTCCCCTGGCATAGTCATTGACGTCCCGATTGAACTTTTTGATTTTCCTTTCTTTAGTCAGTTTATCATACTGGGTCAGTTCCCTAGATAAATTGGCCACCAAGGTACTGTAGTTGCTATTAGATTCAAATTGTTTACAAATAACGCTGAGGTCTTTAACCTCAGCAATATTTAAATCTATTGTCCTTTCATAATAATCTGACAATATTTGTACAAACCTCATAGATCCTTCTTGAACTGCCTCAAACCATTCATTGGTCAACCTCTCTTCAGATCTGCTGACCATGGGTTTTAACTTAATTCTGAGTCCCCTTGGGACTAATTTTTTGTAGGAATAGGCCTTAAAAAGCCGTAAATGCCAAATATTAGCTCTTAGCCCTTTTAGGGCTTTCTCTAAATTAAAGAAGGCAGATTGGCATCCATTTACTGAAGAGGCAGCCTGTTGATCATTATTATTGTTGCTTGAGATAGATTCCAGTCCAAACACCTGGATATCCTCCCTATCAGCACACATACCCTGTAAAATATTGTCCAGATTCATATTGCCACAATGAGCCGACCCAGTATAACAAAGTAGGGGTGGTGCGATGCCAGAACCAAGAAAAGGAACCCAGTAAAGTGACCTACCCAAAAAATGATAGGGTTAATATTAAATCCAATTGGTTATTCAAAATACCAGTATCTCAGGAGAATGGTGTATGCCAAAAATGTATGTTAAACATAGAATCTCTAGAAGGCCAAATGTGTTCCTGAATCACTAACTCGTGTTTCACCCAAAGAAAGGGCTGTATGAAGGAAATCCTGTCTTCACTACATAAAAATGTAATGGATATAAAATCCAATGACATGAGTCTATTAGCAAAAACAACAGGTCATTAATGCCAATTATTTGAATAATGATAGTGTCTAACCTTATATTAAGGAGGAATATCCTGAAAAGCACAAAAAGGCAAAAATCCACTAAACAGTGTGTGGAATATCAGATAATTAGTCTGATCAATAATATTATAGACAAATGTTCAGCCTATAAATAGTGGTTAAACCAGCCTTAATAAATAGCTGTATAATACCAATATTATGACCAATGTCCTAGTATGACACAAGATTTGTGTATCCACTAAACTGGTGAAACATAAACCTTAAGTAAAAAGAACACATAGAGGAAATTCCTTCATGAATCATAAAGCCCCTTAGACATCATAGGCCTAAGATATATAGGTGCCCCTTAGTTGTATGATGTGGCAAAGTGAATATTGCCAACCAATTATTAACTAACAAGATAGCTTTTCAACAAATGGCATAAAATAAACATACAATAATTAGTTAAACAGCTATGCAAAAATACCCTATATATCAACCGATATTATTAAGGAGGAATATCCTAAAAAGCACAAGAAGGCAAAAATCCACTAAACAGTATGTGGAATATCAAATAATTGGTCTGATCAATAATTATGTAGAAACATGTTCAACATATGAATAGTAGTTAAACCAGCCTTTATAAGTAGCTGTATAATACCACTATCATGACCAATATCCTAGTATGCCACAAAATTTGTGTGTTCACTAAAATAGTGAGACATAAACCCTAAGTGAAAAGAACACATTGAGGAAATTCCTTCATAAATCATAAAGCCCCTTAGACATCACAGGCCTAGATATATAGGAGCCCCTTAGTTGTATGATGTGATAAAGTTATTGCCAACAAACTATTAGCTGACTAGATGGCATTAGAAAAATGGCATAAAGTAAACATGCAATAGTTGGTTAAACAGTAATACAAAAATGCCCTATATATCAAACAATATTGTATGATATGAAACACATTAACTTGATCCATATATGCCTTAATAAATCATGTTTGAATAATCTAGGCCCATATTAGAGAGGAAAAATGCTCCTTAAACCGGATTCAACATACAAATATCTAATAAAATATATGCACTACTATCATAGTATCCTATTACATGAAACACAAGAAAAATCCAAGATATACTTTCATAGAATTAGCGACCATAAATGTTAAGCGCCAACCACATTTAATGTCCCTCCAAAGTTCTGTAAATTCCAAAACGTGGATCCACAGTCATTGTAGTTTGAATCATACACAGGCTAGAAAAACAGCTGTAAATGTAAGTTCGAATGGTAGTGTAACCCAGAGGTAAGCCTCAATCACATAGTCAATTTCCACTCCCAATATGAAACCAGTTGACCACAAATGGTATTGGCCTAATAGCACTGCCACATGGTAAAAAAAAGCCGGCACAGTTTAAACCCACAGTCATAAATTGTCAAAAATAACAATTAGGCACCCCACATTTATCTGGGAATGTGAAAATGTACTGGTTAGTCTCATATTCTTCCGTTCATCACGCCCAACCTGGTACCATTCCAATAAACTACTGTGCTGAGACCTTATAATTTATACGATCTTGTTTCCGAAGATGGTAATGTAGTCTGTTAAGCACAACGACCAAATCGACCCAAGCCCCAAAGATGGAAAAAATATCCCAATATTTACACAATGTAGGCTTTAGAAATAAAGAAAATAACACTTATTCGACAAACGACTAAGTGTATCCCCATTTAAAGTACCTGAGATGAAAAAGTGTCCAATTCAGACAAAAACAAGTCCAAAGTTCAAAATGCTGGATACCAAACGTAAAATCAAAGCTCGTGTCCTCGTTCACTTGGCCCAAAATGGTGGATATGATCCGAAAAACCGCCACACAAGCTGCCGAACAAAATATCCATACACCAACACGTAGATAGGCCACAAATAAATGCGTATGCTGCAAAAACTATGATTGAATGTAAAAAACAGAATACAAATGTTCGTTGGTATCTCTCGTGACTTTAAATTAGATCCCCAGAGTGAAGAGTCTTCTCCCACCGACGACTGGAACAAAGGGTTCCCAGAGAGGTACAATTCACGTACAAACAACACAAAACCTCTCACGTAAAGCTTTGCTCGGCCAACCAAACTTCCAAAACACACAACGGCCAGCAAATAATGTCCCAAATACTTTATTGACTGACAAAATCACATAGGATATAAAAATATATATATCCCAAGCTCCAAACCGGTTTCGGTTACACCTTCTTCAGTGGAGCACAAAAATACTGAAACAGAGAGAACCAACAGGAACATATGATACTATTTATAGTATCTGTTGAACAAAGACAATCCAATCAGAATGTAGACACTACGTGATGGTTCTATGTGCTATCCATAACATAAATAAGTATGCATCCCCGCCACACTGTCCGGAAAATCCCTAAATCTCAGTTTCGTCGCATCAAAAGAATTAATTCCAGTAAGGAGTATTATGAGCTAGCCAGTTCAGATCTTGTGAATAGATTCCTTGATAGAGGGTATACAGAGTTTGACATTAGATCTGCCAAATATTGGTCTGATAATTTAACTAGGAATCAGCTTCTCGAATACCAGGACCGTCAGAATAAGAAAGGTGATAAGGTCCTGAGATTAGTTACTACATATGGGAGAAATAATCAGATCATCAGAGGAATTGTGGAAAAAAATTGGAACATCCTGATGGCTAATGAGATTCTCAGACAACATCTTGGGACACGTTGCCAATTTTCTTACAGAAGGGGCAAAACTTTAAGTTCTATTTTCTCACATTATAAACATCATGGTAGTGGAGGTGCCAGATATAAACAACTAACCATGACGGGTAAAGAATTGATTGGCACTTTCCCTTGCGGTCATTGTATGTCATGTAGTGAAATAAATAAAACAAAATCGTTCAGTAGTGCCAATACTAGTAAGGTATATGATTTAAAGTTTTTTGGGAATTGTTCCATGAGTTGGGTCATATATCTTGCTACCTGCCAATGTTCTGCATTTTATGTAGGAAAAACCTCTCGGTCATTAAGAATCAGGATAGGGGAACACAGAAGTAACATTAGAAACAAGAAAATCACTAATGCCCTCTATCAACATTCAGTTAAACATCCTACGGCCAAATTTAGGTTTACCATTATAGATCGGATTGTTGGTGATAGAAGCCACCAACAAGGATGGGAAAATATTTTGACACAAAAGGAGAAATATTGGATTATACACTTGGGTGCATTATTTCCCCCAGGCATTAATGACCATCTCTAATTTATTCATATATTTATAGTACATTGCCGATTTATGATTGTCCATACACTTATATGTTATGGATAGCACATAGAACCATCACGTAGTGTCACAAGATTATTTAACCTCATCAGAATAATGTGGATATTATTTCGATTTTGGTTGTTATTTTTATTTCTATTTTTGAATGTATATATGTACCTTGATGGCATTTAAGGTCTTATTAGACCATAATACTACATTCTGATTGGATTGTCTTTGTTCAACAGATACTATAAATAGTATCATATGTTCCTGTTGGTTCTCTCTGTTTCAGTATTTTTCTGCTCCACTGAAGAAGGTGTAACCGAAACCGGTTTGGAGCTTGGGATATATATATTTTTATATCCTATGTGATTTTGTCAGTCAATAAAGTATTTGGGACATTATTTTTTTTTTAGTATTTAACTAACCCAGCTTTCCTCTTAGACTAAAGCAGCTAGGACTTACAGCTAAATTTAAGTGAAACCAAAAGCTTGTGTTTTGGCATTCAAAAGTGTGTCAGTATAGTTAAATATAACTAGTACATCTTAGTGTTAGATAAACAACCTTAAAGAAATGCCTGCACATATAATAATTTGGGAATTTAGCTTGACCCCTTTGTTACCTAGTCTAGGCATATGCAGAAACTGGAAATAAATTCTGAAATATATAATACCTGGTACAGTTCTGCCAATGTACTCACCGACCAACACTGTGAAACACTCAATGGTAGGGAACATATTAGTTCCTTTTCTTAAGTTGTGTTACCAGTTATGGGCTACCAGTAATGGATGCTACTTATGCATGTAACCCACAAACTTCAGTCTCTATAAAAGTCCATTACTGGGTCACTTTAAAGATAGCATCTCTGAAACGGTCCTTTTTTAAGCAATGCCATGTGGTCAAAACTACCAACATGAAAATTTCATCAAAACACAAAATAAAGGTAATGTTGCTAAATGCTAGGAGTTTAAACATGAAACTGCACTCATTGAAAAGCATTCTTAACCCTGGAAGATGCTGACATTTGTGCAGTCAAAAGAAACCTGATTAAAAGCTATGGAGAGCACCCCAACCATAGAAAGTTACTCATCCTATCATACCTTCAGACCCTAAACCATGGGCAGCAAAGTAAAAGGAGGTGAAGTTTCAATATACATTAAAGAAATATACACCTCCAGACTGGTCAAACAGTATGACACACAGGAGACTCTAGCTGCAGTTAATCATTGACAAGACTCCTATTCAAATCATAGCTAGCTATAGGCTCCCAACTTTGACTCAGGATGCCCACTTCACATATCTACATATCTGGATCTCTTCAAATCTATCAAGATTCAACCCTTTAGCCTGATCCTGGGCAACTAACTATGGAACCACAGACTGGAAGAACTACTCATGCCAAAACACAAATGCCCAGAGATTCTTTGATTTCATCAGTGCAAATGTCTTGGACCAGCTGGGGGATACCCCTATAAGAGGTGATAATATCTTGTACTTTATATTAACCAACATGCGTAACTACTGCAGCATCCTGACACAATCATCCTCCCTGGTAATATCTGACCACAAAGTAGTCACTTTTGAAGTCACAATCTCCCCCAGCTAGGGTCAAACAAAAAACTTCTCCAAACCTGATTACAACCTCACCTCCTGGGAGAAGGTATAAACATCTTCACAGCCACCTCCCCCTTCATAGGAACTGGCACAAATGTCCAAATCTACACCAAAGTACTATACGAGCATTTATACAGCTGCATGGAATCAGGAATACCCAACGGGACAAAATCCTCCTCCTCAAGGAAGAGTAAGCCTGTCTAGTGGACATCTGCAATAAATAAACTCTGTAATAAAAGGGAAAAAAAACTTGCTGTCCAGGACCAAAGGAGCAGGTGCCTAATTAGAAGCAATCTGTCCTTAGCCTGAACAAGCAAATAAGAGGACTAATGAAATCCTCCAAAGCAAACTGAGTCCAAACTGGCCACATCTACTGAAGATAATCATAAGGTCTTCTTCACATATGTCTGCAATCTCAAAGGAAGCACTCAGATCTGCCTAGAGCTGGTGGTCAAGGATACCACATATACAAAAGCCATAGATATAGCCAACCTGCTGGCAGAAGGGTTCAGTGAAAACTTCACACCTCTGTCCCCGATCAGTAAATCAGGTCATCCCAAGCACCTGTCCCCTCCCCTTATCTCTAGTGAGCAAGTCATCATGGCCCTCTCAAAGGCAAAAAATACAGCCTCCATGGAACCCAATAATACCCCAGGCTGCATCCTACATGAACTTAGGCTGGAACTTGCAGCACCATTAGACACCCTACTCAACCCAAAGCCTGAGTACTGCCTTCATCCCAGCTGAGTGGAGGACAGCCACTGTCATCCCTTTGCACAAAGGAGGAGCATCCACCGATCCAGGAAATTATAGACCTATCAGCCTAACTAGCCTGATCTGCAAGGCCATGGAATGGAGTATCATGGACCTCATTAACAAGGACATTGGAAACCTCCAAACAAATTGATCCCAGTTTGCTATCATCAAGGGGAGGTCATGCCTGTTAAACTTGGTCGACTTCTTTCAGACAGTCACCAAAGCCATGGACGAGGAGAAGACAGTGCACACCACCCACCTTGACCTAGCCAAAGACTTCGATACTATTCCCCACTCTGGTATCATAGATAAACTCTCTCAACTAGGCATCAATCCATATGTTTGCAGATGAGCAGCATAGAACCTGACTAGTCAAAATAGGGGAAGACACCTCAAGCAGTAGACTTGTAATGAGTGCTGTACCCCAGCTCTCAGTCTTGGGGCCTTTGTTGTTCAGGATATACTTTTCTGAGGTGCAGGCCAAAATAAGTGGGCTATGGCTGACCATATTTGTAGATGACGGCAAACTGGGCATTATCACCAATTCCCCTAGTGATGTGGGCATCCTCCAAGAGGGTCTCACCCAAACAAATGACTGGTGCCAGAAACATGGCCTCAAACTGAATGCCAAAAAATGCATCATCCCCTTTGGGGAGAGTGACGTTCCCTACAAATTATCACACTGATAACAAGGTCCTAACCATGCAGTCAGTCATGAAGGACTTGGGCACCCAGGTTCATAACAATCTGACTTTTGACTACCATATTGCCTCCATAGTATGGAAGGCTTTCTACATGGCCCACTTCATTAGGAAGGGTATCGCATCCAGGGACAAAGAGGTTATAATATCCCTGTATTCTTCCCTTATAAGACCCATTATTGAGTACAACACCAATTTTGGCATGTACCTCACAAAGCACATGCAGCAGCTGGAGACACCACAGAGGTTCCTCACCAGGAGAATCCAGGGCCTCAAACATCTACCCTACACAGATAAGCTAAAAGCCCTGGTCCTCTACTCAGTCTCACACAGACTCCTCAGTGGTGACCTCTGTCTGGCACACAAAGCAATTTCAGACCCCACCTTGATGGGACTACTGCATATCGGCAAGTCATTCTCCACTCGAGTAACCCACATGCAAGACTGTGACATCAATAGGACTTTCTGATGAGACAGATTTTTGTCCGAGAGACTCCTCCTCCTGTGGAATAGACTCCCTCTCCATGTCCAGCAGAGTACCTCACTATCCCTTAAGTACAACCTGGATAACTGGATAGGGAACAGAAAATACTGGGATTCCACCTGTGCTGAACATGGGCATCGGGTGCTGACTTGCTAGATCATGAGCTAAATTCTTGGCTAGGCTTGTAAGGGCCTTGTGGCCAATAGCCTAGTAACTTTCTATAATTCTATAATAGAAAATATTTATTAATATTCAGCATTATTACAATCAAAGCATTGTAATACGATACCGTCAGGATCACCCATATACTGAACTGCTACAACCCTCATCACATATATTATTTGAAGCAGCAGAGTGTATTATGTCCTTATTTTTTTTACTCCCCCCGTATCAGATTACACCCATTAATTGTACATTTAAATCATAATGTGCTAATCATAGACACACCGCCAATCCTGATTGGAAATAACATATGCAGCACACTAAGAACATCTTATTTTACCAATATTAAGAATAACCATTTTAAAAGAAGAAATTTACAATGCAATCAGCACATATAACCATTTAAAGAAGTCAAACAGTACAGCTATGTTGCATAACTTACTTAAGAAAAAATTCTATACTTCAACTACCAGAAGGCATACCTCTACAATGTCTCTGATATTGTCCTTTGCAAATTATTGATTTTCTGTAAATCATTGAGGATTACAGTCAATAATGCCTAAAATTAGAGTTTCACAATTCTTACTGCTCGGAAGATGCATGTTGATATAAAATATGTCATTCCATTAGCTCTTTGAGTGAATTACAGTAATATTTAAATTATCCTTGATTTGGGGAGGCATTATGTTTGCCTGTTGCCTGAATTCTTGAGCAAAAAAGAGAAATGCCAGAAGGTGAGCATTTTATTCAAAAAGTTAGCCAGCTCCCCAAACTTTAAAAATCAAAAATACCAAGATAATGCAACACAGTGAAAAGATAGAAAAATCACTTTTCACTTAATAGCAGGTTTCCTTTCCAGTATATTACATAAAACAACCCTTATTTTAATTTGTCAAAGCACACCTTTATACATAATGCAGCAGTAGCCACCCAGTAACATATTTAATCCATGAAATCTTTTTAGCCATATAACTCTCCCTTTTACCCTATCCATTCCAGTCTACTAGATTGTCTAAATTTGGAACTGGATCTGTTTTACAATACTTTGTAATAACCTTCTTAGTAACCATTATTGTAAACAACAAGCCTGGAGATTCATGAAAGGATGTAGCAGGCTCTTCCCTGATCATGGCTAATTTATGATTCAGAGACGTGTCAGCAGCAAGGAGTTAAGACCTCAGAATTGGCTAATTTCCATGTTTCTAAATCACAGTTACGACTGCAACATGCAGATCATTACTGATCTGTGCACATTGCAGGAGTAAACTGCTGCTCATGTAGGCACCGACATCCTCCTTACAGTTACTTTCCACACAAACACTAGTAACAATTGAAACACACACATACACACACCTTTCCTCCCATCATTTCCCCCATCCACTGACCACTATCATAGTTTTAGTACTGTTAGGACACTCTTGTAGTTCCCTGGTGGCTTGTGTGTCTCCCCAGTACCAGACCCACTAGACTGAGTCTTGAAACATGGAGACTGAATGATCAAAAAATGGACTTGGTGTATATAAGTTCAAGTTGGTCACTTATCAGGATACTCAGTTTTTTCCATGCTATGGTGATCTCAGAGTTGGTTTGTGTAAGTTCAGGGGTACAGAGGGCTTGCCCACCCTGCAAAAAAAGAAGTTTAAATCAGAACAGCAATCTTTGAGATTCACTCTTTTCCTGGGTTTTGGTCTTTTTTTCTTTTTTTGGTTGATTCTCACTTATTTCAACTGCCAACATTTCAACAGGGAGCTGCCTCAGCACTCACTGCATTAGTTTATGTGCTGTTATGACACATTTATTTCAATAGGGAGCTGCCTCAGCACTGCATTTTGCATTAGTTTATGTGCTGTTATAACACATTTATTTCAATCGGGAGCTGCCTCAAGACTGTATTAGATTATGTGCTAGTTTGACACATTTATTTCAATAGGGAGCTTCCTCAGCACAGCATTGGTTTATGTGCCATTACGACACATTTATTTCAATAGGGAGGTACCTCAGCACTGCATTAGGTTATGTGCTATTATAACACATTTATTTCAACAGGGAGCTACCTCGGCACTGAATTAGTTTATGTGCTATCATTACACATTTATTTCAATAGGGAGCTGCCTCAGCACTGCATTAGTTTATGTTATATTATTACACATTTATTTCAATAGGGAGCTGCCACAGCACTGCATTAATGTGCGATTATGACACATTTATTTCAATAGGGAGCTGCCTCAGCACTGCATTAGTTTATGTGCTATTATAACACATTTATTTCAATAGGGAGCTGCCTCAGCACTGTATTAGTTTATGTGCTATTATGACATATTTATTTCAATAGGGAGCTGTCACAGCTCTGCATTAGTTTGCGTGTTATTATGACACATTTATTTCAATAGGGAGCAGCCTCAGCACTGCATTAGTTTATGTGCTATTATGACACATTTATTTCAATAGGGAGCTGCCTAAACACTATATTAGTTTATGTGCTAGTCTGACACATTTATTTTTTCAGGAGCTGCCTCAATGCTATATACGTTTATGTGCTATTACAACACATTTATTTCAATATGAAGCTGCCTCAGCAATGCAAAAGTTTATGTGCTATCATGACACATTTATTTCAATAGGGAGCTGCCTCAGCACTGTATTAATTTATGTGCTATTATGACACATTTAATTCAATAGGGTGCCGCCTCAATGCTGTATTAGTTTATGTGCTAGTCTGACACATTTATTTCAATTGGGAGCTGCATCAGCACTGCATGTGCTATTATGACACATTATTTCAATAGGGAGATGCTTCAGCACTGCATTAGTTTATGTGTTATTATGACATATTTATTTCAATAGGGAGCTGTCACAGCACTGCATTAGTTTATGTGCTATTACAACGCATTTATTTCAATAGGAAGCTGCCTCAGCACTGCAATAGTTTATGTGCTATTATGACACATTTATTTCAATAGGGAGCTGCCTCAGCACTGTATTAATTTATGTGCTATTATGACACATTTAATTCAATAGGGAGCTGCCTCAATGCTGTATTAGTTTATGTGCTAGACTGACACATTTATTTCAATTGGGAGCTGCATCAGCACTGCATTAATTTATGTGCTATTATGACACATTTATTTCAATAGGGAGCTGCCTTAGCACTGTATAAGTTTATGTGCTATTATGACACATTTATTTCAATATGGAGCTGCCTCAGCACTGTATTAGTTTATGTGCTCTTATGAAATATTTCTTTCAATAGAAAGATGCCTCAGTTCTGCATTAGTTTTTGAGCTATTATGACATATTTATTTCAATCGGGAGCTGCCTCAGCACTGCATTAGTTTATGTGCTAGAATGACACATTTATTTCAATAGGGAGCTGCCTCAGTGCTGCATTAGTTTATGTGCTATTATGACGCATTTATTTCAATAGGGAGCTGCCTCAGCACTGCATTAGTTTATGTGCTATTATGACACAATTATTTCGGTAAGGAGCTGCCTCAGCACTGCATTAGTTTATGTGAATAGGTTCATAGGTTCATAGGTTTATACTAGGCTATCTGCCCTAAGGCATTTATAAGCCTAGCCCAAATTATTGTGGCTTACGCCACCCCTTATATGAAAAAATACTGTGCCCATTAGTTTGTTGTGCCTCTGTCCAGCAGTGACACAGAGTTGATTCCTGGGGTAAACCTACGATCTCCCATCCACAGGTCTAGATTTCTCTTGAACAGAGTCAGCGAGGTGCTCTGCCTCACATGGACCGGGATTTTATTCCACAGCATAGGGAGTCTCTGAGTGATAAATCTATCCCTCCAGCACGTCCTATTTATATCCGTGCTAAGGTTTAAGTCGCTTGCTCTAGTGGTTTTGATGGATTTGGATTTTTTGAGGTGGAGCATGTCCATTAATTCCGGGTTGGACATGGCCTTGTATGTCAGGCACATGTCACCTCTGAGCAGACGGTATGCGACTGAATAGAGCTGGAGTTTCTTCAATCTGGCAGCATATGACAGATTTTGGAGTCCCTTTATCCTTTTGGTGAGGAACTTTTGGGGTCTCTCCAATTGCTGCAGATGTCGGGTGAGATACATCCCGAATGGGGCATTGTACTCGATCATTGGTCTGATAAGTGAAGAGTACAGGGGAACAATGACCTCACTAGATCTGGATGTGAATCCCTTCATGATCAGGTGGGCAATGTAGAAGGTCTTTCTAACCACTTTAGCAATGTGAGTGTCAAAAGAAAGGCCACTGTCAACCTGGGTCCCCAGGTCCCTGATAACCTCTTCTGTGCTTAGTGGATTGCCACCTATATGGTAGCTTGGGGTTACCTTGTTTTTCCCGAAGGGTATGACTATACATTTTTGGCGTTTAACTTCAGGCCATGGCTCTGGCACCAGCTATCTGTTTCCGTGAGTCCCTTCTGAAGGATATCCGTGTCCGATGCACTTTCCACTATGGCGCCCAGTTTGCAGTCGTCTGCAAACTTTGTCAGCCAAAGTCCTCCCATGTTGGCCTGTACTTCTGAGAAGTAGATGCCAAACAATAGGGGCCAAGGACCGAGCCCTGTGGGACACCACTTGTGACCGGCTTGGAGTCTGACACAGCGCCAGCAACTCTAACCCTGTGGGTTCTGTCCTTAAGCCAGTTTGCAACCCATCTTGTGACATATGGGTTTACATTTAAGCTGGTAAGTTTTTCTACAATACCCGAGTGGGATATTGTGTCGAAAGCCTTTGCAAGGTCAAGGTAGGCTGTATGGACTGCCTTTCCCTCATCAATTGCCTTGGTGACTGTTTCGAAGAAGTCAACCAAGTTCAAAAGGCATGATCTTCCCTTGACAAAGCCAAACTGGGTCGGGTCCAATGTCTGCAAGTCCTCTATATCTTTGTTTATGAGCTCCATTATGATCCTCTCCATAGCTTTGCAGACTAGACTTGTTAAGCTTATGGGGCGGTAATTACCAGGGTCCGTAGAGGCACCGCCTTTGTGGAGTGGGACCACAGTTGCCGTGACGCCACTCCTTGGGCACGTATCCTGTGGTAAGGCTGAGATTAAACAGCTGCCTTATGTGCGGGTTTAATTCCTCATTTAGCTTGTGTAGCACACAGCCGGGGACACCATCCGGTCCCATTGATGCTGTGTTTTTAGCTTTAGAGAGAGCAGCTTTCACCTGTGCATTTGAGATGTCCGGGAGGCTACACTCGGCTGGGATAGTTATCTCTCCTTTAGGGGAGAGGGGTGAAGTTTGCACTGAACCTGTCTGCCAGTATGTTGGCAATGTCTGTGGGTTCAGTGATTTTTGTATCATTTTGGACTAATTCTGAGCATATCTGGGAGTTTCCACCCAGGTTCCTAACATAGCTGAAAAAGGCCTTATGATTGTCCTTTGAATCCATGGCAGTTTTCTCTCAAAATTGGCCTTAGTTGATTTTATGAGTGCTCATATTTTTTACTAATAATGATCAGGGTGACTTCCCTTTTATGGATTTTGTTCTATCATGTAATAGCTTTCTCCTCTTATTGTAAAGTTTGTTAATGGCTGGGGTCCACCAGACTGGATGTTTGCCCTTTGTGGAAAGAGTCTTGGTTTTATTTGGGATTGCCTGATCCATGCAGTCCTGGAGGTGTTCATAGAAGGCATTTGTAAGGGCTTCCGAGCTTGGGTTGTGGTTTCCTCTGGCTCAGGGGCCTTGAAGGATACCACACCAGTCTTGAGTAGTGTGAAGTTTGCTTTAGAGAAGTTCTTCACTATGGTCTTTTTGCTTGGGGTGGGGTGGGATGTGGATTTCCAGTGAGATTAGTTTATGATCAGATCTCACCAATGAGGGATATACTTCGGTGTGGAGCATTTTGTCCCCATGTTTGTGACAATGAGATCTAGTATATTTTCTCCTCTCGTGGGAACAGTGACTAGCTGTTCCATGGCATTTGAATTTATGAACTCCAGGAACCGTTGGGCTAGAAAGTTAGGGCTTGAGTAATGTTCCCAGTCTATATTCGGGTAGTTGAAGTCACCCAATATGATGGTGTTTGGAGATACATTTATACCCTCCAGTGTCTTCAGGAAGGCTGTGTGGGGTTCCTGAGTTTGAGAGGGTGGCCTGTAGCATGCTACAATTTGTAGAGCAGTTTTGCCTATGGTTAGTTGCACCTGGATGGTTTCCGAAGCTTGATGCGTTGCCACCAACCTGGAGGTGTGAGTATCCGTTATGAATATGGATACACCGCCTCCTTTTGTGGTGTGGTCCGGGTTTTGGGGCGGAACGCATGATATGAGGTAAAACCTAATAGTGCCGGGGTGCTCTCAGGAGCCTTGAACCAGGTTTCAGTTACAGCACAGACATCGATGTTCTCCATACTGAGAAGGGCCTCGAGTGCGTGCATTTTGAGATTTAGACTTCTGGCATTGAGCAGCATTACCCTCAGTTTCTTCCCATTTTTGTTTTCTAGGGTGGTAGGTTTAGAATTTGAGCCTTGCCTAAAAAAGGCACTATGGGGGTGGCAAGAGCCTTAGCCAATATCCGGAATCCCAGGGGTGACAGGTGCAAGCCGTCCCTTGCGAAGCAGCGTGGCTTGTCAAGCATGTCATCCCAGGCAGACAGACACTGGATCCCCTTTGAATGACACCAGACATTAAGCCAATTGATTTATTTCAATAGGGAGCTGCCTCAGCACTGCATTAGTTTATGGCTATTATGGCACATTTATTTCAATAAGAAGTTGCCCCAGCACTGCATTAGTTTATGTGCTATTATAACACATTTATTTCAACATGGAGCTGCCTCATCACTGAATTAGTTTATATGCTAATATGACCATTTATTTCAATAGGGAGGTGCCTCAACACTGTATTAGTTTATGTGCTGTTATGACACATTTATTTCAATAGGGAGCTGCCTCAGCACTGTATTCGTTTATGTGCAGTTATGACACATTTATTTCAATAAGGAGCTGCCTCAGCACTGCTTTAAATTATGTGCTATTATAACAGCTATTTAAACAGGGAGCTGCCTCAGCAGTGAATTAGTTTATGTGCTATTATGACACATTTATTTTAATAGGGAGCTGCCTCAGCACTGCATTAGTTTATGTGATATTATGATACATTTATTTCAACAAGGAGCTGCCTCAGCACTGCATTAGTTTGTGTGTTATTATGATATATTTATTTCAAAAGGGAGCTGCCTCAGCACTGCATTAGTTTAAGTGCTATTACACATTTATTTCAGTAGGGAGCTGCCTCAGCACTGCATTAGTTTATGAGTTATTATGACACATTTATTTCAGTAGGGAGCTGCCTCAACACTATTATTTTGTGTGCTGTTATGACACATGTATTTCAATATGGAGCTGCCTTAGCACTGCATTTGTTTATGTGCTATTATGACACACTTATTTCAATAGGGAGCTGCCACAGCACTGCATTAGTTTATGAGTTATTATGACACATTTATTTCAATAGGGAGCAGCCTCAACACTGTATTAGTTTATATGCTAGTCTGACACATTTATTTCAGTAGGGTGCTGCCTCAGCACTGCATTAGTTTATGTGCTATTATGACACATTTATTTCAATAGGGAGCTGGCTCAGCACTGCATTAGTTTATGAGTTATTATGACACATTTATTTCAGTAGGGAACTGCCTTAGCACTGCATTAGTTTTTGTGTTATTATGACATATTCATTTCAATAGGGAGCTGCCTCAGCACTGCATTAGTTTATGTGCTATTATGACACATTTATTTCAATAGGGAGCTGCCTCAGCACTGCATTAGTTTAAGTGTTATTATGACATTTATTTCAATAGGGAGCTGCCTCAGCACTCCATTAATTTATGTGGTATTATGACACATTTATTTTAATAGATAGCTGCCTCAGCACTGCATTAGTTTATGTGCTATTATAACACATTTCAATAGAGCGCTTCCTCAGCCCTGCATTAGTTTATGTGCTATTATGACACATTCATTTCAATACGGAGCTGCCTCAGCACTGTATTAGTTTATGTGCTATTATGACACATTTCAATAGGGAGCTGCCTCAGCACTGCATTAATTATGTATTATTATGACATTTATTTCAATAGGGAGCTGCCACAGCACTGTATTAATTTATGTGCTATTATGACACATTTATTTCAATAGGGAGCCACCTCAACACTGCATTAGTTTATGTGCTATTATGACACACTTATTTCAATAGGGAGCTGCCTCAATGCTGTATTAGTTTATGTGCTAGTCTGACACATTTATTTCAGTAGGGAGCTGCCTTAGTTTATGTGCTATTACGACACATTTATTTCCATAGGGAGCTGCCTCAGCACTGCATTAGTTCATGTGATATTATGACACATTTATTTCAACAGGGAGCTGCCACAGCACGGCATTACTTTATATGCCATTATGACACATTTATTTCAATAGGGAGCTGCCTCAGCAATGTATTAGTTTATGTGCTATTATGAAACATTTGCAGAATCCATGGTTTCTAGTTTATCTACCCAACCAATGACCATGCCATTATGGCATTTTAGTTCAAAGTATTCCTGATGGCTATTGTTCCCCCAATCCTATATTGATGCCCGTGATGTGAAGGCACTTCAAATATGCATTATCCCTGATGTCCAGTGACCTTCCCCAGTCAACATCCTATGGTCAAGGTAGATAACTGAACACAGCATATATCATGAGATCTGTGGGGTGCTCATGCTGATCTACATGGCTGAGTGAAATTGTGCGACATGCAGATGCCTTCCTGGAGGGTGGCTCCAGGGGAGAGACCACATGAATAGTTAGCACATGACTCGCTCCTGGACTGCCACATTACCATTCAGCATGGCCTTGGATCAGCCATACTCAGTGTTGCACGTCTTCACTTTACTGCACCATGCAGCACCATGCTAGGGCTGTTGTTGAATACCAAAAGGGTGCTGCAATGTATACATGAAGGTGTAGACATCATGGTACCGTCTTGAACCCCCCCATTCTTCTCATTCTTGGCACGCTGAATCTGCCTATCTTATCCAAGTAACAACAATGCCTTTGCTACAGCTATATCACTCAGTCACTCTTAGCTGATATAAACCCATTCTAAAACATACCACCTATGAACATAAACAAAAATATTTTCCTAAGTTCTAATAATACCTTCACTTCAGTTTCAGTAAACATGTCAACAGATGTAAACATCTTGTTTAACCTTTGAGGAATACAAAATATTTGTGCAAGCATTTCCACCCACATATTCTAAATCAACTAGAATTATTTTAATCACATCCAATAAACTAAGTCGGGGGCATATGTAAAGTATTTGGAAGCAGTTTGATTAACCTCTTTCACTGCATTAGCCGGGGATAAGGTTAAGCAATACGCATTTTATAAGGCTCTTGTGAAACTCGTTTCTTTTCTTTTCCTTTTATAACTCACACGCACTGATTGCCAAACACGTCTGTGGTTTGTAATATTGTTATATTGATGATTTAAGCAGTTCATTTTCCTGCCTAGTTTTAAATATTACACCTAACTTATTACTTGTATAACTGTGACGTGTTCCAGGGTGATTAAATTGCTGCTAGAACTGATGTTTTTTACTTAGCCTTTTCTGTATTGCTTGTAATGCAACAAGACTGGATGTTTTTTCTCCTAGCCTTTTTGGTGCAATTTCTGTAAGAAAGTATGATTACAACTTTATTATTATTGTAGTACTACTGACCTAACTAATCTTAACTGTTTATTATAAGTACTTTTGCTGCCTTAACACAATATTAATATCCTTCCTTCTTACCTTTTTCACCTTCCTAGCAATCTACAAACTGCCTTCCATTACTGGACCTATCTGGCTTCTAAGGACCGCCTGATCTACTTCAGGCTTTGCCAATTTGGACCATCTTGCTTTTCTGCTGCCCCAATGATTTCTCCTGTTTGTACAGTACTTGACAAAGTATGTTTAACTTTTGACCCATATTGTAAGATAATACCTGTTGATTGTCTTGTAATTTTTTGCCACTGAGTCAGGTAATCCAGCAGCCAGACTCCTCTCCCTGCCCAGTATCACCTGATAGTCCTTTTCCCCGTTACTAACTTTTTCTTTCCCCACCTACGTATCCTTGTCTTGGTTACCTTCTGTATCTTTCCTTCTGCCCACTAGGTGGCAGTATAACCCAGCTTTGTGCCCTCGCTGTCTCCCCCACTTGTGCTTGCTTTAGCTCAATATAATTCTCTTTTATTCTATTTCTTATCTCTTGCCCTGCTGCTTCACCTCCTAGCCCCTACTCTTCAAATCCTTTACCTACTTTAGACTATATCCACTTCTAGCTTCCCTGCTTCATTATCCTCTCTCCTACACCATACCTGCTCTACTAGAAGCTACATACCTGTTACTCCATCTCTGTCTCTTTGCCCCTTACTGACTGTCTCCTCTGAATCCTCCACCACTTGGTCTGACCCGCTCCGTTCACCCTACGGGCTCACTCCGCTCCCCTACCCTACCCCCAATTCCCACCCACCACCAGTGCTGTTAAATTTAAAAATCTCTGACCACACCCACTTAACTACTCAGCCTATCCCATTAGACTACTACTTATCAACCCCACTCCTTCCCAATTCTCTCTCTAACTAACCCCACCCTTCAATAAATGTACTTTTCATCCCGCTACTTCTCCGTTACCCCTCCCATAAGTCTCCTCTCATCTATTCTACCTTAAATTTCTCTTATCTTTACTTTGTTTAACCCTCTACATAATCTCTTAACCCCACTATCACAAATGACCTTCTTACTTAACTATACCCTTAAGAACTTTCTTCTTATTACTTCTTCAATAATATTCCTAACTTCACCCTATGCTCTAACTTACTACAAACATCTCTCTTTAATGAATAATGAACCTTCCCATCAACAAACATTACCTATCACACAGCTCAACTTCTCCCATAGTAATATAACCTCTACTTCAGTTTACCTACTCCAAAGGTTTCATAGATCTTCCCATGTTACTTACTTCTCCAGCAAGATAAGCCCACCCGAGTACCTTAAAAGCATAAAGACTTTACTAAAATATCCCACTCAACTGCTATTAGATGGCAATATTCATCCTAATCCAGGCCCAAACCCTCCAATCTACAATAACCCACAAAACGAAACAACTAATTGTGTCTCTACCTCTATAAAACTAGGTAATTCTCTTAGAATAGCTCAACTCAACATCCATAGCATTAACAATAAACTTACTCAACTGCATGCCCTCTTACAGGTACATGCATTTGATATCCTTTGCCTTACAGAAACTTGGTTGAAACCCTCTACTCATGACCTAGAAATAACCCCACCTGGATATAACATCCTAAGATGTGACCGTACCACCAAGAAGGGTGGAGGTGTAGCTATCTTATACAAATCTGAACTTCTAATTTCATGCTTTAATGTGTTACTCCCCTCTAATACCAGTGCAGAAACCCTTACCATTAAAGTCCAACTTAATAAATCTAAATCCGTTTATATAATCTGTACCTACATCCCTCCAGGAAATAATATTAACACTCTTGAAAAGATTCTCAGTAGCCTTTCCACCCTACTACCTCAAGAAACTATTGTACTAGGTGATTTTAACATTGACTGGACTACCTGTAACTCTCCTAATCCTAACTCCCACATAAATCTTTATGGCTTCACTCAAATAATAAACACCCCCACAAGAAACCACAAACCTAGTAATAAAGAAGCTACTCTTGACTGGATACTTATAGTCATCCTGAAACCTATACTTTAGGAACACTTCCAGATTACCTTAGTGTCCATGTACTTGCCTATATAACAAAACAAAAGGCTCATACACTTATTAATAACACATTTATAACCTATCGTTCCAAACAACACTTTAAAGCAGAGAGCTTTCAGAATGAACTAAAGGCCTGTAACTGTTCACCTCTGAAACAACTCTATCTAGATGAAGCAGTTTGTTACTTTAATACCAAGTTCCTACAAATCCTAGATCTCCATGCCCCCCTTCACTCTTCCCGAGTTAGGACTAAAACAACCCCATGGCTCATAAAACAAACAAAGGACAAAATACTCCTATGGAACAAAATATGGGCCAGATGGAGAGCCACTAAGAGCTCTGCTGACCACCTATATTTTAAACAGCTAAGAAATGCAACCAAGAATGACATTATCTTAGACAAGAAAAACTACTATCTCTACCTTCAACAATCACACCCAAATAACCCTAAAAAGTTTTGGTCAGGCATTAATAAACTTCTCCATCCAGGACATATCAAAACTCCAGCCCCATCTTCAGTTCCCCATAATAACCCTTTGCAAATAGCAGATGCCTTTAATAATTACTTCACAGAAACTATACAAACTCTTGCAAATACAATATCTCCCATTTCCCCCAGCACTTTACAAAACATAGATAGTTCAGTGCCTCCCTTCCATATACAACCTGTGCCAACATCCTTTATCTGCAAACTCCTTCAAAAACTCAAACTTTGCACCCCTTCTGCCGACCACCTACCAGAAGAATACCTTCAAATAGCTTCCAAAGTCATAGCATATCCCATATCCATCCTTATAAACCAAACAATCTTAGAAGGTAACATCCCATCCATATGGAAAGTCTCCCATATAATCCCCTTACAGAAAGGAGGCAAATCCACTGATATCTCCAACTTCCGACCAATTGCATTACTCTCTCCACTAGCCAAAATAATGGAAAAATGTATTCACCATCAACTACTCCAACAGCTGCTCCACAACAACTTACTTGCCAACTGTCAGCACGGCTTTAGGCCCTTTCATAGTACAACTACCACCCTTCTATCTTTTACTGACTGCATTAACAAGAATCAAAATAATAACTCTCTATCTTCTGCACTATTCATTGACCTATCAAAAGCCTTTGATATGGTTAACCATGACTTACTAATCAATGTCCTAAAAGCCCAATCTCTTGACCCACAAGCAATACTCTGGTTTACATCCTATCTAAAAAATAGACAACAAGCAGTGCTCTGGGACAATAATCTCTCCACACCCCTCCCTGTAAACATTGGAGTCCCTCAAGGCTCTATCCTTGGCCCTCTTCTATTTTCCATCTTTATTAATGATCTAAACACTGCTGTTCCTCAAGCCACACGCATACAATACGCCAATGATTCTACCTTAATCTGTACTTCTAAGTCATCTATCTCTCTTCAGATCCTTACTCAAGCAGTTTTTATCACCATTGAAAATTGGTTCACCCATCACTACCTCCTCCTTAACCCTAAAAAAACAAAATTATTACTTTTTGCCCCCACTCAAAAGTCACCAGAGTTCCACTTCATAATTATCTCTAACAGTGGAACTACTATTTCCCCTGACACTACTACACGTCTACTGGGTATAACCTTAGATAACAACCTCAGCTTCGACGAACATATCAACAATACTATACAGACTGTCAATAAAAAACTAGGCTCTCTCTATAGAATCAAACCCTTCCTCACACCACTAGCTAAAACCTCCATTGCCCAAACTCACCTAACTTCTACTCTATTCTATGCTTCCACCATATACATCAATCAAAACACAATCTAAGCAAGCTTGAAACTAGCTATAATAACATAGCTAGATTTGTCACTGCCACCCCTTTCAGAACCCACCACTGTCACAACCTTAAACAACTTGGATGGTCAGAACTACAAAACCATCAATACTGTATAAGCAACTGCTTATCTCACATAATATTCTTCATCACCCAAACAATACCCCAATCCTCTCCAACCTGATCTCCCCATATAGAAATCTTGCAACACTTCGCTCAGCAAATAAGCTATTAATCTCCAATATTAAATAAAACAATAAAGCTGGGGACTCACTTTTTACTAACATTGTGGGTAAAATCTGGAACAATCTTCCTAGTACACTCACCTCTCTCATCCACACCACTCTTCAAGAAACATCTCAAAGAACATCTGAAATTTCATTGGCTTTGTCCCTGTTCTAAACCAGACTAAACCCTACCTTCTTCCCCTTAATGCTCTTTTTTCTTTACCCCTTCCTTCCAACCTTTATCCCCTCTACAGCTTTAATCAATAGAATCTAACCTTATTCTAGCCCTTGTGATTCTTGCCTTCTTCTGCTCTCTCTCTTTCTCAGACCTACTAATCATTATTTTCAGAATACTGAATGTCCTTGTACTTAATTGTATTTTAAACCTTGCACAGCCTGCGAGCTATTATTCACAGAAACAATTTTTGATTCTCTTAAATCTTTTTTATTTTCTTTGTATTTGAATTTAGTCATTTTTTAACTATTGTAATCTTTTTTGTAATTTACCAATGCTTGGAGCTTATCTCCCTGGGCCTCTACTGAAAATGGACATGTATCCAGCTAGACTAGCCCAGCCAACAAATGTAAAATAAACAAAAATAAAATAAATAAATAGTTATATACCATAACAATTGCCATATTCAAATCTATCATATTTTTGCCATATGTAAGAGAGATCCCCAGTATCATTCACTTTCTGCTGTAAAGCAGAATTAAGCTCCCTCGACACCCCATGCACCCAGCCAACCAGACTTTTCATAACAGAGCCATCTTCTCTTACTTTCAGAACCAGTGATGACAATGCTATGGGAATGGTGCAAGCAGCAAGTCCAATTCTTCTGTCAGTACCAACCATCCTTTCATATCCTATTCCTAAAGCACTGTGCAGTCAAGCATCTGGTGAACTTAGATCAAGCACCCCAAACCAATAATATAAGAAAAGCACAACAGTTCATATGGCCTACCACCTCCATATAGCCATCTACCTTTAAAACCCCACATTACTACAATCAACAGCCAAGATCAAATTCAATCATGGACTAATTTCTGAGGAAGCTAAAAATATTTATCAGGGTCTCCAAACCTGGCATCAGCATACACAAGGGGTCTCTTCCCCTTCCGTTATACTACTAAACAAGTTATTCTATCAAATATTTCACCACAGTGGCAGGCAAACTTGTTAATTTCCTTCATTTAGTATCATAAGAGTTCAGTTAAATACAATAATTTAAACTGCACATCATTAACATATAAATAAGGATCGGTAACAATTTTATCCTTCTATGTCTTTAGATAGTATCGGCTTCTCCCATGGGATACATGCTTTACCACCATCCTAAATAAAATTTCTCATTATATTCTTAACTGCCTTCAAAAAATACTCAGGGCACAGCCTGGAAATGACTAAAAGAATACAGCAGCAAGGGCAGCACATAAACGTGCAAAGCCTGCCCCCTTTGATCCAGTTCTAATCCTGTCAACATCCACCTTTTAAAACATCTTGCAATACTCTTTTAACTCATCATATATTACACAGCTTTCAACCATATCGCCTAACCAAACTCTTAAGTATTTTGTATATATCACCTCCCAGAGGATTACAAACTCACTCAAGAAACTTAACGTGATCAATAATTTATTACAACTGCCCTTGTCTTATAGCACAAAACTGATAATAATAATGGAATAAAACAAAATCCAAGGGGTCATAAAATACTCTGTTTAATAAGTAAAACAAAAATATGGCTCAGCTGGTCAACACTCCCACCAGAGGTGACAGCATATTGGACCTCGTCATCACCAACACTGGTGACCGGTGCTCCACACTGGAGGTCAATCCCTCACTGGTTAGATCTGACCATAAACAAATCACTTTGGATACCCACATTCCACCCCCACCCCGGGACAAGGAAACCACAGTGAAAAACTTTTCAAAAGCAAACTTCAAATTACTCAAGACCGAGGAGGAAAGTTTCAAAGCCCCCATGCTAAAGGATAACATTGTCCAAGCTGCAAAATCCTTTACTAATGCATTCTACAGGCGCATACAAGAATGCATGTATCGTGCTATCCCAAGCAAAACCAACACTCACTCCTTCAAGAAAAGGAAACCCGTCTGGTAGACTCCTGCCATAAACAAGCTATACAATATAAGGAGGAAACTAGTACAGGAGAGAGTAAAATCCCAAGAAGGGAAGACATCCCTGATCAGTATCAGCAAGAAACTACGATCCCTCATAAAATCATCCATGGCAAGTTTCGAAAGAAAAATGGCCTAGGACTCCAAAGATAACCACAAGGCATTCTTTAGCTATGTCAAGAATCTAAGTGGCAATCCTCAGATCTGTTCTGTGTTAGTGCAGAATGGTACAAAATACACTGAACCGACCGATATTGCCAACATCCTGGCAGACAGGTTCTGCGCAAACTTCACCCCCTCTCACCCCCAAAAGGGCCTATAACCATACCAGAAGAATGTAGAGCTCCTGAAATCACAGACACTCAGATTAAAACAGCCCTCCCCAAAGCCAAAAACACAGCATCAATGGGACTGGGCGGAGTCCCAAGCTGCGTCCTACACGAGCTCAAAGACAAACTAACCCCTCCCCTAAACACACTGTTCAAACAGCCTCTACACGGGTTACGTACCCATAGAGTGGCGCACAGCAACAGTTATTCCGCTCCACAAAGGTGAAGCCACAACTGACCCCGGGAACTATCGCCCTGTAAGCCTGACTAGCCTGGTCTACAAAGCTATGGAGCGCATCATCATGGAACTCATTAACAAAGTCATTGGGAACCTCTAAACACTTTACCCGACCCAGTTCGGCTTTGTTAAGGGCAGATCATGCCTCCTAAACCTGGTGGACTTTTTTGAGACAGTTACCAAGGCTATAGATGAGGGAAAGGTGGTACACACAGCCTACCTAGACCTCGCAAAGGCCTTTGACACCATTCCCCATTCTGGTATTATAGACAAGCTCACCAGCCTGAACATAAACTCCTATGTCACAAGATGGGTTGCCAACTGGCTCACGGACAGAACCCACATGGTAAGAGATGCGGGAGCTGGGTCGGACTCTAGACCAGTTACAAGTGGCATTCGCCAGGGCTCAGTCCTAGGACCCCTCCAGTTCGTCATATACTTCTCAGAGGTACAGGCAAGCACAGGAGGACTATGGCTGACCAAGTTCGCAGACGACTGCAAACTAGGGGCTATAACTGACTCTCCGGCTGACACAGACATCCTCCAAAAGGATCTCACTGATATGGACACCTAGTGTCAAAATCATGGCCTCAAGCTAAATGCCAAAAAGTGCAGAGTTATCTACTTTGGAAAAAACAAAAGTACCCACAAACTACCACATAGGTGGTAGTCCCCTAAATACGGAAGATGTAATAAAGGATCTTAGGCTGTATGAAGAATTAGTGGAGCGGGAGTTACGTAGCAAATGTTTGGACACTAATGATTATGAGCACACTAATATCAGCCCAGAGGAGTTAAACTACATCAGGATGCTATCTAGAGAAAAGATTAGAGTAATGAAGCCTGATAAGGGAGGTGGTGTTGTGCTTATGTATGATGCCAATTACGAAGAAAGCATGCACCACATGTTACATGACAACAGCCAATATTGCCTAACCTCTCGTAACGAGCATAACATAGCTCTAGCTAAGATAAAGTACTCTTTTTATGACTATTTAATGCAAGGTGTCATCAACGAAAGGCTGTACAATTTTTTGGTAGTAGACAAACCCAGAACACCGGTGATTTTTGGCATACCCAAGATCCATAAGGGTACAGACCCCCTGCTCTTTAGACCTATTGTTTCTGGGGCGGGGGGAGTGACAGAACCAATCGCCAAATTTATTGATCACATCACTAAGCAATATCTTCCAGCTTTAATATACGTGTGTAAGGACTCCTGGGAATTTCTTAAAAACTTTCCCAAAGATAGATGCACAGCTTCATCCTTATTGGTCACTGTAGACATAAATGAACTGTTCCCCAGCATCCCCCACTCAACAGGCCTTGAGTGGTTCACTGATTTTTTCAGGAATGAAACTAACTTAAGTAACAATTTTGTCAACTTAATAACTGAAATGATGAGCATGGTGTTGCAGAACAACTACATGTTCTTTAACGGAGAACTTTTCAAACAACTCAAGGGGGTAGCGATGGGTGCTGCCTGCGCATCCATTTATGCCAATGTAGTGTTGCACATGTGGGAACTTAAATACATCTTTAAAACAACCTGGGCACAGTCCATTACCTTTTATCGCAGATACCTGGATGATATTTGTATCATCTGGGAGGACACACGTGAACAACTTACAGCCTTTCTGCAATATATAAATTCAACTACTAATTTCTTGGCTTTCACACACAAAATTAGTGGTAGTGAAATGCATTACTTAGATGTCACTATTTTTAGGGACCCTAATACCTCAGAACTACATTCAAAGATTTATAGAAAACCCACCTTTTCAAATTCCTGCTACATTTTACCAGTCAACACCCTCTATACCAAAAGAAAGGTATAGTTAAGGGTCAATTAATTAGAGCTTCTCGCATATGTAGTAGGTTAGAGGACTTCATTGAGGAAGCCAACAAGTTACGTTGTATGTTTATTGAGAGGGGGTACCATGAAGTACTTAAAACTCTTACTAATGAGATTCTTGCTAAAAGAGAATCCACCTATCCAGCTTTACTAGGTAACTTAGAGTACAACATCCCTTGTAAAAAAGCAACGGACTTGCAACCCATTGAAAAGGGAGCACAATTTGTCTACACTTTTTCTGAGAAGTCCTCGCAGATAGAGAATATTGTATCCAAATATTGGTTTGTGTTGCAAAGCAACGATGATTTTAAGCGTATTATTACTAGCAAACCTGGATTTGTTAGGAAAAGAGGAGAAAACTTAAAAGGAATTTTTGAGAGAAGACAGTTTACACCTTTTGGAAAACCGAAGCAACCTCATGGCACTTACAAATGTGGTGCATGTAAGCAATGTCACCTCCTTATAAATGACAGCCACATTTATTTAAAGGCAAGGCACATTAATTTAAAACCAACTGGACACTTTACTTGTGGTACTAGGGGAGTGGTGTACATTGGCTGCTGCACTGCATGTGGAGGGTTCTATGTAGGCAAAACGGAGCGTGAATTTAGAAAAAGATTGTATGAGCATACATACGAAATTGAAAATAAAAAAGAGAGCAACGCTTTCTTTAAGCATTCCAATGTATGTCCCGATTTTAAGTTGGTCTTCATGATACTTGAACAGGTTAACCCAGACATCAGAGGGGGAGATTGGGAATCCAAACTCGAGTTCAGAGAGTTAATCTGGCAGTTGAAACTTGATGCAGGGAAACCCCCAGGCCTTAATGGTATGCTTAGTATAGGCTCAGTGCTGAAGCTCCGTAGGGCTAGGTTATAAATTTACCCCCCCCCCCCTTTCATACACATTTTTCAATCCCTGGTCACACATAGGGTTTACACAATGTCTATTTCATCGCTTCATGCATTAGTTTTTACCTGCATAACCATTTATCCATTGGTCTGTTTGCCTACATGATTCACTGTTTTTTAAATGTTGAGCTATTCGTTTTTAAGATGTACGTATTCATTGTTTACTTGGTTTGTGTAATGTTACCTGAAGGTCATTGTACAACTATTTTACTTAGTTCATTATTTACTCTGCACATTTCTATTTTTATTATTGAACATTTAAGTGGTGCACATTATTTTAGTATTTTATTTTAGTATATTATTAATCACAGTTGGTAAACATATACAGTTTATGACAGTTGTAATGAATTTTTAGCAATTTCATTCACTTTGCAATGCACTCAGCTTAGCTAACAGTTGGTTTAAACAATCAAGTGTGGTAATTACACCATGTGATTAATTACCAACAGTATATAAACAGCTTCTCACAACCAGTATGGTTGTTTGACTTGATAAAGCCTGGAATGAACCAGGCGAAAGCGCTTGTCATCTTCTTGTTTAACTTCTTGTATCGTGTGGAATAAAAAGAACTTTTTACATTTCGCTATTGGAATTATTGCCTCTGCAGGAGAAAGTGGTTTACTCATTTTTGGTGTTTCAGCGTTGTGGTTTTTTGGTTCTACCAAAGTAGATAGTAAACTCTCCTTTGATAATCACATTGCCAAAGTGGTTAGAAAATCCTTCCACGTGGCACACCTTATCACAAAAGGGTTCGCATCCAGATCAAAAGAGGTCACTGTGTCCCTCTATTATGGGTCTGAAGAGCGATGAGTAGAGTACAACGCTCCATTTGGGATGTATCTTACAACTCACCTGCAACAGCTGGAAAGACCAGAGAAATACCTCACCAAGAGGATCACTGGCCTCAAACAGATGCCCTATGCAGCTCCACTGAAGAAACTCCAGTTCTACTCTGTTGCATACCGCCTACTCAGAGGTGATCTCTGCCTGACATACAAGGCCATGTCCAACCCAGAACTGATAGACATGCTCCACCTAAAGAAAAGCTTATCCCCTCGAGCCACACGCTCTAGGGATCTAAACCTCACAGCAATAAATAGGATGTGCTGGAGGGATAGATTCCTGTCCCAGAGACTTCCCCTGCTTTGGAACAAGATTCCAGTCTACATTAGACAGAGCTCCTCACTAGCACTCTTCAAGAGAAACCTTGATGAGTGGATGGGAAACAGAAAGTTTACCCCAGGGATCACTTCAGTGGCTCTGCTGGACAGAGGCACAGGGAACTAATATAAGGGGGCAGCGAAAGCCAGCACATTCTGGCTAGGCTTATAAATGCCTTCGGGCAGATAGCCTAGTACCTACCTATGAGCCTATATAACTGATAAGCACTTCACAACGGCTTCTTCAGACCATAAAACTTTACCATCATCAACTATCAATTTATATCAAAAACAAATCACTGACAGCCAGAGAACAGAACCATCCCTAACAACAGTCCAATTAAGCAAAAATCATGAAGCATTTCCTATCAATAACTGACTCAAATAAAAATGCAATATGTACATAGAAAACATATATATAAAAAAATCTAGCAAGTATATCCATATATAAAACATATCAAAACATATCTCAAACAAAGTGTAATACACTGAAACACATAAAACACCATGAGATATTATATCCTAAGGCTGCATCCCTTTAAAATAGGTTTTAAAGCGACTTTCTCATTTAAACCCTTACCTTGTTCAGCTGTTAAACAAATAATCCATTTGACCTCCAATGTCTCAGTAAAATTCTGAGCATCTCTCTCATGCAAACTAGGATTAACCACATCCATCACTAGGAACCTAAAAGCATGTTGTTCATCAGTATACTTCACACGCTTCAACAAAGCATTGTTGACTAAACTAGTATGAAAGCTATATACATGTACCCTAACTCTATCCTTTAACATTCTATCAGTTTTACCAACATAAAAAACTTTACATTGTAAACAGTAAGTCAAATAAACAACATGTGAGGTCAAGCAGTTGAAACAACATGTGAGGTCAAGCAGTTGGCTGCAACCTTAAATACAAATTTCTGTCCTGTGTCTGGATGTATAAAGAAACTACCGTTGTCTACATAACAACAGTAGTTACGTTTCCCACAAGGTTGTATGACATTGCCAGCCTTGCATGTACTGCCACAAAGAATTTTAGGGTGAGAAAGCTGTCTTTTCCAACATTTTTAATTCTTACAGTTAAAATGGGGGTATCTGCTACAATTCCTTTTATTGTGGGGTCAACAGTCAAAATTCCCCAGTGTTTATGAATTACTTTTGCGATAACCTTAGTATCATTTGTATACAACACAGGGATGGAAAATGTCCTATTCAAATCTGTAATAGAGAGCCTATTATGAGGAGATGGATTCTGTTCAGAAAAGTATGGTCTCACTACATTGTTCCTCAGGGAGGGGATCACATTTAATACATTATCAATCTCAATATTATTATACCCTCTCATAATCAACCTATCCCTTAAATTGGAAACTTCTGAAAGAAAACCTTTCTTCAGAGGCATTTAGCCTGGAGGTTCTCATTCCTTGTCCTTTAATTACGTTTCTAAAAACATGTGTGGGGTGTATACTATGTCTATGTAGCAGAGTATTCTTATATCAAGGTTTCCTATAAATACCAGTGTTCACAACCCCTCTGTCTTATCTACATATGAACAGATCTAGAAAATAAATCCATTTATCAGACAAGTCATAGAGAACTTCAAAAATAACGTGGAAACATTCAAACTATTATGAAATTCATGAAAATCAATTGCATCCCCAGACCATATAAAAAACAAATCATCGACAGACAGTCGATAAAAAGGGACAAGGTGCTCCAACCATCTTAAACATGTGATCTTCCTCCCATGTAGCCATTACCATATTGGCATAGCTATTAGCACTGGAGGTGCCAACAGCTAAGGTATCTTTCTGTAAATAACAGAGGCCATCAAACATAAAAATATTATTTCAAGTGCTATCTCCATGTAAAGACAAAGTAAATCAATAAGAGAAAGATTATACCCAGTATGTCTGGTCAGGTAGTCATGAACACAATTGCGACAAAAATTATTAGGAATCATTGTGAACAATGACTGAACATCCATTGTCACAAAAAAATACCTAGAACCTAAATAATTGTATATTAACATACCCATATCGATTCTTCAAAGCTTGTTTAGAGTCCCTTAGAAAACTTACATTTCCATCCAAAACTGGATGTAAATGCTTCTCTACAAAGAGAGAAAAGGGTTCTGTACAACCTGCTACAACTGGTCTCAAACTTACTTTATGACTGTTTTTATATATCTTTGGGAAATCCTGAATGATAGGAATCAAAGGATTTTCCACCAAAAAAATAAATAAATAAATCAAACCTAATAACCCTACTTAACAAGCAATCATCCAAAGTCTGATGGATCCTCATTTTTAGCACATCAATCATTGTATAAAAACGTGTATCACTCAACATCTGCTTCATAGAGTTAAAGTTATCAGCTCTGTCCTTAACTACAATAGATCCCCTTTTGTTAGCTGGTCTGATGACTATCGTCTCATAAGTTTGTAGGCTCACAGGTTCATAGGTGTTTACTAGGTTAATGACCATAAGGGCCTTTTTAAGCTCAGCCATGCATCCCAAATCTCTGACAAGTTCTGATACTCTTGATAAGTGTAAACATGGGCCTGGGAGATGAACCATGTATAGGTTAACTCTGTCCATTAGAGACATAGATGCCACACCAGGGATGAATTTCTGGCTTCCCATCCAAATGTCCAAGTTGCACTTGAATTGGGTTATGGAGGAACTCTGCTTCACATGCAAGGGGAGCCAGTTCCATAGATGGGGTAGTCTCTGGGATACATACCTACCTCTCCAGCAGGTTCTATCATCATTTCATATTCTTGCCTTTGATAAATGTTCATTATATATAAGATTATAATTATTTTCTATGACTCCCACTCACTCTTCCATAGAAAAAAAAATCATACAAATCATTCACCAATCTATCAAAATCATTGATCAGTAGACGAGTAGTAGGCATATATAAACTGGGTATCCTAAAAGTATTAACACTGTTATACAGCCCTTCACCACCAAATTCCATTTTCAAACACCCATTCCTAAGAAATAATTTAATGTCCAAGATAATGTCTGTTAGATCACACACTGAGTCAGAATAAAAGATGATCCCTTTTCAAGGACACTGCTTTTCACGTTAGCTGTCTCTTAGTTTCCATACTATCAAGTTACCATTTGTTTCCATATTTTCTTCAGAGACTGGTTTGGTACTCAGTTCCATTGGTAACTTCCTCTTGACTCACCCCTGCTCCTGGAGTGCCTCCTGCCCTCGCGATAACTTTGGTTGATGGGTAAAAGAAACTAAAAGACCTGTCATCTATTTTCAGTACAAAATCTTCTTTATTTTTAATCAACAGAGCTTTTCTTCTCACATCATTACCCAAGGGCAATGTACTTGAGGTATTCTCAATCAGCACCTCACTATTCATGACATTCTCATTAAACAGAAGTCTTTGTTGCCACCAATGAATGCCTTGAGGGGGTTGAACTATCTGACTGACCAGATTGCGAGTATCCTAGAAGGTCTTTACTCCTAATAGAGCCTTTAGATTTTCCCAGTAACTGATTTACTTTTAGGCCATGTAAAAACATGACCATACTTAAAGTCAGCCACATCTCTTAGCCATTTCTGGTATAGTAATTTCCTTTCATATAACATAACCGCATCAACAAATCTATCCAAGAAATCTTAGTAATCAACATCTCTTCTTCAGGTTTAAAAGTCAGTTAAGGGTTTTAGGCTGCTTACCTCAAGGTTGAGCTTCTGCCAATGTGTGAGCAGTTCTGGATACTGCTCCTCATATGTTGGAATTTTGAAAACTCACAAGCCTCTGGGTATAATCTTTTGTTGTAGGCAGACTTTGAAATATTGCCTCTGAGTCTGCAAATGTTTAAGTTTCAAAAGATTATATTCCAAGTCATCTACGATTTTAGTACGGACTTCAACATCAATGATGGCTTTCTCATTAATTTCTAACTCATAAAGCATCCCAAGCATCATTAATGGATTGTAGACCCTCACAATGCAACGTGTTAATATAGCAAACTATCCAATAAGCTTACCACTGGTACCACCAGCGCTGTAATCAAGTTCCAAAATATCCTAACCACCCTCGGCCATGCTTCATTTTCACATGGAAATAAATTCAAGTAATGTCCAACAAAACATGCTGGCAGGAATGAATATTCCATTGTAGAATGATAATATAGCAGAAAAACTGATAACAATGGAATAAAACAAAATCCAAGGGGTTATAAAATACACCATTTAATAAGTAAAACAAAAATATATAACTGGAAAGCGCTTTCATGACAGCTTCTTCAGACCATAAAACTTTACCTTTGTCATCAACTATCAATTTATATCAACTACAAATCAGTGGCAGCCAATCAGAGAACAGAACAATCCCTAACAGTCCAATTAAGCAAATATCAATTAAGCTTTTCCTATCAACATCTCGCTAAAATAAAAAATGAAATATGTATATAGATTTTATATATATATATATATATATATATATATATAAAATCTATGTATGTATGTATACATATACATATATATATATATATATATATATATATATATACATATATATATATATATATATATATATATATATATATATATACACACATATACATATATATATATATATATATATATATATATATATATATATAGAGAGCAAATATATATATATATTTATATATATATATATATATATATATATATGTAAATCTAGCAAATATATACATATATAAAAACATACCAAAACATATCTCAGAGTATAATACACTGAAATGCATAAAACACCGTGAAATATTATGTCCTAAGGTTGAATCCCTTTAAAATGGGTCATAAAGGGACCTTCTCACTTAAACCCCTAACTTGGTCAGCTCCTAAACGAATAATCCACTTGACCTCCAATGTCACATAAAAGGCACAAAACACCATGAAATAAGGTTGCATCCCTTTAAAATAGGTTATAAAGTGACCTTCTCATTTAAGGCTCTATATTAAATCATCAAATGCTTAGAAAAGCGAATGATGATTTATCGACCCCATATAAGCAAAAGCTTACAAACTCGAATGCTTAGAACAGCGATTTTTTTCCAAGGGAAAAAATAGCTGTTCCAAAAAAAAAAAAAAAAAAAAAAAAAATACACTTAAAACATAATATAAAGTGGGGCATATGCCCTACTTAAATATACCAATTCTGAGATCAAACTACAGTGACAAAAATGGCAAAGTAACGGACGCGGTCAAGCGATTTCTTTCCCAGGGAATGAATTCAATTATATGCCGCTTCGTCATTTTGCCTTTTTGTCTTTTCAAGTTCGACCAAGACGCATTTGAAAGAATGCATCTTCAGTCATCTAATAGGAACCCCTCATTTAAACCCCTACCTTGGTCAGCTCTTAAACAAATAATCCACTTGACCTCCACTGTCTCAGTAAAATTCCAAACACCCCTCACGCAAACTGGCTTTAACCACATCCATCACTAGAAACCTAAATGTATGTTGTTCATCAATATTCTTCACATGCTTTGACAAAGCATTGTTGGCTGAACTAGTACAAATGCTATATAAATGTTCCCTAACTCTGTCCTTTAACATTCTATCAGTTTTACCAACATAAAAATCTTTACATTGTAAACAGCAAGTCAAATAAACAACAAGAAAGGTCAAGCAGTTGGCTACAACCTTAAATACAAATTTCTGTCCTGTGTCTGGATGTACAAAGAAACCACAATTTACAAAACACATAACATTACACAAACAATTTAAGCATTTCATTAAAAAGAAATTAAGTGCACAAGAAAAAGACTGGAAATTCATTCTTTGGATTAGAGAAAGTTAAGAGAGAAAAAAAGGAAAAGGTAATAATAAACAAGATTTATTAGGTAGTCTGAAGAGATTTGATTATATTTGTGAGGAAAATGTCAGGTTATGAAGGGAGGAGGTTTAGCACATGTACAGATCCGGTTAGTAGAGAGGTGTTCATGCTGAGAAGTTTTGAAAGAAATATGACCGAGTGTTGATAGTTACTAATGAAAGGGCATTCCAGGCTCCGACTATAAAACAAGAGTAAAGTAGCTGACCTCCAGGTAGGTTAGGCTTGTGGAATTGCAGAAGGTGCTAAATGGATAAATAAAGTGCTTAAGCCAGGGCAATCTGAGGGTTTGAGAATTATTTTTATGGGCTGCAGTTAGTTGCAGACAGGTGAGACAGTATGGGAGTTCAAGACACTTTAGAGATTGTAGGGATGTGTAGTTGTGGCTGGATTGTCTAGAATTTATAGCAAATTTGGCAATCCTATTATAACATATTTTGAGTTTTGTTTTCAGGGAGGATATCAGATTAATAAGCAGGGGTGCACCGTAGCTAAGACAGTGAAGCAGATAAGTGGTAGCAAATAGTTGTTTTATGGAAAGAGAAAGGAAATGTTTATGCCTGTAAAGAATGCCTAGATTGTGATGTGTTTTGTTGATGTTTTGTTGTATGTATAGATTGAATTTTAGGCTTTCATGAATTACTCCTAGCAGTTTAGTGTAGCAAACTATTTCTACTTTAGTTTTACTCTGGGAATATATTTTGAACTGAGGTTTGTTTATGAAAGTATTTTTCTTGGGTGTAAATTAGTTTGGCTTTGTTGGAGTTGAGAGGCAAGTGGTTATTGTATAAACATGTCTCTACGGTAGTAAATGCTGACTGAGAGACATGTTGTAAGTCAGGTGTAGTGTTAGCAGACAATGTAAACATGGAGTCACCTGCACACTGTATGAGGAGTGAAAATGATTAATAAAAATGCTAAACAGGAGTGGCCCTAATATATAGCCTTAGGGAACACAGGTAGAGGTATGAAAATATGGTGATGGAGAATTTTGACATCTAATTCCCTGTTATCTGTCAGATACATAACTGGAAAACCAGCGGGGGGGGGGGTAGCTATTAAAGTGTTGGAAAGCTGAGATAGAAGAAGTGAGCGAGATACTATATTAAAAGCTTTAGATAAATCTAGAAATAGGGTGGATGCAATTTTTCCCCAAGTCTCTGGACTTTTTGATTGTGTCCAAGAAAGATATTAATGCAGTTGTAGTGCTACGACTTGGTCTGAATCTATGCTGGGTTGGAGATAGGATTTGGTTCTTGAGCAGGAAATCCAGAGGTTGCATGTGTACACATTTTTCAAGGAGCTTAAAGATTGGGGATAAAATAGGTATAGGTTGGTAGTTTGAGACCTCAATGGAGTTGCCACCCTTATGGATGGGTATGATAAAAGCTCTTTTCCAACGTTTTGGGACATATGACTCTTGGATGGACCTGACAACATTTTGGGACATATGACTCTTGGATGGAACCGATAATTAGTGTGCTAACAGGGAAGGCAATGGCTTCTGCAGCATGTTTTAGATATTCAGTGGCGAGATTGTATGGTGCATTAGAGCTGGGTTTTAGCCTGAGTAGTAGTCATTTTATAGTGGAAATTGGCATTCTAATAAATGAGAAAGTCGGTGAAACATTCATTGTTGATTCATCTAGGGGTGAAGTAGTGGAGGAGAGGGATTGAGAGAGGAGAGGTAATGTGGTTGAGGCAGTATAATCTGTATTGGAATGAAGTTGTAGAAAGTTAGCAGTAATGTTAATTATGGAATTTATGAAGTGTGAGTTGAAGAGACTAGCTATTTATATGGGTGTTTTGTGTAGGTGTGGACATGGGTTGCTTTTTGTACCATGGTTGAGAAGTAATCCTACAGATATCCATATTTTTGGTTATGATTTGTTTGTAGTTTTAAATACTTTTTTGTCTTTGGATACTTGTGGGATGGTACCACAGTATGGGAATATATTATAGTTATCAGGTTCATAGGTTCATAGGTTCATACTAGGCTATCTGCCCTAGGGCATTTATAAGCATAGCCAGAGTGTGTATGGCTTTCGCCACCCATTTTAAATTAATTTTGCTATGCCCTTTTTCAATGTTAGTATACTGTACCTCTGTCTAACAGTGACACAGAAGTGATACCCGGGGTAAACCTACGATCTCCCATCCATTCATCAAGATTCCTCTTGAAGAGAGTCAATGAGGGACTCTGCCTAACCTGGACTGGGATTTTATTCCAGAGTGAAGGGAACCTCTGAGTTATGAATCTGTCCCTCCAGCATGTCCTATTTATTTCAGTGCTGAGGTTTAAGTCCCTCGAGCACGTAGCTCGATGGGATTTGGATTTTCTAAGGTGCAGCATGTCCATTAATTCTGGGTTGGACATGGCTTTATACGTCAGGAACAGATCGCCTCTGAGCAGGCGGTATGCCACTGAGTAGAGCTGGAGTTTCTTTAACTGGGCAGCATATGGCATCCGTTTGAGCCCCTTGATCCTCTTGGTGAGGTACTTTTGGGGTCTTTCCAGTTGCTGCAGGTGTCTGGTAAGGTACATCCCAAAAGGGGCATATTACTCAATTATGGGTGGGATGAGTAGAGAGGCACGATGACCTCCCCTGATCTAGATGTGAATCCCTTCATGATTAGGTGGGCTATATAAAATGTTTTTCTAACCACTTTGGCCACATGGTTGTCAAATGAGAGATTGCTATCAACTTGGGTCCCCAGGTCCCTAATTACTTCTTCTGTACTTAATGGATTACCACCTATGTGGTAATTTGTGGGCACTTTGTTTTTGCCAAATGGGATGACTATACACTTTTTGGCGTTTAGCTTGAGGCCATGGCTCTGGCACCAGCACCAGTTGCCTGTTTCTATGAGGCCCTTTTGGAGGATGCTTGTGTCAGCTGGAGAGTCTATTATGGCGCCCAGTTTGCAGTCATCTGCGAACTTGGCCAGCCACAGTCCTTCCATGTTGGCCTGTACCTCCGAGAAATATATACCGAACAAGAGAGGTCCCAAGACTGAGCCTTGTGGAACGCCACTTGTAACTGGTTTGGAGTCTGACATGGCTCCAGCTATTCTAACCATGTGGGTTCTGTCCTTGAGCCAGTTTGCAACCCATCTAGTGACATAGGGGTTTATATTTAAGCTGGTGAGCTTATCTATAATGCCCGAGTGGGGTATTGTATCGAAGGCTTTTGCGAGGTCCAGGTAGGCTGTGTGGACCACCTTCCCCTTGTCAATGGCCTTGGTGACTGCTTCAAAGAAATCGACCAGGTTTAAGAGGCAGGATCTGCCCTTAACAAAGCCGAACTGGGTAGGATCCAGTGTCTGTAGGTCCCCAATATCTTTATTTATAAGGTCCATGATGATCATTTCCATAGCTTTGCAGACCAAGCTAGTGAGACTTATGGGGCGATAGTTTCCAGGATCCGTTGCGGCACCACCTTTGTGGAGAGGGACCACTGTTGCTGTACGCCACTCTTTGGGTACATATCCTGTAGTAAGGCTGAGATTGAACAGTAGTTTTAGGTTTGGGTTTAGCTCTTCTTGGAGTTCATGTAGGATGCAGCCCGGGACACCGTCTGGTCCCATTGATGCTGTGTTTCTTGCTTTGGAGAGGGCAGCTTTTACCTGAGCATCTGAGATGTCAGGGGGGCAGCACTCTGCTGGGATAGATATTAGCCCTTTTGGTGGGGAGGGGAGGGAGAAGTTTGCGTTGAACCTGTCAGCTAGGATGTTGGCAATGTCTGTTGGTTCGGTGTATTTTTTGTCATTTTGGACTAATTCTGAGCATATCTGGGAATTCCCACCCAGGTTCCTAACATAACTAAAGAAAGCCTTGTGATTATCCTTAGTGTCCTGTGCAATTTTTCTCTCGAAGCTGGCCTTAGACGATTTTATGAGTGCCCATAGTTTTTTGCTAGTGCTGATCAGAGATGCCTTCCCTTTTTGGGATTTTGCTCTATCAAGTAGTAGTTTCCTCCTTTTATTGTATAGTTTGTTTATGGCTGGGGTCCACCAGACAGGGCGTCTGCCTTTGGAGGATTGGGTCTTGGTTTTATTTGGGATTGCATGATCCATGCATTCCTGAAGGTGTTCATAGAATGCATTTATAAAGGATTTTGTGGTCTGGGACAAAGGAGTGCTACTCTTCCTCCATTTTGTGGGGTCTAACGGTCCTTATTGCACTGTAGCCTGAAGGTAGGATTTCTGAATCTTTTATATTTGCTTTAAGCCAGGTCTCTGTGGTAGCAATAATGTGGGGTTTATTGAAAGCTATCCAGGCATGAAGGTCTGCAGTTATGCTGTGAATACTTTGTAAGTTTAGTGTTACTACACACATAGGGATTTAGAGGAGTTAAGAGGATTGGATGTCATAGGAATGGTAGAGGGGTGGGAACTGGGTTGGGGTTTATATATCCACAGAGAGATAAGGTTGAGAATACAAAAGAGTGAATAGATGTGTTCTGTATTCTTGTTTAACTGTTGATGTTGTACTCAGGAGAGCAGGGAGAGTTTACTGATGTAATATAATATATGAACAGAATGGATAGTAGGAAAATGTTTTACTTTGGAGAAGAGAATTGAAGTTATTTGTATGAGGTGGGTGATTCCTCAGAATAGCTTTCAGATGGCATTGAGAGGAGGATGGTAACAGATGTTGGCTTAGTGATGCAAAAGAAAGATGTAGTAGTAGAACTAGAAGTAGTGCAGGATGAGGAAGGAAAAGTAAATGCGAATTAGAGGGAGACAATATTAAGGGTGCTACAAACTACCAGTTGTTAGCTGTATGATGTGATTTAGTATGATATGATTGGCTTGTTTGGAGTACAGGGTGGAGTTGAGTTGAGCTAGCACAATGGGACTGGATTGTTCGAAGGGGTGTGGAGTTGTAGGATTTAAGTTTAGGTGAAGTGGGGGTGTGTGGGATTTGGGAGTAGGGTTGTGGAGCAGAGTGAGCCATATCAAGCGCCAAAGAAAAAACACTAATATGACTTCAAGAAGATAAGGGGAGGAAATCATGCAACTATATGCATGGAGGTGTGTATGCCACTAACATTCATTTAAATGTTGATAGAATTTTACATTTTCTTTAGTTTTTGTTTTTAAACAAGGGGTTTCAGTAGTGGAAAGACCTAGGTTTACTGGTAGAATGGAAGTCACTATTTAATGAATTGTTGTAGGGTCCATGCATGCTATCAAAGTTGGATGTTTCTGTGAGCTACAGACTCTGACGGTGAAGAGGAACACAGTTGCAAGGTGAGCTATGTAGCAAAGGAGCCGAGTGTGAAAGGAGCCGAGTGTGAAAGCAGTTGTTAGTGAGTAAAACTGTGTATTGGGAGAATAATTGCATAGCAGGCTATATTTACATTGCAACATTAGAGTGAGTTAATGAACACATTACCAAAACTTCATACATTAGTATACCAAATGCAGGAACTGAACCTAGCTCAATATACATGCAAGTAATGAAGCAGAGCTTAGCATTAATTAAATTTATCAGCACAGCATTCATCTGGTCAGTAATTTAGCACAAGTGATGTTACCAATGCAACTGCAAGCACATAATTACATATGGGAACTTTTATATTGCTTAAGTTAAATAATACAAGCATTATTTAAATGTCTGCAGTCAGGAGATTAAACACGTCAATGAAAGCATGTAGAATAACTATTTTCTGCTGCAACCAAGAATTAAACAGCGATACACAGCAATGGAAAGGTATCACAACTATTCATGTGACCACAAGTAATGGATATTAGTGCACCATTAAACTTTAGTCAGTTTACTGTTCTAACCTCAAAGGTGTATCAAAAACCAAGATTTTCAAGCAGAAGCAAATCATTTCTAGATGTGCACAGTCAAGATATCCTAACGCAACCCTGCTGCACAAGAACGAGGCTACAGTTTTAAGCATGTATAAATCAAGCTTTGCTCTTGTATAAGAAAAGATAAGTGAAACAGAAGACATCCTCAGGATGGGCTTGCATGACAAGCACACCATGCCGACGGACTGTGAAGTGCTACTACCTAGCGAGACTTTTGAAAATGGCACCCACTGCACTCATTACCTAAATAAACATACTCCAGATGGATAGATAGAAAGATAGAATTTAGCCCTTAACAGTTGCTTGCGCATACTGAAAATGTGTATTTACAATGTTTTTAGTTTTACATTATTATTTTCATGTTTATGTTTTTAAAATTATGTGTATGAATTATTGTTTTATTTGTTAATAATTTTTTTTTTTTTTATTTCCACACACATATCATCCTAACTTCATGGTTATTTGCCATGTATGTTTTTTTGTAAAGTGTAGGATGTTTTTTTTATATATTGCAACATTTTCATTTGTTGATTATTAGTATTTATTTCTCAGTATGTAACAGCAGGTATTTTTCCTGTATGTTTTAAGGTTTTGTACCTTTAAATTTTAAGTGATTATCACTGTGGCAATTAATTTGTATTGCACAATTAAGTTCATTGTATAAAACCTGATTTTATGGTATCATGAGTTAATTCTGAGGAAGTTTGCACACTTGAGCAAACGAAAAGCGCTTTAATTCAATATATCTTGGATTATTTGCTGTCTATCTGGTGGTTGCTGTTGGTACAGTCATTTCTGAACACTTTGTGGTTTGAGAAGAACATTGGGTGCTTGGTGGTCTGGCTCATTTTAGTATTTCCTAGTTGTTTTTTGTTCAATTTTCTTGGTAAAACATACTCAAGATGTTAGGTGTGGGGAAGAGGGGCTAAACAGGTAGTCTGCTAGGAAGTGATTGTTACAAGATGGTAGAAGAAAACCTGGGCACACACCAAATGCCAGAAACAAACTATCGCTTAACTGTAGATAAGTACCAGAATTCAAAAGCACTAACATAACTTGAAAGATGATGAGGGGAGAAAATCATGCAACTATGTCCCTGGTGGTGTGCATGCCGCTAATAGATTAATTTAAATGTTAAGTTTACATTATGGCCACTTCTTTTCAGACTATTCATTTAAGAAATAAAAAGTGGGTAAAAGGCTTTGGATAATTATATAAAGTGATGGATGCAAACTGCTCAACATAACTGTTTCAATTAAAGATGTCAAAGTATATCACAATGGTGTACAAAAATATATACTTTGTACAGAAGAAATAACCTTGTGTTTAAATATTTGGAAGAATAACAATAACATATGAAAATGTGTTGCTTGGCAGGTTCAATGCAGTTTTTCTTGATCCTTCTGGATTGATGAGTTTGTGTTTGTCACATTCAGAGCGGAGTTGCTAGGACAGCTAATGTCAGGGTGGATACTAGCATGAGATGGACATTGGCATTCAAAAAAAGTAAAGCACTACTAGGAGAGACACCTTGATGTTTGGTGCTTCACAGCTTAAGTCTGTCCATAGGTTATTCATAACATCACAGGTAATTCTTTACCGGAGAGCTACTGATACAACCATACTTTGTTAGACTATGGGTTCAACAGGAACAGAGTTCAGGAAACTAACCATACCTGTTAAACATTATTCTGAAATCCATCTTATATTCAGTACTGCAGGAACCCTGTTTTGCCAACAACAAGAACAACTTCTGTCTGGAATGTCAGTCCATGACACACACACACACACACACACACACACACACACACACACACACACACACACACATACACAATGTGTAATCTGGAGAAAGCAATCTCAATTCAGATGAGGGAAGAAAGCATGTGAAACACTGAAAACCCTGGACAAAACAATAACATGTAGACTTGCAAAGAATGCAGACACAGTGAAATCAAGCTAGTGATCCAAACACTGTGTGGCAGGAACACTAACCTTTGTGCCACAACAAGCAGACTTATACACTCAACTAAAATTAACCATGGAAATGTTTTGTGCTATTTTACACATTTCTAATATTCTTATCCACTGTGCTTAAATGACCAATAATTCCCTAGTTAATTTATCAGTTCTTGTTCAAATCACGTCCACACAAATAGATCAGGTGTAAGGATTAAATAAGCCTTAAGTAGTTCTTTTGAATTACTGTCTAACATACACAAATATGTCATTCCACAGAACAGCTTTTGTTTGAATGCAGTTTGGTCCAGTTATTACCTCTGAAAACAATGTTTGATTCCCTTTGCAGTCGCACTGTTTACCCCCACTACTGTAGGACACTGAAGTTGGTCTATACAAGATGAGGAGGGTGTAGGGTTTGCCCACATGGTGAGGTTGTAAAGAGGCTTGTGCCCCTGCAAAAAATAAATACATTGTGTACACTGAAAGTGTTTCATGGCTTTTTCTCCCCCTTTTCGACTAATAATGTTTGAGTGAAAGATATTCAGTCAACATGTCTCCATAAACATTATAATCTCATGGAACATTAGGCTTTCAAAATGACTCATTTCTGCATCATTGCCCCAAATCATAAAAATATGCAACTGTAAAACCAACAGATAGTTCACATACTCTAATTACATACAGTTAATAGTGTATGCCATGAAATTAAGGAAAATCAATGCAGACCTACAAAGCATAATGCCTTTCCTGCAGTTTTGTTGCAGACTACTTGTACTGAAAACATTCAGAACAAACCATAGTCAATTTACTTACTTGTATCTCCAGGAATTGGTCGTCATTCTTGATTTGTAAATCTTTAAGATCTCTGACTTTTAGTTCCAGGGATGACAATGATGTTTTCAGCTTGTCCTGTAGATTTTAACAAACTAAAATAAGTAAGTAAATAAACAAGAGCAGCAAACTGTAATAATCCCTTTATATATGGGGGTGGGGAAGCAAAATACATAGTTATCTATTAAATCCTGAAAACCAGCGCACTGTGGCATGGACACAATAAAAAAAGTTTCAGGATTACCAGTTTTTATTGTGCACTTGTGCTGTTTGTTTTGGTTTTGTAGTTGTCTATTAAAGACTATTTGGAAAGAGGAGTGTAACTGACATGTATACAGACAGTGTTGTGTATGTTAAGAACCACAAGTTGTGGTCAAGAGCAACTGGTATTTATTTTATGAAGAATATTACACAACACATAATGAACACATCCTATAATCTAAAGTTCAAAGCTCAGAAGAGGGATAAACCCTGAAATTGGAAGTGATCTTTATTATATAACTACAACAAGAGAGGACAAAAACTAAGAAGTAAAACAGTGGAAAACAATCCCCTGTGTCATCTAGCCACAAACAGAATCAGGTAACGGATGAGGGGTCATGACCTCTGGTGTGTTCATTTCCTTAAAAGGATAAGTTACATATTTTAACACTGAGGCATCCTACATCACGTGGTACTACCTCGTATTACTTCATGACTATATTTTAATGCTAAGGCACCCTACATCACGTGGTACTACCTAGTATTAATTCATGACTATATTTTAACACTAAGGCACCCTACATCACGTGGTACTACCTCGTATTAATTTATGACTATATTTTAACACTAAGGCACCCTACATCACGTGGTACTACCTCGTATTAATTCATGACTATATTTTAATGCTAAGGCACCCTACATCACGTGGTACTACCTAGTATTAATTCATGACTATATTTTAACACTTAGGCACCCTACATCACGTGGTACTACCTAGTATTAATTCATGACTATATTTTAACACTTAGGCACCCTACATCACGTGGTACTACCTAGTATTAATTCATGACTATATTTTAATGCTAAGGCACCCTACATCACGTGGTACTACCTCATTAATTTATGACTGACCTGTGGATTCTGAATTCCACTATTTTTATTTTTTACTCTACGGTGACCTCAGTGAAGCTGCTCAGGCATCCACACTTGGTTGTGTAAAAAAATCATTTCCTTATCTTCATCTGAGCTGCCACTGCACCAAGCTCAAATTCTACCTTCATGATCATGAACAACAATAAAATTCTATTTTGTATATCTATCTATATACATAGACGCACACAGACACACACACACACGCACACCTATATTTTATTTATTTAAATAATATTTGTTAACTGGGAAAGTCTGACATAGAACAAAGCCAATTTTCAGCAGAGGCCCGGGGAGAAACTCTCCAGATGCATGCCTTTGTAATGTGGGAGGAAACCAGAGCACCTGAAGGAAACCCACATGAGCACAGGGAGGACATGCAGATCCCACTCAGACAGCGCTCCAGCAGAGAATCGAACTGGAGAACCTCTTGCTGTGAGGTGACAACGCTACCAGTGCACCACTGTGCTGTCCGTATATATGTATATTTATAGATGTGTGTGTGTGTGTGTGTGTGTGTGTGTGTGTGTGTGTGTGTGTGTGCTCAGACTCTTATCTTTTTGTCAGTCATGGCTGCAACCCATATGACATAGCTGGTCTCACTACCATCTTGTAAAACTTTCTTTTCACTCTTATTGGTACCAGTCTGTCACAAATCACTCCTGACACTCTTCTCCACCCATTCCACCCTGCCTGCACTCTCTTCTTCACCTCTCTTCCATACTCACCATTACTCTGAACTGTTGATAGCAAGTATTTAAACTCATCCTCCTTCGCCAACTTCTACTCCTGCATCTTCACCATTCTTCTATCCTCCCTCTCATTCAGACACAGTCATGTTGACCTTCACTAATCTCCTCTCTAGAGCATATCTCCACCTTTCTAGGGTCTCCACAAACTGTTCCCTACTCTCACTACAGATCATAACATCATCCGCAAACATCATAGTCCACGGGGACTCTTGTCTGATCTCATCTGTCAACCTGTCCATCACCATTGCAAATAAGAAAGGGCTCAGAGCTGATCCTTGATGTAATCCCAAATCCACCTTGAATGCATCAATCAGTCCTACTGCAGATCTCACTCCTGTCATACTGCCTTCGTACATATACTCTACCACTCAATACTTCTCTGCCACTCCCAACTTCCTTATACAACACCACAACTCCTCAAAAGGCACTCTGGCGTATGCTTTCTTTAAGTCCAGAAACACATGATGGAGAAGTATGGAGAATGCCAGAAGGCGCTGCATTAACACCCTCAGGGCTAACATCGCATCTATAATGCTCTTTCCTAGTATGAAACCGTACTGCTGCTCACTAATCATCACCTCCCTTCTTAATCTAGCTTCCACTACTCCTTCCCATAACTTCATGCTAGGGCTGATCAGTTTTATCCCTTTGTAGTTACTACAGCTTTGCACAACACCCTTATTCTTAAAAATCAAAGGTAAAAAATCATGTAGGCCACCACCACTCTAAAAGTCATGAAACTTTAATTAAACAATAAAATCACAGTAGGACAAGTGCTTTCAAGTATTCCCTTCATCAGGTCCATGAAACTAGATCAAACAAGGCTGTATATATTCAAACAACTAACCAATCAGCATTAATCCCTCCTCTCTTTTAAAATTGGTTTCATAGGTAAAACACAATTCAAACCAGGTGGGCTGTCTGCCAAAAACTCAGCTAGCCAGCCAGATTCTATGCTCTCAGGTCTTGTTGACAACATCCCCTCCCCTCATATCCATATGAATCACTTGCAAGACCATGAAAGAAAAAAACATGGTCATTAAACAAAGCTATATGTTGTGACAAAGCATTATGTTTAACATACAGCCTTATATAGCTTGGATGTTGTAAAATCCTACCTTTTAGCTGTCAATGTGTCTTTCCTACATAGAAGAATAGGCATTGCTCACATTTAGCCAGATATACAACATCAGTAGTATTGCAATTAGGGTATACTCGAGGTTGACAAGGTACAGGATGAACAAAACTACATTCTGAAGTAACAAAATAGCAAGCTTTGCAATGGCCACATGGGAAAGTGCCTACCTTATCAAGTGAGACAGGATGATTCCCTGTGGTCCCCTTACATAACCTCCCTTTTAAATTCAAAAAGTTCTTAAAATAAATGAATGACTGTCACCTATGCATTTCTTTAACATCAGTTAACAAAATCTTCCAGTTAGCTTTTACTATGTTACAAATATCATCTACATCACTGGTGTAACGTAAACATACTTTTGGGGAGGCAGAATAAAACTTCTTGGGGATTTGATTTTCAGATTACTTGGTAAATAACCAAGGTTTACCCTTCATATTTCTAAGATTCTCCACTTCCTTCAGTGTCTCATGCTTTGTATAATCCAGAGAGCTTAACCTGGAACATAAAATGCCCAATTCTTCACTAAAGCCTCCATCGGTCATGCACAACCTGAGCACTCTAAGGGCTGGACCCTTGACAATATTCTTAAAAAATCTTTGGGGATGCATGCTATCACGTGATAGGTAGTGGTTCTTCCAACAGGGTTTCCTACAGATGGAAGTATTAATAGCTCCATCCATGCCTTTATGCAATTTAATGTCAGGAAATTCAATGGTACCATAAGAACTATGGAGAGTAAACTTCAAGAAGGTAGTAGTGTGCTCTAAATAATGTAAAAACAAACTTAATTCCTCCTTAGTATTATTCCATACTAAAAACAGGTCGTCAACAAACCCAACATAAAATGGAATCGAGTCTCTCCATACATTGGCATCTCCAAATATATGGAGCTCCTCCCAGTATGCTAGAGTCAAATTTGCATATGTGTTAGCGCGAGGAGTTCCCATCACCACACCACTATTCTGAAGTTAAAAGTCTTCCCAAAAAAAGTAACACATTATTTTTTAACATGAGTTGCATCAAAAAACATATCACATCCTGCATAGCATTTTCATGGGTAGTAAAATACTGTAAAATTTGTTTCATAGCATGTACATCATAAGAGTTAGGTGAAACAGTAAAAAGGCTATTCATGTCAAGGGTCACAAATAAGCCCAACTAATCATCATCATCACTCAAGCATTGTAAAAAATGAGCTGAGCCCCTTAACACAGCCCATGCATAAACCAAAAGAGGTTTAACTTGTAATTCCAACCAATTAGATAAAGGTTCGATAGACCACCCTCTCCCTGAAACTATCGGTCTGAGTGGGGGGGCTGTCGGATCCTTGTGTACTTTAGGTAAACCGTTTATAACTGGTACACAAGGATGTTCAACATAAAAATATTCATAGAGAGAATGTTCTCATGTTCTGTGTACAGTCTAATTAATTCAATTTTTAAACAAGAAATAATACAATCACATTCACCTCTGTTAATCTTCTTATAAGTAGACACATCCATGAGCATAGACCTCATTTTATTTTAATAAACCACATTGTCCAATACCACAATGACTCCCCCCTTGTCAGCTGGAATAATAGTCAACTCTGAGATAGAGAGACATTTTTCAAGTGATTTATACATTCAAAAACCTGATAACCTATTTCAAGCCATTGCCTTTGCCACCTCCTCTATTCACCATACACCTCATCTCCCTATACTCCTGTCTACTTTCTTTCTCTCTGACAATCCACTTCTTCGACAACCTCTTCCTCTATATGGTCTCCTGTACTTCAGTCCACCGCCAGGTCTTCTTGTCCTCCTTCCTCTGTCCAGATGTCACAACAAGCACCTTTCTAGCGGTCTCCCTTACCACTTCTGTTGTGGCTGCCCAGCTAGCAGGTAACTCTTCACTGCCACTAAGTGCCTGTCCTAACTCTTCCTTGAACTTCACCTCACAATCATCTTTTTTCAACTTCCACCATTTGATCTTTGGCACTGCCCTCACTCTACTTCTCTTCTTCTTGATCGACGTCATCCTTACAGACCACCATCCTATGCCAACTACACTTTCCCCTGTCACCACTTTACAGTCTCCAATCTCCTTCAGACTGGCCCTCCTGTATAGGATATAATCCACCTGTGTGCATCTATCTTCACTCTTATAAGAGTCTATTCGCCTCCCTCTTCTTAAAATATGTATTCACCACACCCATGTCCATCCTTTTCACAAAATCCACTACCATCTGACCTTCTGCATTTTTATCCTTAGCACTATACCTACCCATCCCCTCTGTTCCTTTCATAGGAATTTACTAGGCTATTTGCCCTGAGGCCCTTATAAGCCTAGCCAAGAATTTAGCCCATGTTCCAACAAGCCAGCACCCTATGCCACTGTCCAGCAGGGGCACAGTAGAATCCCAGGGGTGTATTTTCTGTTCCCCATCCAGTTATCCAGGTTAAGATTAAAAATAGTTAATGGGGTACTCTGCTTTACATGGAGAGGGAGTCTATTCCACAAAAGGGGGAGTCTCTGGGACACAAATCTGTTCCACCAACAAGTCCTATTGATGTCACAGACCAGGTTGAGGTCATGCATGCAGGTTACTCGAGTGGAACTCGATGTATATCTATCTCTCTCTCTCTATTTTAGATTTTTTATATATATATATATATATATATATATATATATATATATATATATATATATATTCTATTATATTATATATAGCGTGTGTGTGTGTGTGTGTGTGTGTGTGTGTGTGTGTGTGTGTGTGTGTGTGTGTGTATAAAAACCAAAAGAAACACAACTTGAATATCAAAATGCACAAAAAACAGTAAAGTAAAAAAGAGAAAGTGAACGTTCGGTAACCGATAGAAAACTTTTAACAAAATAAATTGGTAAGTGCTTTCATATATGAATTCTACTTCAGACCATAACACATACAATGGGTTCTAAAGAGAAAGAAATAATTAATGAAATTAAGGTTAATGGTAAATAGATTTTAGCAACAATATTAAGTAACCTCAGATGCTGGTTATGGAAAAAGGTGGGATGATCTAATAGGGATGAAAATTTAGTAAGATTGTAAAATAAGTTATGAATATGTGTAATTATGTTTGTATAGCTATACAGTTGTATATTTGTAAATATGTAACTATGCTGTAGATAATACATATTTTTTGTAGGAACACTACACTTTTGAATAGGTGCCATGAGTTCTTTTTCATCTATTTCAGCTACCACCAACTCAACCAGACGTGGCCTGTCATCCAAAGGATGACATCAGCACTAGATCCACCTGGTGTGGAAATAGAACCCACAGCCTTCTGCACCAGAGGAGCGCTATCTGTTGCGCAACTGATTTAATAATTCACAAGGTTCTCTAAACACCTCACTGTCACTGTCTAAATATCGCTAGAGAATTAAAAAATTTTAATTTCTTTTGGAATTCTAATTCAACACATCTCTCAAGATGTATATTGTGGCACAACAAACTGTCTTACGTAAACAATTTTATCTTAGAGTCTTTCAGTTATGCATTATCAACTGATGCCTCTAGGACAGAAAAAATGGATAAAGGATCAGTACCTTTTGCTAAAAAAAGTCTATAATATCAAATCACCTGCCCTGAGAACACTGTTCATACTGCACCTTGTCACTGTTCCATGCACTGCAGAATGGCAGCTGCATGACAAAGATATGCCAGGTGTATCTGATAAGGTCATATAGTGTAAACATACATCATGTTGGGCTGCCAACAGCAGTGGGCATTAAGGCATGGTAGATAGATGGCAATGTGGCACTGAACATGGCCAGCCACAAAGATCCATTGCAGATAATGCCACCTGGGACAGTGGTAGAACATCCACTGTCAACTCAGTCTGCAACACTGACACTGTTAGGAACAGCAGGCGGCAGGAAGGGCAGTAAAGCAGTTCCACTTGTAGTTACAAGGTATATTGTACATAAACCAAAATCCAGCTGTAAACATTGTTGAAACTAAGTAGCAATACTGCAAACATAGGCAGAAAAGGAGGTGACTAACAGATACGCAGGCATAAAATCAATTCCTTGCACAGTAACACTTGAAGAGGCATGCATGCCTCCATCTGACATATCACTTAACTTTCTTTTTTCTTTCAGCTTCTGGGGAAATTGTAGAAAGTAGAGAAAAGAGAGAAAAAAATCATGTCCATGAACACCAATAACTGCATACCGCTGTACAAAAATGCCTGTCTATCTACACGCAATTACTACTACTTCCTGTAGAAGTGTGGTCCCCTCTCCATAATCTGTTCTTTTTATTTAGTGTGCTGCCTCTTCAGGTCACTGCAATGATGCCACACTATTCACCAAGGGAGGCGATGCCCATGGATCACTCACCACCAAGGCAAGGTACTGTCAGGCATCCACCTTGCACTGTAGGCCCTTATAGGAGCTCATGGTGACTCTGATGCAGAAGGTGGAGAGGTAGGTTTGTCCTCCTCCTGCACCTTGTGGGAGCCCTTCCAGAAGCCATGGCCACATGTTATCAGTAGAAAAATGTCAACAACTTCACATCAACACAAGTTATAAGGACAATGTGATGGCCACTAATGGGCAGTAGAGTAGCAGGACACAGGCCAGTGCCATCCCACAGTCACACGATAACAGATATATCTGAAGGGGAAAGAACAGACACACTGGCCACCCAAGGTATGGAGCCTATACATATCACTTTAATCTATAGTAGCCTGCCTTTGCACTAAGAATCACAGTATAGTGAGATGAACTTTAAAGGAATGGACTAGACACTCTTGCAGAGAACAAAATATACTTTGTCTGCTGTGCAAATGGTAGATAGATCAGTAGCAAGTTGGGAGGATGACAGGATAATTTTGGGGGGTATTGATCTACACCAACTTGTTGAAAGGGAGATGAGAAGTACATAGAGGGTAGAGATGGATCTCTACAGGACAGAACTACACAGATCTACTGAGTAAAGAAGTGATGTATATCTGCTGTGGTGAGGATACACAGGCCAGTGGCAGGGTAGAGGCTGATTGTATATGTAGAACAGCTTTTATTTTTGTAGGGTTTCACTCCAGAAACTTGCTGACTAGAGAATGGAGAGTACAGAGTTGGTTGAAATGGTGAATGAGGGCAGACAGGGCAGAGATCTAAGCATCAGTAGCCCATCAGAAGTATGGCTGAGAAGCACTGTGAGGTGGACTGTGTACGCTGTGGGTTACTCACTTGGAGATCAATGTGTTGGAATGCACATACTCTGCATCTGTGGTTCAGGTGTGGGATGTAGTAAATGTATGGGGTGAGAGAGGCAAACCTGGACAATGATATAGGCCGTGTGTGTGTGTGTGTGTATGATGGGTATACATTGGTTGTGCTTTTGGGGCAGAGGTCAGTGTAGGTAGATAACAGGATGCAGGTAGTAGCACAGTCTATCCCCATGCTGCCCTTCTGAACCACTAATGGGATATGGCCTGAGAAACTGACATATGACAAGCATGGCAACTTTTGTGGCCACTGGGTGTGAGTGCAATACAGATGATGTTGGACATATCTGTGCCTGCTTACTCATCACAGGTGTATGTTGACATGTACAGGTACATAACTGGTGTCAAAATAGTGGAAAGACTTCAAAAAGTTTCTGGACAAAGACCAAATTGCTACTAAGGACTGTCCATTAGCATGGATGGTGGATTTTGAGCACAGACAAGACTGACCAGGCCTTCTGAGAACATGTGTGGTGTGAGCTTGTTGTAGATATTAATGCATAAAACATAAGTATCTCGCAGGGTGACTGAGGTGATTACATATGCTCACACACAGGCCCACACCAATGAATGGGAAAGGATGGCCAAAGGCAGGGATCTGCCATCACAGAACCCCCTTACCAATATGAAGGAGATCCTCTTTTTATGAAAGGGCTCTGATGATGAAGGCCTTAATGTTTGTGCTAAACTGGTTGCACCATCATGTGTCAGAGATGCATCAAGCTTGTATTTCCATACATCAGTAAGACACTGTTGCAGCATGCCAGTGCAAGAGGTCATTGATTTTGACCACTGCCATACCTTCTGCACAGGCACAATGTCAGAAAACACAAGGTATGTTGAAGAAGCCACATTGGTGGCAAAAGCGCTTAGTTATTGGATCGGATTCATCTGCCATTAAAGTTCATCGTGACCTGACCATTTGTTGGGACTTTTTTGTACATTACAGCATATGTTTTCTTACATTGTGTGTTTATCTTGTTACTGGATCATAGGAGGTTACTAGGCTAATGGCCCTGAGGCCCTTACAAGCCTAGCCAAGAGTTTATCCCCCCAAAAAAGAAACTTCAGTCAGCACCTGTCATCCCTCTAAATGAGGGAAACAGGCAGAACCCTTGAGACAAATCTGTGGTTTTGCATCCACTCATCAATGTTAGCGAGGTACTCTGTTTGCTGTGCATGGGAAGTCTATTCCAGAGCTAGGGCAGCCTCTGGGAGACAAACCTGTCTCTCCAGCAGGTTTTGTTGATGTCGCATATTTGATTTAGGCCTTTCAAGCGGGTAATGTGCAAGGAGTTAGACTTATGGATATGGAGCATCTCTAGTAGGGCAAGGTCCAAAATTGCCTTGTAGGTGAGACACAGATCACCTCTGAGCAATCTGTACACTACCGAGTAGAGTGATAGTGATCTGAGTCTGTCCATATAGGACAGGTGTTGGAGGCCATGGATTCTCTTTGCGAGGTATTTCTGCGGCCTTTGCAGTTGGTGCAGGTGTTTGGAAAAGTACATACCATACTTAATTCTCTTTCTAACTCTACAGAGATACAAATCGAACAAATACATGCTAATATTAGAGGTGGGCCAGTATCTGTAGAGTTAGAACTTAGAGAATTATGGTGGCAAGTATTCACTAACGCTTACACCTATTCTGGTTTAAATTAATACAGTTCCATTAAATGTATTTTGAAGTTTAAGGCCTTACATAGATGTTAAATGACCAATTGTGTACTAGTTTTAATATTGTTATATGTTTTAATATATTGTACATATTTATATGCTTTTATACGTTAATTAATGTAATTAATCAAGTTTTGTTATAGGTGAAATGAACTTTATGTAGAATGAAATATGTTCTTGCGATTACATTTTGATTTAATGGACAATATCTTTTTAAATATTTTACAGGATATGATGTCATTGATGTGGAGGGTTATTTAAACTAAGTCAGTTAACAACTGTGTGTCTGAGGAAGTTTGTGAATTTTTACATTCGAAAGCGCTTACAATAAATTGAATTTGTTCTAGTCCAGTGAATGCCCTTTGCCTGGTTGTTTCTTTAAGTTATTTTGTTTGTTTTTTGAAAACGAGTTTTTCTTTCGTAAATAATGTCTTTGTATAATGGCGCTGTAGTATTTCTCCACATTCTTCCTTGTTTATTGATGCACTGTGCATGTGTATGTGACTTACATTCCCATGCTTGCACAGCTCATCAGTACAGTGCAGGGGAAGCAACGGAGAAGAGAGAATCTCCATTATTTTCTATTTTATTTTATTCATTTATTTGTTTTGTTACTGCTGAAATTTTGCAAGATACAGTGCATAAATACTCCAAAAATCAGGTAAGTTTATGATTCTTTAATTTTTCAGAACATGCTTGATTTTTCTTATAGTTTGCTCTGCCCCTCAGCATATACCAGCACAAAGTATGGCTGCTCAATAGTACTTCTGTGGCCAGACTTTTTTCTATTGTTTTATGCCCAATTTACAGTGGGGACACTGGTTAGATTGTCCAATCAGCATGCTCATTTTTGAATAGGAATGGGCAGTCACTGTATAATTCTCTTTTAATTATCTGGAACCGAATGATCATGCAGGTAAGAGTAAGATGAATATCTTTCAACATGACTACAGGGACAGGCATTTGGAAAAGGTCCTGAAAGAGATGAGGGAAGAATGTTCATCATTTGATCACTATTTCAGTATCCTAAGCTGTATGGGACTGGATGACCAGCCAGCTTCCAAAGCTGTAGGGCACCTTCAGTGTGATATAACCACTATACAGCTCGAGGAGAACAGTGTAAAGTCAGTGTTTAGAGCACTGAACCCTCAGAACTTTCTTGTTGTCACAGAGCCCTCACTGCTGAGGCTTCAACGGATTGTTAGCTGCCTAGCTCTTCTTCAAGATTGGGCAGAGGAGTACCTTATTGGGGAATACATTCCAATTTTACCATTTTTTGTGAAAGAAAGTTTAACTTTTCTGTCAACAGTTGTTGCCAGTGCTTAGGACTAGTGTTGTTTGTGGTTGCTACTAAAACTTTTACCTCAGAGCTTACTTTTTTAGTGAGGAGGAAAGAGTTACATGTAAAACACCACTATCCAGGAGGGATCCTTTCAGGTGATTTCTCTACGGGGTCTATATTACATTGTCAGACTTTTAAAAGTTCAAATACCATACGGTCGACACCACATGTTCGAACTCTTAAAAGTTCGAAAATTAAACAAAAAAAACCATAAAAACCTACCTGAAAGGTTAAGCAGGGGGGTAAGCCCCCCTGCACCCCCCACACCCACCGCTCTTTAAATATACCAACTCAGAGATTCCACTACAGTGTAGACAATGGCAAACTTCCATTTCTGCACTGTATGGAGATCTCCGTAGAAACGTTCAAACATTTACATGTTCGATCATATGGTGTTGACCATATGACATTCAAACATGTGAATGTTCGACAATATAATATAGACCCTTCTCTACAGCCAGTCAGGCCTCTCTGTTTCCTCCTATCCTACATCAAATGCTGTCTCAGGAGGTTATAGAATCTATTCCCCCAGATCAACTAGGGAAAGGATTTTATTCATGAATCATTCTAGTGCAAAGGAAAGAAGGAACCTGGAGACACATCCTTAATCTTTCTCTTCTAAACCTTCACATCAAAATCCTAAACTTCAGAAATACTGTACAATCTTCGTTACCTCTTCTTCTCCCTCAGTCTTCTAGTAACTTTGCTTTAAAAAAAATGTTTGTTACATTTCAGTTCTAAAATATTTTAGATGCTTTTTAATGTTTTTTTTTTTGTGTTTAGTTTACATTTTCAATACCCTGCTTTACCCTTTGGGTTGTAAACAGCTAAATTCTGGGGTATTTAGTGGTTGTATCCCTCAAGATGTCTTGTCTTCATTCAGATACAGTGAAATTCTACAAGGAACAGTTTCCTATATTTTCCAGCCAGACACTCGTATTTACCAGGGAATTTCTTATAATTCAAGCTTTCAAGGCTTTTCACAGTTCTCACAATTCCCTTGGCCAGACTTTACATGAGGAAAATTCAACTGTTCTTCAAATTGGTTTGGACCCAGCACTTGCACCCACTATCATTTCAGATCCCAGATGCCCCAGATGCATCAAACTTTGTTGGAAAGCTGTTTCCAAGGGTCTGAAAGTTTGGGGTTTGTTTAACAAGCACACTAATTAAAATACATAAATGTCAAAGAAATGATGCCATTAATAAATGGTCTCAAATCTCTAAACCATCTTTGGGTCCCAGATCCTCTGATAGTAATCACAGACAACAACACAATGACTTATAGAAAACAAATTAGTGATGTGGTACAGTAACAAACAGGGGTGGGGGTGGAGATGGCAGCGACTAGATCCTACCATCCTTGCAAACTAAATCTGGTACCCTGGCTAGGAACTAGCAAACCAGCACAGTTTGACCATCTATGCTACTTGCATTCCTTGAGAGCAGAATGTTATAGCAGACAAGCTGAGCAGAACCAGGACATACTTCCCCATAAATAGAAGCTGCAATTGGGGGTCTTCCAGGAATTGATACAACAGTGGGGATGTCACTCAATTAGATGTGTTTGCCTCCATTCACAACAGACAGTTAAATAAATCTGCTCCACAACTTCAAACTCAAAGTCCTTGAAGACAGATAATTTTTCATTCCCATGGATAGGGATTGTTCCTGTTTGCCTTTCCTATGATAACCTAGGTTACTAAAGACTCAGAGGAACTTTCCAGAGATGATGCTGGCAACTCCCTTTTGGCACAGGTAACAGCGGTTCTCCCTTCATTTCAAAATGGAAAAGAAAAATTAATACAAGCTTCCTCGCAGAATGGTTTACTCGCACAACACAGGAGTTTGTTGATCCACCTCAAAATTCAATTTCTTTAACTCACTGCTTGGATGACAGAATTCTGATATTTTAGGCACCCATTTTCTGAGGCTGTGCAGCAGATATTAAATGAGGCTATGAAATATACTAGACGATCATATTTGGCCAAGTGTTAAACATTCTATAGTTGATGCCAAGGCAAGGCTTAGATGCCTCTGGGTCTACAGTATTTGTGTGAGATGTTGTCTTTGGGCCTTTCTTGGTCTTCTATCAAGATTCACCTGTCAGGGAACTTGTCCTCCCATGGATCCCATTTCTACCCTGCCTTAAGTGAAACATTTTTGAAAGAGGTTTACATGACTGTCTACCTAGAAGACAGGTGTCTCCTTGGTGGGATCTTAATTTTGTACTGTAGAAATTTGCATTTTTTTCAACCTGCTCATGAAGCTTGTTTGAAATTCTTATCTTGGAAACAGTATTACTCACTGCATTACATGGATGAGGGGAAGACGGTGCACACCACCTACCTTGACCTGGCCAAAGCCTTCAACACTATTCCCCACTTGGGCATAATAGATAAACTCACTCAACTAGGCATCAATTCGTATGGTATCAGATGGGTAGCTAACTAGCTCGCTGACAGAACTCACCAAGTCAAAATACGGGAAACCACCTCAAGCAGTAGACACGTACAAAGCAGCATACTCCAGGGTTCAGTCTTGGTGCCTCTGTTATTTGGGATATATTTTTTTTGAGATTCAGGCCAAAACCAGTGGGCTATGGCTGAACAAGTTTGCAGATGACTGCAAGCAGGGCATTGTCATCAATTCCCCAAGTGATGTGGACATCCTCCAAGAGGGTCTCACTCAAAGAAATGACCGATGCCAAAAACATGGCCTCAAGCTGAATACCAAAAATGCATCATCTTCCCCCTTTGGGGAGAGTGACATCCCCAAAAATGATCACCTTAATAACAGCATCCTAAACAAGCAATCAGTCATGAGGGATTTGGGCACCCAGGTTGATAGCAACTTGACCTTTGACCACCATGTTGCTTCCATTGTATGGAAAGCTTTCTACGTGGCCCATCCAGGGACAACGAGGTCATAACATCCCTGTATTCTTCCCTTATAAGGCCCATTATTGAGTACAATGCCCCATTCAGCATGTACCTCGAAAGCACATGCAGCAGTTGGACAGACTACAGAGGTTCCTCATCAGGAAAAGCCAGGGCCTCAAAAATCTACCATACACAGATAGGCTAAAAGCTCAATCCCTCTACTCAGTTTTATACAGACTCCTCAGAGGTGACCTTTGTCTAGCATACAAGGCGATCTCGGACCCTGCCTGGATGGGACTGTTGCATATCCACAAGTCAAGCTCCATTTGAGTAACCCGCATGCACAGCCTCAACCTGGTCTGTGACATCAACAGGATTTCTTGGTGGGACATATTTGTGCCCCAGAGACTTCCTCACTTGTTGGAATAGACTCCCTCTTCACATCAAGCACAGTACCTCTTTACTTCTTTTTAAGCACAAACTGGATAACTAGATGGGAGGGAAATAGAAAATACAACCCTGGGATTCCACCCGTGTCCCTGCTGGATAGGGGCATTGGGTACTAATTTCTCTAAACCTGGAATAAACTCTTGGCTAGGCTTATAAGGGCCTCAGGGCCAACAGCCTAGCAACTTCCTATGATCCTATGTGTTGTTTAGCCTGTGAAACAACATAGTTGAGTGCATGCAATACGTGGATCAATTGATTAGCATGTTGGAGAGGCACATGAACATCTCCACTGCCACCATGGGGTTGCATTAGGATGATACCACTCTCATGGTCACTGCTCAGCTTCCACTGTTGATATGACCACAGGACAGGTAGGTCATGGTCATGTACTGTTTCTCCACCACACTTCATGCAAGTGATCAAACCTGGCCTCCTGCAATGACACAGTCTACATGGTATGACCAAGCAGTCATGGTCATGCAGTTGATATTCATCCTTACAGATCGATATTGATGCACGTGCCACTACTACAGGGGATGCACCCATGACCAAAGGTATTCAAGATCTGCATCAATACTGACATACAACAATACCTGTCACAGCTATATACGCACAGTTAAACAACATCTGCAGGTACTTTATGACCAGGAAGCCATAATAAAAAAGTACCTACTATATCTGGATACCTTGCCTCATCAGGAAGCATTATCCCCTTCCATCAGAGTAGACCAAGCTTAATGAAATCACATAGCCATGTCATTCACTCCATTCCACATCCCTACTGCCCATTTCACTAATGTGCTCACTGTTGATACCGCTCAATCTGTCTCTCCCCACCTATGCAACTGTGCTCTACACTCACTGATGTGTTTTATGGGTAGGTAATGTCTGCTGCACAGTACATTATAATCTATGTAGGTGTAGTACTGCACACATGACTTTTAATCCATGCTGAGTCTATTCTGGACCCTAGTTGTGGACCAGACACCAAATGTTTGGCAGTGCTACAATGTATTGCACCTGCCTCTCCCTCTTACAGTCTTCCGCTGTTGTCAGTTTTTCCAACAGCTCATCAACCAGCACTTCCTCTACCACTGACTATGATCAAGCTGGGCCTCCGATGGTAATCCCCTGCTTTAACTGTCTGTATAATACCACACTTTGCAACACTGTGCAGACAGCAAATATCTTGTTGCGGTTCCCAAGGCATACTGCAGTGTGCTACTAACAGAAGCTCGGAAGTGGGTTTTCAATAGTTTAAACATACACTCAATGATGTTGGTGTATGTGACACTGCAGAGTACTATGTAATCTCAGCCATGCTTTGTAGATTGATTACTGGTGTCATAAACCATGGCTTTAGGTGCATTCAGCATCATCAATATGATGTTCACAAGGGAAAGCACTCCACACATATAGCTAGTTGTATGTGACATGTGCCAGATGTGTGAATTGTAAATGTATGGATGGCACTCATGCACAGTCTATATAATACACACTGAACATTGCATAACACCTGGCAATTAATGCAGTGGAAACTTTTCAGGTTGGCACACCATTGCCATGTGGACCAGGTGGAGCTTCAGTGGTGATGTGGTTGCAATCAGTGGCCCCCAACTTTCAAGGGAAGAGCTACTTCAAAGAATGCCTGCTTAGTGGTGCTTCTCTCCTCTTCATTCTGTGGGAACATATGCCCCTCCTCCTGCTGTGGTATAACAACATCAATGAACTAATAATTGTCAGGGAGATGTCTGTGATATGCCCACTGTATTCCATGATGGCTACTGGAAGGTCCAGTAACAAGGATAGACAAAGTTACCCACACCTTATTGTCCACAGGAACTAGTATTTAATGCAACCCATGGAATTTCATGTGACAATGACACGTGGTCAGAGACACCATGTGAGAACTTGTAGACAACACAGCTTTTGATTATGTGCTTAGAGTGGTAGCGATGAAATATTAGGAATGGTCACATCAGTTTGTGACATGGGGGGGCAATGAGGCATACCACTGATTATTTTGGGAGCTATTCTTATAGCCAGTATATACTGTCTTGGTAATGCGGGCGCTACTCCTAGCATCTTACCATGATCTTAGTCTCTATTCACCAAAAATCGATAGCATACAAATTTGCAAATTGACGCACCATGTTGAGTAAGTTTTATACAATTCTAAATCACTCTGCCATGTTGTTCACTCTCATTTTCATTTCTAATTGGTCTTATTACTATAATGCTACTCATTTCCATATCATTATACATTCATTTGCATACAATGCTGGCTGCAGGTGCAGTCTGAGACTCTGATTTGACCCACCCTGTATATCACCACACAACACAAATTCAATTTACACATTATGTAATTTGTTTATGAATCCCATATTAAATCTTTACTTTTCTGTTTGTATATTATAATCACACTGTACACTAAACTCTAAATACTCCAGATGCATTCTACATCTTACTACTAATAAATATCACTGTATGCTTAGATATGAAGTTGTTTTAGTTTACGTGCCTGTTTTCTCATAATAAACTAGAAAATAATGTTAAAACTAAGGAAAACTATCTGCTTCATGTGATAAGCACTGCCTTTTCTTCTTCTAGCCAAGGTGGAAAACAGACGATTTTATAGAATACAGGCCAGCTCCATATTACAGGTTAACTAAAACATCCTGCCTGAATCCTTCAGAGCACAAAGGAGGAACTGCCACATTAATTAGATACTTCAGAAAGAAGAGAGTCCTACAGGTAAAAATATTTGCAGTGTATCTTTATGCTTTATATATGGTTCTGCTACAGAAACCTAGATTATGGCACCAGATAAGGATAGTTTGACCCACTTAATCTCCAGAGTGGCATAATCTATTAGATAAACCAACAGATTACTTTACATTTCTGATAATATCCAAGAGCTCATTTATGTCTGAGTCACATTAGTAAACTCATTTACTGTTTTAATAGTGCTATTTTTTTTTACAGTTAGACTGTACCAATCATTCATCACCTTTTCTGTGAAATAATTCTTCCTCTTACTGATCTGAGCTATGTGTGTCTTCAGATTGTGTCCTCTTTTTCTGTGACATCTTTTATTTTGTTTTTAATATGGCAACCACATGGACTCCACTACCACTTCTGTGGTGCTTGCATGTTTTTTCTACCTCCTTTGTTCAAGAATATGTATATCTCTCTCTCTTGATATATATATGTATATATATATATATATATATATATATACATATGTATATATATATATATATATATACATATGTATATATATATATATATATATATATATACATATGTATATATATATACATATGTATATATATATATAATATATATATATATATATACATATGTATATATATATACATATATATATATATATATATATATATATATATATATATATATATACATATGTATATATATATATACATATATATATATATATATACATATGTATATATATATATATATATATATATATATATATATATATATATATACATATATATATATATATACATATATACATATATATATATACATATAAACATATATATATATATACATATATACATATATATATACATATATATATATACATATATATATATATATATATACATATATACCACATAGAAGTATATTATCCTTTTTAATAACATCTAAGGATTTTATAGAGATGTCTGCTATGACAGAATCTACATAAATATAAAAGCGTGGTTTTCCATGCTAATCAGTGACTGTTATGTACATTACATCCTAACCCAATATAAATTTTCCCTGAAAATATGTTGGGAACTTGTATTTTAGTCTTCCGGACCATTAATCTGAATGCCTGGTTTGAATTGTGCTGTAGTAAAATGTATTACGTTAGAGTATATCCCTTGATATAATCATCTTTTTGTTTGGTCAAGAAGAAAAAAGGGGTACTTTAGTAATATCGGGCTAGTTAGCTTTCTGGAAAACCAGGAATGATTAATTTTACTTGATATATTCTTTGGAAAAATTAATACTCTATTTTCTAGGTTTTATATTTTCACACTTTAATTCTATGCATTTTTTATATAATGTGAAACTAATAATTTTTTATACCAATATGCCAGCTCGTAGACTTCTCTAAACTTTTCCATGTTTTTGGATAATTTGGCCAACATATATTTTTAATGGCGCTGTCTTTGTTAATGATTTTTGCTAATGATTCTCAGCATGGCTTTTGCTATATTTTCTTAAGTAGTTGATCTTTTTACATGATTATATAGTTGCATATTATATATGCCATAACCTACTAGTATAAATAATTGTTCTTAGGTTATTTAATTAGTATAGTTTTAGCTAACTACGTTTATTTTTTATTTGTTATGGCGATTTTTATATTATGTATTCTGATCTGAGTTCTCTATATTTCATAGCTCTGGTATTACCTATAAAATATATAAATTTAAGGTGAAAACAAAAGGCTGATTTAAATGGTAAAATTACCCATTTGTAATGAGACAATATCTCAGAAAAAGAATGTTGTCTTGCAAGTATTCACTATTTACATGACGGCTATGTACGCTCGTTTTATTATTATTTTTTATTTAATATTATATATAGTTTTGGCTTGTCCACAGCATCCATTTACAATTAATATAGCTTACTTTATGATACCTGTAGACATGATACTCAGTTGTATGAGTATAATCTCTTTATATTAACAGGAATGTTTGGTTCCCGAATTATTTTGAAATGATTTCTAGCTAGCAAGAGATCAGGCATTATATAAGTGTTGACTAAGGCAACTGTAAATGCTTTTGGTGAATGTTACGTTCCTGATTTAGATATCTAAGCTCATATTATTTTTTAGTATCTTTAAGCACTTATTATTTTGCAATGGTTGATTTAATTATATTTTAGATTGTGTTCATATGCTCTGAATCTTGTTTCTTTAAATAAAATGACAATGAATTGCAAATGAGCTCATAGAACTGTTGCCCTAACTTCTGGGAATAATGAATGTAAAGCATTAACGTACTAACAGCTTTACTTCTTCTAAAAATGGGCATTACTTCCTGTTAAGCAGGATTGTATCTAGCAATCATGCCATTAATTAAGGGATGTTTATGTACGTTGATATGAATTTATTGCACAAACTTTGACACTATCATGCTGTTGAATTTATGAGTAGTTTTATTATGTTGCTTGTTTTTAATGTTATATTTAATGTATTTGGACTAGGTATTTAGATGTTGATTTAGCAAACCAATATTGTAAATGAGTTTAATTTAATTAACAAAGTTAATTGAATTATTGTAGGTAATGGACTAATATAAAAGATGTTGGTAGCTTTGAAAGATTGTAACCTGATGAAGCGCAATCTTATTGCGTGAAAGCGCTTGTTCCTGTTTTACTTTTTGTTATTAAATGCTGTTTGACTCAATTCGTGGTGGTTTCAAGCAATTTCTTCACCATAGTTTCTTATCCCT
>NC_056744.1:1705154591-1705304151 GCF_019279795.1 Protopterus annectens
AAAAACAGGTTTTTGTCAAATGTGTATGGGCCAGACATTGCAAAAATACCAAATATTTGGAAATTCAGATGACAAAAGTAAGACTGTTCTGTGGCCTGGTACTGAAGAACTATTTCAGAAGGTTAACATGGATATTGCGTGGCTTATTATTACTCCAATCTCTTCAAGTAAGAGGTATACCTTGATGGTGGTGGAGTTTATTACCAGATGCCCTTAGGAAGTGGCCTTGTCCTCTATTAAGACAGAAAAGATGGAAATGCAGTGTTAAAAATGTTAATCTGGGTCAGTTTTTCATAGAACATACTGATGGGTGTGGGAGAGTTTTATAGTTAACCTATTTGTGAAAAAGCTTTGGGGCAAACTGTTAAAACTACCTCTTACTTCCTCTTCTTCATCTTTCGGCTTTTCCCGTCAGGGGTCACCACAGTGGAACATCAGTCCACAGAATGAATGGCAGTGGAGTTTTTTTACTGTGTCAAGTTGCCATCCCAGTATTGAATAAATTATGTGGATAGATTTATCTTTCTTCCTAAGATGATGCTGTGACAATTCCTAGACGACTTTAAACAGGAATGTGACAAGTACTAGCCTCTTTCCTCCTTTCTTACTGTAATGTGCCCCAAGAATCCATGGTTATTTTTTTAATCTGAGTCATTTATGATCAAAAGGTAAAAGGAGCCTTTTGAATTCATTCTTGATTAGTGTGAGAGTGAAGGTGATTTTCACAGAGAATCTGATGTAGAGGATACAATGAATTTCCTGACTAAGCTTAGGAAGTTTATGGGATTGATATAGGAGCACTTAGCCCAAGTATGACAGCAAGAATGGATTCAATATGTTATGAGACTAACAGCACAAGAATGTAGAGCTGGACAAAAGGTAATGGAGGTATTCCTGACTGGTAGAAGGTGCTTGAAGAGGTGATAGGATTGAACCTTTTGCTGTAGTAAGGAAGGAAGGCAAGTGATGTTAATTATGAGACAAAGTTACTAGGCAGGAGACAGAAACCCAGGCATTACCACAGTATCATGATGTAGTCCTACAGTAATAAAGAGAGTCATTGGTAAATTGTATTTGCAGTGAGTTACAGAAGGAATCAAAGAGGGACATCATCTTATATTAAACCTTCTCAATAAAGCTCAGTCTGACACCGTTTTATAAAATGTGGTGCTGTTACAACAGATATTCTTTACTCGGATTCAGGAAATCTGAGAAGTGCCAGAGTTCAGAAATGTGTACACTGCTAAGTTCAACTGTATAGGACTCATTATCGATATAAAAACAAGAATCACACTAGCCAGCACCCTTTTATTACCAAAACTATTTTACTGGTATAATTTCACAGCTAACCTAAACAAAATTGTATAGCTGAAGCTCAGCTCATCTTCAGCTCAGCCTAGAAGCAGTGATCACACACATAATATCCTAAATACATTTTAGCAAAATCTACAGTAGCTAAATTAAACTCTCACACCTCACTTTTGCACACAACATTCACTGATTAAAACAAGGTCCAGCCTAGCTTGCAAAGTCCTGACATCTAGAAATAGATTCCACTTGAAAACAAATGAAAATAATACAGATCTGGGTGACAGAGCACCTGATGCTGATTTATGACATTATGGAGCACTACACCTTGAGACATGCATTTTTAAATCATCATTTAAATCCTAATACAATGAAACTGCCTTTTTTCCCCAAATGTTTGAAATGACATGAAACTTCTGAGTAATTTTCCATTACAATATGAATAGCATTTACTCCTACATGTGCCACTAACATGCAGTAATAGTACTGCTAACTTGTTAAGCTATTCAGTTCACATTATATATCTGTGATTCTTGGTACCGGATGATCCAATCATACCTCTCAACCTGGAAACATCAAAAATCTGAACAAAGGCTCATAAAAATAGGTACAAATCTGTATGCCAATTAATATAACATTTGCATACATAATTATGTAACCACACCCACTCCAGTGAAATTGTGTGATACCAGCTTTCAAATGTAACCTGAAGAATAGACAACCAAAATATGGCCTCAGAGTCCCCCACAGACATTCCAATGTCCCATTTCATGGCTATTTTGCCCCATTTACCATAAACTCTGTAATGTGCACACTGCTTTACTTCTACAATGATTATTTTGATTTCATTTAAAACTTTTACTTTACATTTTATAGCACAAACACTAATGTACATCTGCTAAACAAAGCAATACAGTCTCACAATGAAAATAGACTTAGCATTAAAACATCTCTGCCCTTGAAACTCACATTCATTGAAACAGCATTGAAACCCATATTCAAAGAAAATGCATCTGGCCAGTAGCAGATAAAGATTACCTTCTGGCTGTTTTCAAATCATAGTCCCCTTGATACACCTTCCTGACTGTATTAAATTATATTCCTTGTATAATACAGCACACTTGTTAGAGCGCATTTTAAATCTGTTGTTTTGAACATTTTCCAGTGAGCAATGAAACAAAATGCATGAACCAATAATGACAAGACTGCCCAATTCAGAATATTTCCATCATAAAAGTCTGCTCAAACTTCTAAAATCCACCAGTATCAGTAAATATGCACAATCTCTGAAGAAGTAAAAGTCATCTAAATAATTCCACATTAAATAAATCTGTAACTTAACAAATGAAGAGGTTGAAGCTAGCAAACAACTTTTTATTTCACTGTTTCATCTACAAGTAAAGCATCTGCTAACCTTGAAGAATAAACTGCCTATGTTACATTAGAAAATGATAAGCTAGTAATATTTAAATATGGAATGGATGGCAAACTGATAACAGGTTCATAGTTACTAGGTAACGCCTCCAAAGGAGCACATTTTCAGGACTGAAGCATCCATCCCCTTTAAAAATACAACATAGTACAACACCCACAATCCATCTGCATATTGTGGGAGTAGAACCCACAACCCACAGCCTTGTGCATCAAAAGCAAATATTCAACCTGTTGTGCTACTACTACAAACAGACATCATATAAGCAGCACTAAACTTCTCTCCCCTGAGGAACTATGCAGCACAACTTGAGAAACCTGGAAGAAGCAAAAATGTATTGGTGGGGGGACAAAGGCCCAAAACCATGGTCACATTTAACATTACTTGTATAATCTTAGAAAAGTTGCTACTTGCTAGAATAAAGTGTTTTGTTTCCTGAAAGACAGCCATTTAAGCCTCAGTCTTTCTATCATTATTTCATGAATTCAGTTCTCACTAATTTGCTAGAAAACCACAAATTTTAAGAGGAAGAAGCCAAAGCTGCTGTGGGTAGGAAAGTCTCTGTAGAAACACTGGATAAGGCTTGTACATTTATTCTTTTTTTGATAGATACTAACAGCTGTTGACAACCTCAAAATCTGCACTGTCTCAAAAAAGATTTCACTCACCCTCAACTCTTCAGCAACAGCCCTGGACTATCCAAGTAAGGGCTCATAAGAATGGGTCAAGTGATATGTCTGCTAAGATGGTTGCCCCAAACTTTGACATAGTAATTGCTTGCCTGAGGTTATCATTAGGTCAAACTTATTGTTCAGATAAATAGTTTCCTTAGAGAAAATATACACTTACAGGCTGTGAACTGATTATTTTTTTTCTGCAGTAATTTATAATATCCAGAAAATAATTATATTAGTAATACTGGTAACCACAATTTTTGTCAGTATGTTTTTGGATAACAAACAAAAGAAAGATACAATATATTTTGTTACCACCTAAACTGGTTTTACATCCACAGTACAATGAATGGTCAAAGAGAAATGGCTTATGTAATTTCAGTCAGTTTATTTTCCACTATATTACACAAAAAGTTATTTCTTTCAGGAAAAGCTAGGAATTTAAAGAATCTTTTAGTGCACAGCATCTTGGTAGACCTCATTAGTTTCTTTTCCCTGCATGTATGTGCCAGAATTTGCTAATGTTCATAATACTAAAATGAATGTGATCTTATATCTCTCTCCTACTTCCTTTACTTGTGATAAAGCATGTGCTGTATATATTAAAGGCTGCAAATGTGAAAAGCCCAAATGGTATGTGGGTCCCACAAGACTCAAAGTTAAGGTGAAAGTTATATAACATTTCACTGATGTTAGAAACAAAAATGGTGACAGCATGATAGCACAACATGTCTGGGAAGTTGATACAAACAATACCAACAATTTTTCCTTTTTTTAGAACTGGAGCCAAATCACTTGTAAGGAGAGTTGGGGTTATGCCATTTACTTCGCTAAAAATGTGATTTATTTTGCATTTCACACCTTGCTATACAACATAATAAACTACTGTTTGGAAATGAAATCACACACAAACACACACACACACACACACACACACACACACACACACACACACACACACACACACACACACACACACACCACAATTAGTTTAAGGCCAGAATGAGCTTGCATTCATAAGCAGCAGGAAAAATAAATGTACCAGCTCATAGTTCGGCTTACTTGCATTAGTTCATCGTAGTTTGACTTAAGTAAATATCCAGCTCACACTCAGAAAAATAAAAAGCATACCAAACTAACAGCTTGCTCTGGCTTGATTTCAAACAGCAAGCCAGCCGGGAAAGCACTTGAGCTCACTTCCGACTGGTTGATGTGGCTGACAGTGCTGATGTCATCGTGCACATGATAGCGTCAGCTCCAAAAGAGCGGAAAATTAAAAACCCTGGAAAAAAATCGGAAATGAAGGGGTGCCACTCGAAAATTGTGGCATACCATTATTTGGACCCCAAAACTAGGTAAAAACCGAGTAATTCAGGACAGTTGGGAGGTCTGGATCCAATATGATGAGAAATTCTCCTTTTCCAGTAAATATTTTGGTTCATTCTCCATGTTTCTCAGCTACCTGACTGTTGTAGTGTTTACATAATACCCAAAGGAACAATCAGGCCACAACGTTGTGTTGTTCAGTAATGAGTATATCACACCCAGTAACAAGATGTGCAACTGTTTCTAGTATTCTAGAAAATAAAACTAACATGACATATAGTGTTCCAGTATTTCTGTACTGCAGAACTTGTATTTATCTTATACAAGTAAAATAAAACTAAGATGACATCTAGTATTCTAGTATTTCTATACTGCAGAACTTGTATTTATCTTATACAAGTAAAATAAAACTAAGATGACATCTAGTGTTCCAGTATTTCTGTACTGCAGAACTTGTATTTATCTTATACAAGTAAAATAAAACTAAGATGACATCTAGTGTTCCAGTATTTCTGTACTGCAGAACTTGTATATATCTTATACAAGTAAAATAAAACTAAGATGACATCTAGTGTTCCAGTAATTCTGTACTGCAGAACTTGCATTATATCTTATACAAGTAAAATAAAACTAAGATGACATCTAGTGTTCTAGTATTTCTGTACTGCAGAACTTGCATTTATCTTATACAAGTAAAATAAAACTAAGATGACATATAGTATTCTAGTATTTCTGTACTGCAGAACTTGTATTATATCTTATACAAGTAAAATAAAACTAAGATGCCATCTAGTGTTGCAGTATTTCTGTACTGCAGAACTTGCATTTATCTTATACAAGTAAAATAAAACGAAGATGACATCTAGTGTTCTAGTATTTCTGTACTGCAGAACTTGCATTTATCTTATACAAGTAAAATAAAACTAAGATGACATCTAGTGTTCTAGTATTTCTGTACTGCAGAACTTGCATTTATCTTATACAAGTAAAATAAAACTAAGATGACATCTAGTGTTCTAGTATTTCTGTACTGCAGAACTTGCATTTATCTTATACAAGTAAAATAAAACTAAGATGACATATAGTATTCTAGTATTTCTGTACTGCATAACTTGCATTTATCTTATACAAGTAAAATAAAACTAAGATGACATCTAGTGTTCCAGTATTTCTGTACTGCAGAACTTGTATATATCTTATACAAGTAAAATAAAACTAAGATGACATCTAGTGTTCCAGTAATTCTGTACTGCAGAACTTGCATTTATCTTATACAAGTAAAATAAAACTAAGATGACATATAGTATTCTAGTATTTCTGTACTGCATAACTTGCATTTATCTTATACAAGTAAAATAAAACTAAGATGACATCTAGTGTTCTAGTAATTCTGTACTGCAGAACTTGCATTTATCTTATACAAGTAAAATAAAACTAAGATGACATCTAGTATTCTAGTATTTCTGTACTGCAGAACTTGTATTATATCTTATACAAGTAAAATAAAACTAAGATGACATCTAATGTTCTAGTATTTCTGTACTGCAGAACTTGTATTATATCTTATACAAGTAAAATAAAACTAAGATGACATCTAGTATTCCAGTATTTCTGTACTGCAGAACTTGCTTTTATCTTATACAAGTAAAATAAAACTAAGATGACATCTAGTGTTCTAGTATTTCTGTACTGCAGAACTTGTATTTATCTTATACAAGTAAAATAAAACTAAGATGACATCTAGTGTTCTAGTATTTCTGTACTGCAGAACTTGCATTTATCGTATACAATTAGTAAACCGCCGCGTATGTAATCGCTATTTTGAGCTGCCATTATTTGTTTTTCATCATTTGGTTTAAATTCACTTCTCAATTAAACATTCACGCATCAAATCATGTTGTTCCAAGAGCTCTGTATACTTGATTCAATTGTACGATTGTGGGATTTCTAATTTTCTTTGTTTCTCTATGTCCTGTTCTTTATAGTCTTTCTTTTCCTTTTTGGCACTTTCTGTTGCCACCTGATTTTTGTCTGCTTCTAGTTTAATTTTCATTCCCACTCCTTTCCAAAAATGCTGCTTCTAGTCTGAGCAAAGTTGCCACCTTAGTCTTGTTTTCTTCATGGTTTAGAATTTTCCCTGTTTGGCTCTATTGATGTCAACAGGTATGTATGCAGTTTAAATGTCGAGGAGAACTAGACTTCCTTCAAAATGGTGGGGAGGGGTATATAATCTTGTCATGCATTGTTTTTATTTATTTGATAATTATGATGCATTTTTTTTTATTTTCTTGTTCAAATGATCCAATGTTGTTTGGGACAAGTCAATCACAACTAAGCTGTAAGTCAGAATAGGAAGAACAAAATTATTTATATCTTGACTTTATTCATAGAAGTCAAGGCAGATTTTTGGCATGAGATTTAGACTTCTAAAATATTCCTTACTAGTCTTTGTTTTCATTTGTTTATGTTTTATTGATGATCTTTCATTTTATTGCTGATCTTTCATCTTTTCCCAAATACTTGTACACACCCTCCTGTTCCACTTGCTTTATAATCACTTCCCTGACCTAGGTTGACATTTCTCCACTTTCAGTAATCTTTTGAGGTTCAGCTTTCCAAAGCCTCTCAGCTACACAGATGTTCTGATATCTACACTGCCTGTTGAGTAACAACCTTGCAACATTGTGTCTTTCAATATATAGACTCTCAAGTATAAGCATATGTAGCCCGCAACAAGCTATGCAACTATTTCTAATTCTGTACTGCAAAAATAAAACTTGTATACTTACCATAACAACAGAGCCTTTTAACCATTTTCATCTGACATGACATATGGGTCCTCAGAGCAGCTTGTTGGATCCAATCTGCCATGATCAGTGCCCCTGCCTTGACCTCCTTAAACCTTTCTTTCCTGTAATACACCTGTCCCCTAAACTACATCAGAGCTCAACTGATACCCAAGACCCAGGAGATGAACAAAACAAGGAACACAGTCCAAAAGGTGCAATCCTTCTGGTCTTACCAGAGAAGGGTGTGGATTGGTGGGAGGGCTGTCATACTGGACATATGTGCATGAAAGGATCAACTGTTATGGTATGTACATAGTTTTTGTACCCTATTCTTTCAGTTCATCTGATTCAACATATGGGTTAGAGACTCCAGTTCAATTCTTCTTAGATGTTGTCATGAGATGAGACCTTTTAGAATGGCAGAGATGAAGGAAGTGCTGGCTCTGGAAAGGCAATACACTTTGTAATGACTAACAAAGGAATGCATGGCAGAACAAGGTTCAGCAACACAGACATCACCGATCAAAGGGGTTCTAAGACAAGCTGTGAAAGTAGCTATGGCCTTAGTGGAGTACGGTCAGTGTTAAGTTGGTAAGGCCTCTTTCTGATTGGTGTAAATGAAAGAAATAGACACCAATGGCCACCTTGAAAGGGAAACTTTGGAAACCTTATACCCTGCTTATTAAAGGCAAAGGAAATAGAGAGATAAGCATCTTTCCTGAATGGTTTATTTCTGTAAAGGTAAAAGTGTAACTCTGTGAATGTCTTGAGAATGCAGAGTGTATTAACCTTTGCTGTTGTAGTTTAGAAAGAAAACAGACAGATGAATAGGTTGGGACAAATTTGACACAGTAGCTACTTTTGCAGCAAAGTTATAAATTTTCCTGAGAGACACTATGTTTTTTATGAAAAATTACATAAGGGGATGAAAAAGACAAGGCCTGCAGCTCTGATATCCAACAAATAGGAAATTCACCTGAGCAGTGGAAGCCAGCTCAAGGGAAGTTTTAGTTCAATTTTCCAATACAAACTTCAGATCCCATGGAGGTACACGATCTTTAATACAAGGTCTAAAGAGAAAGATCCTTTTTAAAAAGGCTTTGCACAACTTACATGAGGGTAGAGAAAGGCCCTTGAACCACCAGGAAAAGGAGAAATAGCTCCTAATTGCACCCTGATAGTGGAAAAATTGGCACCCTTCAGAAAAATATCCTGCAAAAACAGAGAATGCCAGGTAATGATGCACAAAGAGGGTCAATGCCTTGACTATCAGCTGAAATAACAAATCACTTCCATTAATTTTAATAGATCCTTTGAGTAGAATCTTTCTAGGGTGCCCTAAGTATTCATATCACATCTTCCACGACGGTATGATCTGTGGTCATTATCAGAACTGGAGAAAACAGGCAATTAGCTTTGATTTGGAATGTCTATGTTACGCTTGCCAGAAAAGTAAGTGACCAGATTCAGAAGCCAAGGGCAATTTAGAAGATAAGGATTCAGAAGAGGGAATTAGATTTGTCTGGAACAGAATACGGCTATGATGATGACAGTTGCTATGTACCTCATTGCTTTCTGGATGAATCTGGGAATCAATGTGGGGATAAGGGTAAAGTAGCCCCAGAGTTTAATGTTGAAACAGAGCATCCCTGAATGACTGTCTTAGGTTCATAGAATAGTACTAGGCTAACTGCAATTGTGGACCATTTAAGCCTAGTCAATTTCCCCATAAGAGAATCAAACCCTGACCTTGTGTTTGTAAGATAAATACCTTAATGATTATGGCAACCTCCCACCCCCAAAGATCCACTGAAATTCTCTGACCAGGAATTGAATCCAGGCTGTGGTGGTAAGAGTGCTAAATCCTAACAACTTGACTACCAGGGATCCCCCTAAAGCTTAATGTGTATTGGATATCCTCTATTTGAACCCAGGACCATGTGTATGGCAGTCCTACACTTACACCTGTTGCCACAATAAGGACTTGGAGGGGGATCAAGACAAAGAACCTAATGAATTTGTAGTTCTGGGGAGAGGAACAGAGACTACAGCAGGGGGAGCCACAGTGATGAATGATCTGGCTGCCTAGTACTAGAATGACAGACCACTCATGAAGCATGAGGAGAGACCTGCTGAGCCTGTCAGCTAGACAAATTGTAATACCAGGGATGTGTGATGCAACAAGATATTGATTATTGGGCATTTCCCATTGTCAAATCCTTACTGCTTCCTGACAGAGTGGATATAATCTGGTTCCCCCCTGTTGTTTCCTAAATCAAACTACAGTCATATTTTCAATTTGGATGGAAATAACCGAGGAATGGTGGTCTTGAAGTTCCTGCAACACAAGGAGGAATGCCCTGAACTCCAGGACATTTATGCAAAGGTTAGCTTCTAATTTTGATCACTGACCTTAGACTAGCTTCCCTTCATAATACTCCAATCCCCAGGGAGGACATGTCTGTAGTCTCTGTAGCCGCTGGATGGGACGTTACAAATGGTTTCCCTTTGAACACTAGAAAAGATCTGAGCAACAATTTCAAATGAGACTTGCAAGAATCTATGGTGTTAATGGTTTTAGATAGGGTGTGTGTATTTTTCTATATAAGAATGTTTTTTTTTTAAATGGTGATTTGTCTGAAGTCTGGATATTAAGCTGGACGAAAAGCACTTTACCTGGATTTGTTTTTACTGTTATTAAATTTGAAGTGTGCAGTTCACCACTCCATTGATAGTTTTTCTTCATTTTGTTTCCATTTTAGTGTTTTGAGTTTGATATAAAAATGTCATTTGGTCTTGATAAATGTCCAACATCAACATTTAAAGCTAGAAAGCTGCAGCACCAAGAAAGCATGAGTTTGGAATATGAATGTGATATAAAATAACTTGAGTAAGAGAGAGTGTATAAATATTTGGGAATTGAAGGATCAACAATAAAACATGAACAAATGGGAATAAAACTTAGTAAGGAATATTTTAGAAGACTTAAATTAATACTTAAAACAGAATTGACATCTAGGGTTGCCACCCCTCCATTTTTTTTCTGGACTATCCGGAAATCAAACTGTTTCTCCTGTAGTCCAGAAAACACTGTACAAACTCCAGTATTCTGTTTCAAAAAAAAGGAAACAGACTATCAGAGTTTGTAAATCAGCTGATTTATTATGCTTTTCTGTAAAAAAGCATAGTAAATCAGCTAAAAGCAGGCAGCTGGAATGGAAAAAGAGGGTGTTCCTCACCAAGTGGTGTCACAGTGACGTCACACAATTGGCAGGATATGGGTGGGAGAGGGGGTAGGTGGGCGGGGTTACTGGTGATGCAAGGGGTATGGCTTTACTCCGGTTTTAGCCACAACGAAAGGTGGCAACCCTATTGACATCTAGGAACAAAGTTCAAGCTATAAACCAATTTGCTCTTCCTGTCCTAACTTATAGTTCTGGAGTGACTGACTGGCACCAAAACATGATGGATAGTTTGGACAGGAAAACAAGGATTTTTCATGCTCATCAAATGATTTATAAAAATCCATGCATACCAAGACTATATACACCCTGATCTGGAGGAGGTATGGGGCTCCTCAAAATTGACTGCATGTGTAGTCTGCACTAGTGGGACTGCATATGTAAATTCTCTCTGTCTTTATACTTGTTTGTTTGTTGTATCCCTGGATACAACAAGAATTTGAAAGGGAATGAAAGGGAATGGCATTTAGCATAGTTAAGAATCGCTATTGGTTACATAATTGTGCTTTTTTTGTGTGGTGATGTTACTGATTGGTTGAAAGCTTTATTCAATATTTAAATAGCTTTGGACAAAGTATTTGTGTATTGGTCTGAAGGAATGCATTTCATTATGAAAGTGCTTCCCATTCTTTATATTTTTATATGTAATTAAAGAGTCATTTTTAAACTGTTAAACACTGGATCATGCTTTGGCTTCACTCTTTGTTTATAGTTTGTTTGTTACATTTTTTGAGTTAACCATTTAGTCTGGGTATTGCTGTTCTTTTTTAATATTTTAAAGGAGATGGTGAATGTGGTGGCTGAAGAAGTTGTTACAAATAGTGACTTATGATTTCAGTCAACCCTACAATGTGGCAAATTAACTAGATATAAAAAAAACAATGGAAGTGGATGGTATAACATATGATTATGGTAGAGTAATGGTTATAAATTAGAACGTAAGAGTCTAAATAGTTAATCAAGATTATTGGTAAACCATAGAATATATTTTCATCCCGCAACATAACAGATACCATAACTGGACAACAACCTCAATCAGAAGAGGAGGTAATATAAAAAATATTTTTGGAGAAACAAAATTCCCTTGAGTTTGAACAAAGGGGAAGAACATGGAGGGACACAAAAGTGGGATAAAAAAATGCCCAGACATTAATAAATTTTGGAATGGTAACCCAGACATAATGGAGAAAATACCAAAAATACATATTGTTACAATTATTAGTCCACGGGGACAGTATATTTAACTTGAGACACATACACAATATTTTATGTTGGTAAAATAGTAAATTGTCTAAGACAGTGGCAAGGATTCACGATTCACGAAGCCTCCGTGTAAGAGTTATAACTCTTACACGGAGGCTGCAGTTAAATGGAGTGATGTCAGCATGCTTTGCATATTCATGAGAGCATGCTGAATCACACCTAAGTCTAACACGGTCCATGTAAGACAGTAGGGGGCGTGTCCATAGGCCGAGCCCTGCAAGCGGACATGCCCCCAAAAGAGTAAAAGTGCCCAAAGTAAACACCCACAACAGAGTCCACGGAAATGTGAATAAACACAACACAACACATGCCCCCACAGACTAGGAACATAAAATATATAAATGAACATGTTATATATTTTTTTTTAAATTGTAAAGCTGTTTAACCGTGAGTACACTCGTTTGCACGGGCGTGCTCGTAGCGCAGCTACAGTTAGCAGTCAGTGGGAAAGCATATAAGAACTAAATATGCAACGTAAGCCAAGAAGCAATAGCGTAGCGATAGAGATGTTGGCTGAAAAGCAGGCATTCATGGTTTGAGCCCCCACAACACCAACTTTTATTTTTAGCAATATAAGCACAAAACAAGTCCCTGACAAACATGTACACATATAAAATCACATTTTATGTAAAATGTAATGAAATAGTCAATTTATTTTAAAGAAATGTGAGGTAACAAAACAATAAAAAAATGCCACATGTGCCTATAGCTAAGCGACAGTTTAACAAGGTGAGTGCATCTGCCTGTAGGTGAGCAGTGGTTTAACAGGTGCAAAATAAGTGCCCGTAGCTGAGCAGTGGTTTCACACACTCAAACTGTCTGCCCCTAGCTGAGCTGAAATTACTATGCGTGCTGATAGCCACATGAGGCTTAAACCAGCGCACCCCATTTGCGCGGAGCTATGCACCGCGCCAACAAGCTAACTGACGGGCAATGTTGAGCAAGCTGTAACAAAACTGCATTTACACAGACACACCCCCTAGCCTGTCTAGACAGTCAGAAAATATAAAAAGCAGTGGCCAGGTTCGAACCCAGGATATCATGCACCATAGTCAAGGTACTGAACCACTAAGCTATGACAGCTGTACTCAGGAATGTAATAATAGCACATATATAGGAATGAATAGAAAGTGGAGCATGACAAAGCAGGTCTTGTGAAGTGGATACAATTCCAAAATGGCCAATCACAGAGAAGTGCAGGAAAAACGGCATATATAAGCCCCATAGGCGGGAATACACAGCATAAACGATTGTAGAACTGACTTGCAGCCAGAATGTCAGGTGTAGGTGAGGGTAGTTGCTTTTGAGCACAGAGGTGGGGCGTTGAGGAGTCCAGATACATGGTCTGCCTCCTAGTCCACAATCATGAGGCCCAACTCATGCAGGGCCAGGTCCTGTGGGGAGCATATAGGGCTGAGGCGTGGGACCGGTTGGCTCATGATCTTACCAGTGCCACAGGGATTCCAAGGACTGGTGAGCAGGTCCGTCACCACCATGCGGACCTGAAGAGACGCAAGCAGGACCAACTGAACCTTTGGATACAGGAGGCCCGGCAAATGCCCAACGCCCCACTACTGAGTAAGTTACATTTAATTATGTATTTAAGAAATTAAATTAGCTGATATTATGGAGATGTGTATTCCAATATTACTCCATTTATATTACAGTTGCAGGTGTCCGTTCTGCAATAGGCTGGTGCGGTTGCGCCACCAGGCAGGTCAGTAATCCACACCCAGTAACTGTAAAGAAATATAAAAGTATGACAGTTAGCAAAAGAATGCAGTGATGTCACTAACTAATAAAATGTGCAAATAGCAGTGTAAAAGTGTTTGCAAGTATTGCTTGATTACAAAACTGTGTTGCAGTCCGAAATCCCAACAGAACAATGAAAATGTATGAAATAAATTCTGAAATAAAGATTCCCCACCTATAATATCATAGTGCACAACCTGCAGCAGGCTGAAAAGTACAGCTGCAGAAGATGAGCAACTCACATGTGTGAAATATATCCCTGTTGAAATACTGAAACATGACAGAAGTGAGACTGCTGGAAAGGATTGTAATAACTACAGGTAAAACATGTCAATAAAGCCTAGAAGTAAGTACCATCCTGAATAGTAAAATGAAAGTGAGAGGGTGTGAGAAAGAGTCATGAATCCACAAATAAATTAGTAATAACCCGTGTATAAAGTATACCGCAGTCAGTACAGAAAGAAATGAATGTGACAAGTAGAATCAAACTGCAAAATGTGTCCAAAATGTCGCTGCAGCTGGAATGTGTATCCCAAAATCTGGATATGTTGCTCTCAGTCTGCAATATGCAGATAGTATGATTGTCTGAAATATCAAACATCCACAGTTGTCTAGAGCTATATAAAGCAAATGTAGCAGAATGATGTTGCTGAACAAAGCCAGATATGAACGTGTATGAATAACAATAAAATGTATATTGATGTAGCATAAATAGTCCTATCACCAAAGTGAAGTAGTTATCATATTGGAAACTGTAGTTAGAACAGTAGCGTGTATATATCTGTAGCTATTAGAAATGTACAGCATATGTATTGGTATTCGAAGGTGTTAATAATATTTTCTTCACCCCACCCTATAACCACATATAATCCATTCCATGTGAAAATGGTATGTGCAATCACAATTAACACTCCTGGACATTTGTCCTGATGGGTCCTAAATATTTGCATGTCCGTTGATGCATCTGCCCTGTTTATACATCCAAACCTGATGGCCTGTTGCCATCAATCAACCCTGCATGTTGTTGGACTGTGTATTGCTGTTCAAATTATGCATGTGTTATGCTTGCTGTTCAATGGTGTGAATATCTGGGTGTTTGGTTAATGGGAATACTAATGCATGCTGTTACAACTAATTGCGAATGGTATTATATGTTACTAACCCAAACTGTCATGACATAATGCAAAACATAGAACGACAGGGAAGGTGGGTCCCAGCGGACCCACTTCTCCCACCTCAGCTGGCGAGTGCACCTGGCACTAGTGCCCAGTCTGGACCCTCCTCCGGTGGCCCTGTGCCACCTGTGGGTGGAAGCGCTGCAGGGGATGGGGCTCACCCCCTCTCTGCAAGTGTGGCCGGAGGAGAACCACCACTCACCCTCCGTAGCGTCCGGACTGTGGTGCGTAGGGAGATTCGGGACTCTGTTCTCAAGCCCCTACACCAGCTTGAGGCACGGGTGGCACAACTTACGGGCATGCCTGTTGCCCGGCCTACACAGCCCCCAGCACAGCCCGTCCTGGGCAGTGAAGGGACAGTAGCAACTGTCTATGGGTGGGGATATCAGTTCCACTGTTGCCATCTGTGGGCTCATGGGCTCTGGATATCCAAACCTCCGTCCCCGTCAATTGTGTAACCCCCCCCACATGTGTCATACACCGCCCCTGTATGCGTCTTGTTTGTCTTGTCTGTTTACCTATTCAACCTACCTCCCCGGCTGTACCGACTTCCTTCACCTGACATACCACTCTCACCTGAAAAAAAAAAAGGGGGGGGGCTGCCCATTCCGCACATATGTCTACCAGACATGGAAACTATCAATTACAATTGGCTGTACAACAAGTATTACTGTTGTCCTTACACCTCTCTCAGGGGTGGAAGGTATCAAATGTCACACCAAATTACAAACATATGCACAGCTGTTGCTGATGATGAAATGGGCAGCTATGGGCCTTACCTACATCCCTCCTGCAAAACCCAAGCTTGTTTCCCTACTGTCTTACCCTCTTTGTGACCCCTTTTTCACCACTTTCCTGTCTCCCCATTTTCATTTCTTTCAAAGAAAATAGCGCAGGTGTGCGCAAGAGTAAGCACGTTTAAGTGGTTGTAAGTGGGTGTGTGCTTGTGTGCGTGGAGCGAAACGCCAGTGCGCATGCGTGAGCTCCGCGCAAACCAGCGCTAACCCGGTTACAACTGCTTAAAGTGCCTTAGTCACTTTGATTGACAGGTCTTGTAGTCAGTTCAGAAGCAAAATAAAATCCCACTGGCAGTCCCGAACCCAGGACCTTGGAAACAGTAGTCTGCATGACTTACCACTAAGCCATGACTCTTATACAAGAACATTGCGCTAAAATAAATATATCATGTAATAGTAGGAATGAATGTAAAGGGAATATAGATGTGTAGTACACAAAGCATGTCATTTAGAATTACTATCAAAACTAGTAGATTTCCATAATAGTAGTGTGTGAACAGAAACAGCCATGCTAGTTGGTAGCTAGTAGGTAATAATGTCACTATAGCACCTTGCAAGCCACACACATACTCACAGCAGGAAAATCACTGCCCATACCCCACAACCTCTTACAGGAACACATCCGGACCAAGTAATAAAATATGTGGAGCAAAGGCCCAAAACCAGGGACACATTACAAATAATGTTACAACAAACACAGACAGTTCAGAGAGTAACAGGGTCTGCATTTTGTGGGATGTTTGGAAGGGTAATGAAGTCTGAAACTTGAATGTTTGTCACTATATTCTGACTTGAGCCCAGAGTGATTTGCCAGAAAAAGCTATGCATGAGATATTGACCAAAATATGAGGCAGAAATGTGGACAACCTGCAAATATCTGTACACATGACAGGTCTGACACCACCATATTTGAACAGATAAGAGCCTAGACATAGCAACAGTGAATGACTTACAGGGATGCCCCACAGACTCCATGTGAAATGTACAAACAGTAGGCAGAAAGGTGTAACAACACATGCAATGGTAACTATGGAGTCCTGAAAGTATTCACCACTTGCATGGCAGAAAAAGTGTAGTAATACATATGCTCATGCTAACCCACAGTCACAACTGCAGCATACCAGACAATTTAATGGGTGTACCCCACTGATATGTACCATTCCATGAGGCAGATAACATATGAACCTGAAAGTCTCTGGGGCCTGCTCAGCAGCATACTCAAATACCCTAATAGATGTCAAGGCCCACACCATGGCCAGACCACACTGCATGCTGTAACACCCTAGCAGATATAGCAAGCATTCCAAGGTGTGAATGTACATGGAAAATAGGAAAGCTACAGCAGCACACTACAGTCAGGACACCTAGCAGGCATACAAGTAGTGACTGTAAAGGGCAAATATTGAAGCCTTAGCAACAAAGTACAAGCAAAAGTGAAAGGAAAGCACACATGCACACATTAACAGTAGTAGTAGTTCTAGGTGTCAGTGTACATACAAAGTTAGTACAGGAAACTGGAGAAATGAATGGAGGAATGCTAATCTACAACACATCTGGAAATATGAGAGAGATATCAACCTTTACACTCACAGAACATTGTCCAGAGCATAACAGCATGGTCCCTGCCCTTAAAGTCTGAAAGGGCTACGCCTATCTCACATACCTTTTTATAGCACTGTTCTGAAATCACAGTGAGAACTGCAATCAGTACACAACTGGCTGCATGCAATTAGCAAATGCTGGCTAACAATTGGTGCAGAGGCCATCATATTGGCATATGCAGATACCTACAAAAGTATGCTGTACTCCCAGTCCACACATGCAATACTTTCATTGCACTCTGAGGAGGACATGAGAGACAGACAGACAGAGAGAGAGAGAGAGAGAGAGAGACAGAGACAGAGACAGAGACAGAGAAAAGTGCAATTAAGCAGACACAAACAAATTGTTCAGCAACAGCCACCTGAAAGCTGACAACTGGGAAGTGGAGCAGCAGGACAGAGAACCAGATGGCAATACAAGCAGCTGTGACAAACACAGGTAATGTAAAGTAATACTATAAAGGTCTACATACTGTGAACCCTCCATATGTGTCATTGGTCTGTATCCATATGTATATGAAGATGTGTAAAGGGCAGGGGACATACAGCAACTATAAGTGAAGGCTGTACATACATTTGTATGTGAGAGCATCTATGTGCACATATCAATGTTGGTTGACTGTAGGTTGTAGTGCAATGTACAAAGTAGGTTTCACAGTTATATATGTTTAGTAGTATGTTAGTGTGTGTATACAGTATGGTAGACAAACATGTTGATATACCTGTCTATCATATGGATACGTATGTATGTCAACATATGTATGTATGTATATATATATATATATATATATATATATATATATATATATATATATATATATATAATATGCATATATGTATACATACATAGAGAGAGATGTAGGAATACATAGACAGATGTAGATAGATAGAATATGTACAAACATATATATGTAATGCACACATACAAATATAGATATATGTAGATACATATACATGGACAGACTGATCTGAATATCTACAGGTATGACTGTATATGACGACCTCAACACACCCTGTCCCACCCCTCTGTCACTCTCACCCCTCTGTGCCCCCTCCACATCTATAGCAATATATGTACATCAATATATATATGTGTATATGTATACAGACATATATATATATATATATATATATATATATACATATAGATATATCTATATACATATATATATATATATATATATATATATAGAGAGAGAGAGAGAGAGAGATGTATATAAATTCTGAGTGAGGCACATGTGTACAGATGTATTGCAACAGGTGCCTGGTGACGAAGGCATGGAGTGAACACCAGTGTCAAAACCGGAGTACCATACCACATTTCAAATCACCTACACCAGTAACCACCAGATATGTGATTGGCTGCCCACCACTGCATGTGTCAGGGGTGAACAGGGTCATAAATGTGTACAATAGTGGCCCCAATGATATTCACAGTGGCACACTATTCCTGGAATACCTGCACATGGTATGTGTCAGCAGACATGGTGTGTCAGCTATGGACATGTAGGTCGGTGTACCCCTCCACACCACATAATGGATGCCATGGTATGGACCTCACATGACAGCTACAGATATGGAGAAGGACACAGTGACATGTACAACACTGTGACAATGCACTCAAACACATTACCAATGCACAGTGACTGACAACACCACAGAGTACACATATACTACCCACATAGAGGTTACCACTCCCAGATTTACATACGTATGTCACACCCATGACAGATGTCCAACAACCATAGTAATATCTCACACCATCCACAACCTGAATGACTGCTATGTGTCGTCCATGCCACTGCAATAGAGAGCACATGTGGAGGTAAAAGTTCCTACCCACAGATAAGACATACCCTGCAATAAACCACACAGTGTTAAGAAGCAAGACTCCCCATGAGTACATGTCACACATACCCCTGCTGAATGTTAGTCAGATAGGTAATATGCCATATGAGTCACCCTGTGCAACTGTGTGACAGCAGCAGGTACCATCACACCACATGTGTCACAATGGTCAGGGTAGCAGAACAGTACGCTGCTGAAAGTCCCAGGGGCAATAGCATATTGTATAGTATTGTATTGTAATGTAATGTATTGTGTTGTATTGTATTGGCATGTTGAGGTGCCTCCTTCGTGGAGTGGAACCACTGCTGCTGTGCGCCAGTGTACAGGTACATATCCTGTAGTCAGGCTAGTGTTACATAGCACTTCTATATGTGTGTTTAGCTCCTGTCAGAGTTTATGTAGCATGCAACTGGGGATACCATCAGGTCCCATTCATGTTGTGTATTCTGCTTTCCTGAGGGCGGCTCTCACCTGGACATCTGTGATGACAGGGAGGTTACAGTCAGCTGGGATAACTATGTCTTATTTTGGGGAGAGGCGGGTGACACCTGCACTGAACCTGTCTGCCACAATGTTGTCAATATCTGTGGTGTCAGTGAAATATTTGTTGTTGTGTACTAACTATGGGCATAGAGGATGGATTCTGACCAAGTTGCTAACATAACTGAAGAAGGTCTTCTGGTTATCTGTAGTGTCCCTCTTGATTTCCCTCTCAAAGTTGCCCATGGATGTTTGTATGATGGAAAATAGATCTTTACTAGTGCTGCTCAGACATGCCCTCCCTTTATGGAATTATGCTCTGTCTTGCAGTAGCTTCCATCTTCTGTAATACAATCTGTCTATGGCTGGGGTCCACCAGACAGGATGCTGTCCCTTTGTGGAGAGTGTCTTGGTCATATATGGGATTGCATGATCCATGTATTCTCGGAGATGTCTGTAGAAAGCAATTGTGTAGGGGTCAGCATTGTGGGTTGTATCTGCCACTGGCCCAGTGGGCTGAAAGGATACAATGTCACTGTTACAAAGTGTAAAGTATGCATCTGTACTGTTATTCACTATAGTCATTTGTGCTGGTGGTGGAGATAGGATATGTATATCCAGGGCAATCAGTGTGTGGTCAGCTCACAGTAGTTGATGATGTAGGCCATACAGTACCTAGATACAAACCCCCAGAGTGAGGAGGTGCTCTTGACCTGAATCAGTGTTCTGACTGCTGGGGTTTGGTAGTATGTCGTATGGAGTGTGCCAGGTACTGTTGCACAGTTGCTGGCTGAGCACTGATACCTGGCCATTTACATGTGTATCCACCAATAGACAGACAGATGCTATATATGTGAGATATGTTGTATCATAACAGTCGAGTAGCATGTGTAGTATGTGTGCCAAATTCTGCTGACATATATTGCTGATATCAGATTATTTTCTTTCTCAGGTACATGGCTCACCCGCGGAATCCCACTTACTCCACAGCTGAGGATGAGGAGATACACCAGAGCCTGGTGCGGGATTATGCAATACTCTTTTCCCGCACCAGCCAGAATCAGCAGGAGAGGGCTGCACTGTGGCAAGACCTGGTCCGTCGGGTAAATGACATAAGGCATGCATAATAGGACATATGAGCAGGTACGACATCACTGCAGTGATTTAATCAGACATGTCCGTCAGCGTGCGTCGGATATCCACAGGCAACAGGTCACCACAGGTGGTGGGGTAGCTATACATCCCCCACTCACCAGACTGGAGGGACTACTCATGAGTGTAGTGGCTCCAGTCCACCAGCAACAACAACAGCAGCAGACATGCATTATGATGGAGGCTGGAGCCACGCAGCAGCAAGACAGTGAACGTGCAGGTAATATGCCATATGTATAGTTGACTGTTGTGTACACTGGTAGTTAATGCATGTGTGAGGTGTGTCCTTGGTTTGTAGCTGTCACCATAGTATTTAATGTGCAAGTGTGATATCCTCAATATTAGCAGCTGACCTGTGAAAGGCGACTTTTGTACTACTGACCTGTATCATACTCAGTAACAATGGCACAGTTGTGCCCACTGGCATTAGTTTCTTCATGTCTGCAGGTCCCTCCGGTGTAACAGCAATGCAGCCTATCCATGCTGGTGAGTGTGTATTAACAATTCCTGTAATAGTCTTGATAGTAATAGTAATATTTGGCTCACTTAGTAGTGCTTTTTGTATGCATGTAGGTTTGTCTGTGTCTGTGTGTTGATATCACGCATACTGAGTACTGTACAATTGTGTGAAACCGTGTGCATGTGTGCATGTGTGCACCTGTGCATGTGCACATCTGTGCATGTGTGCACCTGTGCATGTGTGCATGTGTGCATGTGTGCACCTGTGCATGTGTGCATATGTGCACCTGTGCATGTGTGCATGTGCGCATGTGTGCATGTGTGCATGAGTGCACCTGTGCATGTGTGCATGTGTGCACCTGTGCATGTGTGCATGTGTGCACCTGTGCACCTGTGCACGTGTGCATGTGTGCATGTGCGCATGTGTGCATGTGTGCACCTGTGCATGTGTCCATGTGTGCACCTGTGCATGTGTGCATGAGTGCACCTGTGCATGTGTGCATGAGCGCATGTGCGCATGTGTGCATGTGTGCACCTGTGCATGTGTGCATGTGCGCATGTGTGCATGTGTGCATCACTGGTAATGTGTAGACATTGTAAACTGTGTTTCCTGTTTCCCTCTCATAGGTTCTGGTGCTGCTCTGGTGTCATGTAGCAGGGAACCTGAATCAGGTGCCATGGGTACTGATAATGATGACATCTGTGTAATGGCACAGGAAGGTATGCCAGGGTCCACCATTGGTGAGATGATTGACAGTACACAGCTGTCGACCCCATCAATGCGCACAGTTATCCTGCCAATACACCCTTTGTCACCAATGTCCCTAGGTGATGGACAGCATACAGTGGGCATTGACCAGGTTAATGTGGTATCTGTGGCACATGCCTCCCCACACAGCAGTCATGGGCATGGCCCAGAGATGGTACCACACAGACAGATGTCCAGGGGTTCTCGTGGGAGCATCCGTGGGCGTACTGCCCCTGTTAGAAGTGCCCACAGAGGTCTTACAACCTCAGCTATGTTTCGGGCTGTCATGCAGGCACAGTCACGTATGGAACAGTACACCAGACAGGGTCTGAGGGAGCTGACAGCATGTCGCACAGCCATGACTGACAGTATGCATGACATTGCGGCTGCCATCCGTAATTTCACCGATGTCATAGACAGACATTGTGGGGACATATTAGACCGGTTCCACAACTACATGTCCATGAGTCAGGGCGATGGTGGGCGGTTGAGGCGTCAACGTGGCCGTATGCCAGCAACAGCAGCAGCTGGCAGTCGTCGTGGATGACAACAGGGCCGTGGCCGCCCCCGTAGTGCCAGCAGCAGCCCCAGCAATGCTGGGTCTGTGCTGACATCAGACCGCCCCAGGAGACCACATGCACGTGGCTCTGGCCAGGCCTAACAGGGATCTGTGTCCAGTCAACGAACACCTGCTTCTGATGACAGTACCCAGTCTGGGTTGGTACCGGATACGGTCCGTAGCACCCCTGCAAGGCACAGGTACCGTGTCCGTGGCCAGAGACACTGATCTGTATGACCTGGCAGGTACAGTCTGTGGCTGTCCACAAACACCAGTATATGGCAGCCATGAGGTGGAACTGTGTGCATCCATACACACATGCGAATTGACAACACCTAGGGCTACCGCATACATGCACACACTGCATTAACGTTGCCCCACCTTCTACTGCTATCCCTCACCAACACACGTACACATACATGTCAATCGGTGGTATCGGTGGCTGACTCAGGCATACCAAGTTCACACCCTGTGCATATGATGAAACTGTGTTGCCACCTCCTGCAATCTGTAACAACTGTGCAGGTACAGGTTAACATGTTGCTGATGCACAGGGTGACCACATAGATGTGTAGTAATAGTATCATGTTAACAGTACTGTGTGCTGAATTAATTGTGGGTATATCACAGCATGCCTGATGCAGTAAGGGTGTGATTGTCATGTACTGTTGTCTACACCCATGGTAAGTACCATAGTGTATCATCTGCACATGTTGGCATACTGGTGTTAATGATGTAAACAGAAGGCTATATACATAGGTAGCACAGGGGATAAGGTAATGAATGTAGTAATACGCAATGATGGACATGTAAACTGCAAGTGGCATATTGCCCACACTGGACTCTGCAATGCGGATGTTTGAGGATGTTGATATGTGTGCAGTACTACACGACTGGTACAGGACACACAGGAGCACCCTAGCACTGCAAGCTCACATCTCATACCATGCTAGACAGCCCCAACACACAAAACTAACTGTCACAGGAGGGAGAGTCCCCATATATGTCAGGGATACTGTGGTGGCAGGCCAGGTAGCATACATCCTACTAAGTATGGAACCACTGAGTGAAGGCTCAGTGTCTGTTATTTGACATGTGTATTACTGCAGGTATGAGCACATGGGTTTCCATGCAGTTATTGTACATCCTGACAGTACATGGTCTGTACACTTGTGTGCGCTGAGACTGGACCCTAGCTATCTGACCCGTGTATTTCCATGTACATGTGCATAGTGCCTGCATATTTGCAGTGTTACCTACTGGAAGTGGTACAGCTTGTTTGTTGTACAATGGACTACATGCAGCCCTGTTTACTGTAGCTTTGTTTGCATGCATGTTTGCTTGCAATTACCCTGGAATACTGATCACACCTGCAATGCATAGTTATAGAGCTTCTGTGGACTCCTAGTGCCATCTGCATAGCTTACTATATGTATGTCCATGTCTCACTTGACAGAATGTCACTGTTTGTCCTGTTCACATGTACATTGCCTGTGACACAGTGCATATGACTTACCTGGCATGTGTCCACGTGAGCAGTCATATATGCTACTGCTAACTAATCACAGGCACTACACCTTCACATATTTATCTTCTGTTGAACTACCTGCTTCGCTAGGGACGGCCTGCACCTGTCACCCCTGGGCTTTCAGATATTGGCAAAGGCTCTTGCTACCCCCATAGTGCCTATGTTAGGCAAGGCTCAAATGACAAACCCACCTTCATAGGTATCACAAGGGATAAGAAACTAAGAGTAATGCTACCCAACGCCAGAAGTCTAAACCTCAAGATGCATGCATCTGAAACTCTCTTTGGCATGGAGAACATCGATATCTGTGCAGTAACAGATGCCTGGTTCAGGGCTACTGAGAGCACACCAGCACTACCAGGTTTAACCTCATACCATGCTTTTCAGCTCCAAAATGTGGAACGAACCACAAATGGAGGGGGAGTATTGATATTCATCAAAGATACCCACACCTCCAGGTTGGTGGCAAAGCACCAAGCATCAGAGACTATCCATGTGCAACTAACAATGGGTGAGACTGCCTTCCAGGTTATAGCCTGCTACAAACCACCCTCCCACACCCAAGAACTGCACTCGGCCATCCTGTGAACAGTGGAAATATGAAGGTCTCTCCAAACACCATTATATTGTGTGACGTCAACTACCCAAACATGGACTGGGAGCATGACTCTAGCTCCAACACTCTAGGCCAAAGATTCCTAGAATATATGAGCTCAAATGCTATGGAACAACTTCTTACCACTCCCACAAGAAGGGGAAACATACTGGACCTGATCATCACCAACATGGGGACTCTATGCTCCAGACCAGAAGTGTATCCCTCACTGGTAACATCGGACCATAAACTAATCTCACTGGATAGTCACATCCCGACCCCACCCCCTGCCCAGAACACCACAGTGAACAACTTCTCTAAAGCAAATTCACACTCCTCAAAACTGAGGTGGAAATCTTCAAAGCCCCCGGGCCTGTGGAAACTACAGACCAGACCACAGGTTCCTCTATAAACGCATTCTATGGACGCCTTCAGGAATGCATGGATCATGTGATCCCGAATAAAACCAAGACCCTATCCTCCAAAGGCAGACATCCTGTCTGGTGGACCCCAGCCATAAACAAACTACACAATAGAAGGAGGAAGCTACCAAATGATACAGCAAATTCACAAATAGGGAAGGCATCACTGATCAGTATTAGCAAATAACTACAGGCATGCATAAGATTGTCTAAGGCCAGCTTCGACAGAAATTGCACAGGACAATAAGGATAATCACAAGGCTTTCTTTAGTTATGTTAGGAACCTGGGTGGTAATTCCCAGATATGCTCAGAGGTAGTCCAAAATGTCAATAGAAACACCAAACCCACAGACATTGCCAACATTCTAGCTGACAGGTTCTGTGCAAACTTCTCACCCCCCTCCACACTGAAAGGGCAAATATGCATCCCAGCAGAGTGCTGCCCCCCTGACATCTCAGATGCTCAGGTAAGAGCTGCCCTCTCCAAAGCAATACACACTGCATCAATGGGACGAGACAGTGTCCCGGGCTGTGTCCTACATGACCACCAAAACGTGCTACTACCAAACATAAACCTACTGTTCAATCCCAGCCTTACTACATGATATGTGTCCAAAGTGTGGCGTACAGCAACAGTGGTCCCTCTACAGAAAGGTGGTGCCTCAACAGATCCTGGACACTATCACCCCATAAGCCACACTAGCTTGGTCTGCAGAGCTATGGAAAGGATCATCATGGACCACATAGATATAGATATTGCGGACCTACAGACACTGGTTCATACCCAGTTTGGCTTTGTTAAGGGCAGATCCTGCCTCTCAAACCTGGTTGATTTCTTTGAAACAGTCACCAAGGCCATTGACGAGAGGAAGGTGGTTCACACAGCCTACCTGGACCTCGCAAAAGCCTTCAAAACAATACCCCACCCGGGCATTCTAGAGAAGCTCACCAGCTTAAATATAAGCCCCTATGTCACTAGATGGATTGCACACTGGCTCAAGGACAGAACCCACATGGTTAGAATTGCTGGAGCCATGCCAGACTCCAAACCAGTTACAAGTTGTGTCCCACAAGGCTCAGTCCTGGAACCTTTCTTGTTTGGTATATATTTATCGGAGGTACAGGCCAACACGGAAGGACTGTGGCTGACCAAATATGCAGATGACTGCAAACTGGCCACCATAATCGACTCTCCAGCCGACACAAGCATCTTCCAAAGGGGCATCATAGAGACAGACAACTTGTGCCAGAGCCATGGCCTCCAGCTGAATGCAAAAGTGTGTATAGTCATCCCCTTTGGCAAAAACAAAGTGCCCACAAAGTACCACATAGGTGGTACTCCATTATGTACAGAAGAAGTAATTAGGAACCTGGGGACCCAAGTTGATAGCAATCTCTCATTTGACAACCACGTGGCCAAAGTGGTTAGAAAGACATTGTATATAGCCCACCCCATCATGAAGGGATTCACATCTACATCAGGGGAGGACATCGTGCCTCTTTACTCATCCCTCATCAGGTCCATAATTGAGTACAATCCCCCTGTCAGGATGTACCTTACCAGACACCTGCAGCAACTGGAAAGACCCCACAAGTACCTCACCAAGAGGATCAAAGGGCTCAAACAGATGCCATATGCTGACCGGTTAAATAAACCCCAGCTCTACTCAGTGGCATACCGCCTGTTCAGAGGCGATCTGTGCCTAATGTATAACACCATGTCGAACCTGGAATTAATGGGCATGCTGCACCTGAGAATATCCAAATCCCATCGGGATACACGCTTGAGAGACCTGAGCCTCAGCACTGAAATAAACAGGACATGCTGGAGGGATAGATTCATAACCCAGAGGCTCACTTCACTCTGGAATAAAATCCCAGTCCAGGTTAGGAAGAGTCCCTCATTGACTCTCTTCAAGAGGAATCTTGATGAGTGGATGGGACATTGTAGGTTTACCCCGGGTATCACTTCTGTGTCACTGTTAGACAGAGGCACAGTATACTAACCTCGGAAAACGGCATGGCAAGATATATTTACATTGGATGGCGACAGCCAAACACATTCTGGCTAGGTTCTTAAATGCCCTAGGGCAGATTGCCTAGTATGACGCTATGAACCTATGAACCTATGTACCTTGTTCCCCATTAGCCCTATGTGCTGTTAATCACCATGGCAATCAAAATACTATGGTAGCATGTTCAAAGGTCAGTTGTCAGTCACCTCTATGCTACAGTTGTGGAATATGTGGGTCATGTGGCAATGTCACAGCTGCCACATGTACAGAGTCAACCCTCTCCCCTACACATGGACGTACAACACATGTATAAGATGGAACCACATAGCCTAACTGGGGACTAAGCACTCTGAACCCAGTACTAGCATAACCTGTCAGGTGGCATGCAATACTACAGTGTCTACAATACCAGTCTGATGTAGACCTACACTGACAGCAATACAAGCATGTGAACACACTGGGCCATTCGAGGAGCCTTAGAATAGCATCCTGCCTGAGCGGCACACCTCTGCAGCTGGCACACAGGCATACATTATGCCCGAACACATCACACATAACACATAGCACACAAATCCTGTGTGCCACTCGCAGCCTGTACGGCTAGACAACACACCTGCTACAGTTGTGTTAGCTACCTTTATTGTCCGGTACAGTATGGTCATGCTCACCAGGCTGGACAAGGTGAAGGTCACAGTGATATGCCTGTGGGGCACTATGGTCCACCACATAACACAAGCATGCAGGTCGGTCAGAGGCATGGACACATATGACTCAGTCATTGTCCATGCCACACACCTTCTCCTGCTGTACTTGTAGGGTGCTGACATCATCAGTGTTTAGAAAGGGGAATGTGCATCCTGTAGTCTGTTCTCCTAGTTGCCAAAAGGGACATTTCCCTCACACACACTAACCCCCCTCAGCCAAAAACACACACTTGCCATCTGCAGGATTCAAACACCTATCTGACTATGTTATGACACTTGAGACGGATGCATTTGCAGAGTGTGCTACTCGCATTACTGAGAGGTTTCCTTCTCTTGCTGTACTTATAGGGTGCTGACATCATCAGTGTTTAGAAAGGGGAATGTGCATCCTGTAGTCTGTTCTCCTGGTTACCAAAAGGGACATTTCCCTCACACACACTAACCCCCCTCAGCCAAAAACACACATCTGCCATTTGTAGGATTCAAACCCCTATCTGACTATGTTATGACACTTGAGATGGACGCATTAGCAGAGTGTGCTATTCGCATTACTGGGAGGTTTCCCTTCTATTGCTGTACTTATAGGGTGCTGACATCATCAGTGTTTAGAAAGGGGAATGTGCATCCTGTAGTCTGTTCTCCTAGTTGCCAAAAGGGACATCTCCCTCACACACACACTAACCCCCCTCAGCCAGACACACACACTTGCAGGATTCAAACCCCTATCTAATTATGTTATGACGCTTGAGATGGACGCATTAGCAGAATGCACTATTCGCATTACTGGGAGGTTTCCCTTCTCCTGCTATACTTATAGAGTGCTGACATCATCAGTGTTTAGAAAGGGGAATGTGCATCCTGTAGTCTGTTCTCCTAGTTGCCAAAAGGGACATTTCCCTCACACACACACACTAACCCTCCTCAGCCAAACACACATACACTTGCCATTTGCATGATTCAAACCCCTACTTACCTATGTTATGACACTTGAGACAGACACATTAGCAGAGCACGCTATTCACATTACTGGGAGGTTTCCCTTCTCCTGCTATACTTATAGAGTGCTGACATCATCTGTGTTTAGAAAGGGGAATGTGCATCCTGTAGTGTGTTTTCCCAGTTGCCAAAAGGGACATTTCTCTCCTACAGACTTGCACACACACCAACCCCACTCACACACACCCACACTGAGCATTTGCAGGATTCAAACCTCTACCTAACTATGTTATGACACTTGAGATGGACGCATTAGCAGAGCACACTCTTCACATTACTGGAAGGTTTCTTTTCTCCTGCTGTACTTATAGGGTGCTGTCATCATTGGTGTTTAGAAAGGGGAATGTGCATCCTGTAGGGAGGCAGATGCCAAGCACACTCTGGCTAAGCTGTCATTCTCTAGGGCAAACAGCCTAGTGTTGACCTCTACACCCATATGTTTAATTGTCAAATGCACATTATTTGTTGCTGATAGACTGTTTGCACGTCTTTACTGCCATAGCATTCCCTGTTTGTATGAACAACTTGTGCATCTGTGGAAGATGTTTGCATATGGGAGGGATCCACTATATCACGTATGTCTCTGTAGTCATTTAACTGTGTGCACTGGGCAGACTGCTGTAATGTGGTTGGTTCCTGGAATAACACATAAAAATACCAGATATGTGTGGCCAACTGCTAAACTGAGATTTGGCCTAAGTGTGTGAGCATGCCCAGTTCAGCCTTCCCATGGCATGTTGTCTGACATATGTCTCATTTATCAAAGTGTGTGAGCATGCCCAGTGTGAGCATTCCATATGTTGAACTCTGCAGCTCACCACATTTGTGGATGAGTGTGAACTTCAACAAATATCACCCGTTTATGATTGTGTGTTGTGTGTCATGTTGTGTAGTTACTGTACAACTGCTTTGTGTGTGAACACAACAGGATTATACTGTGCCTGCAGGGTTTGCATGGGATACTTTGCATACAGTTGTCAACATCCTTTCACACTGACCTAACACTGTAGTACTGTATAGTGTACTGGTTCAGTACTTTGACTGTGGTGGACAGTATCCTGGGCTTTAGTGCTATCACTGCTTTACATTTCGATAGTGAGCACAACAGCCTGGTTAGGGGCCAGTTGTGTACATCTGACCATGTTGCATTCTGTTCAGATATGAACTACTTAAACCAGGCTTGTCCAACATTGGTAGTGTATTCCACAACATAGGTGTACATTTGCAAACACTAGCAATGTGCCCTAGTCCATGTCTAATAGTAGTTGGAGAGTGTGTTTGTCCTTCGACACACATTGTAAGTGGAGTTTGCCATGACATATGTCATGGTTAGTATACTGTGCCTCTGTCTACCTGTGACATGACAGTGATACCCAGGATAAAGCTACCATCTCCCATCCACTCATCAAGATTCCTATTGAGGAAAATCGATAAGTGACTCTATGGGTAGCCTGTACTGGGAGTTCACTCATGGGTGGGGGTGGCTTCTGTGTTATGGATCATGCAGTACAGCTTGTCCTATGTAAGTCAGTGCTGGGGTTCAGGTCTCTCATGTGCATAGCTCACTGCCATTCAGATTGTACAAGGTGCAGCATGTTTATTGATACCAGCAACACAGGCAACACATGGCATCTGTGCAAGCTCTTTGATACTCCTGGTGAGGTACTGTTGGGGACTTTATGGTTGATGGAGGTGTTTGCTGAGGTACATCCCACAGGGGCTATTGTAGTCAATTGTAATGCTGATGAAGGATGACTGCAGAGCCACAATGACCTCCCCTTATCTAGATCTGACAACCTTCATGATTAGGTGGGTATATGCTATGTTTCTGTAAACACTACAGCACATGTTTGTCCAATGCAGGATATCTATCACCTTGTGTCCCCAGGTCTCTCATTACATGTTAACTACGCAATGGGTTAACACTTATGTGGTAATTGGTGGGCACTTACTGTATATCCATGGGGGTTGACTATACACTTTTCTGCAATTAGCTTGCTGACATGGCTATGGCACCAGTTGTCTGTTTCTATGTGGCCCTTTTGTGGGATGCTTGTGTCAGCTGGTGGATCATATATGGTGAGAAGTTTGTAGTCCTCTGCAAACATGTTCAGACACAGTCCTTCCATGTTTGCCTGTACCTATGGGACATATATACCAGACGAGGGAGATCCCAGGACCAAGCCTTGTGGGATGCCAGTTATATCTGGTTTGTAGTCTGACATGGCTGCAGCATGTCTGACCATGTCTGTTCTGTCCTTGGTCTGGTTTGCAACCCCTCTACTGACATAGGGGTTTATATTTAAGATGGTGAGCTTATCTATAATGAACACGTAGGGTATTGTATAGAAGCCTTTGCAAGGTCCAGCTATGCTGTGTGGACCACATTGCCCTCATCAATGACCTTAATGACTGTTTCAATTGAGTCAAACATGTTTAGGGGCAGGATCTGCACTTAAGAAAGCCACACTGGGTAGGGTCTGGTGTCAGTAGGTCCCCAATATCTTTATGTCTGCGGTACATGCTGATCCTTTCCATAGCTGTGCAGACCGAGTTTCTCGGGATTCTGGGGTGGTAGTTTTCAGTATCCATTCAGGCAACACCTTTGTTGAGAAGGACCACTGTTGTTGTACACTGCTCTTTGGGTACATATCCTGTGGTAAGGCTGACATTGAGCAGTAGTGTGATTTGGCATTCCATTCGTCTTGGAGTCTATGTTGGACTCAGCCCAGGACACCATCTCATACCATTGCTGCTGTGTGTTTTGCTTTGTAGATGCTGGCTGTTACTTCAGCATCTGCAATGTCAGGGGGCCAGCAGTCTGCTGGGATAGATATTTTGCATTCTGGGGGGGGGGGGTTGCACTGCACCTGTCAGGATGTATGTTGGCAATATGTGTGTGTGTTTGATATGTTGTTTGTGATATTTGTGTGATTCAGAGCATATCTGTGAATTCCCAACACGGTTCCTACCATCAGTTGTGAAAGCCTTGGGATTATCCTTAGTGTCCTGTACAATTTGTATCTTCATAGGTTCATAGGTTCATACTAGGCTATCCACCCTAGGGCATTTGTTAGCCTAGCCAGAGTGTGTGTGGCTTTTGCCACCCCTTGCTCTGTGAATATTATGGCCATTTATGATTTGCTTTGCTGTGCCTCTGTCTGGACATGACACCGTGAAGACCCCCAGTGTAACTCTACAATCATCCATCCACTTGGCAAGATTCCTGTTGAAGAGTGTCAGTGAGGGGCTCTGCCTAACATGGAGTGGGATTCTGGTCCAGGGTGTGGGGAGCCTCTGGATTATGTATCTGTCCCTCCAGCACATCCTATTTCATTATTTGTTGAGGTTGACATCTCTCACTCTCAGAGCTCCGATGGCTTTGAGTTTTCTGGGGTAGAGCATGTCCATTACTCCTGTGTTGGGCATGGCCTTGTACAACAGGCATGCAATTCCTCTGTGTAGGCAGTATGTGACTGCATTCAGCTGGGGTGTCTACAGCCAGGCAGCATATGACATATATTTGAGACCCTTTATCCTCTTGGTGAGGTACCTTTGAGGTCTTTCTAACTGCTGCAGGTGTCAGGTAAGGTACATCCCATATGAGGCATTGTACTAGATTATGGGTGTGATAAGAGAACAGTATAGGGGCACAATGACCTCTGTTGACGTAGATGTGAATCCTTTCATGATACAGTGTCCAATGTAGACGGTCTTCCTAGCCACATTGGCAATGTGAGTGTCACATAACAGGTTACTGTCCACTTGTGTCCCTAGGTGCCTGATTACTCCTTCCATACATAATGGTTTACCACCTATGTGGTAATTTGTGGTACCTTGTTTGGTATTTGGTGGGACATTCATACTGTCCAGTGTCTTCAGGACGGCTGGGTGGGGTTCCTGTGTGTGAGAGTGTGGTCTGTAGCATGCTACAGACTGTACAGCAGTCTTGCCTACAGTTAGTTGCACATGGGTGGACTCCAATGCCTTGTGCATTGTCAGTTACCTGGACGTATGGGTGTCTGTGCTGAATATGGATACTCACCCTCCTTTTATGTTTTGTTCCAGGTTTTGGGGCCATGACACATGATATGTGGTATAACCTGGTAGTGCTGGTGTGCTGTCAGGAGGCTTGCAGCAGGTTTCTGTCACAGCACAGACATCGATGTACTCCATACTGGGGATGGCCTTGGGAGCATGCATATTGGGGTTTACACATCTGGCATTGGTCAGCATTACCCTTATGTTTCTTTACACTTATGTTTTCTAGGGTGGTGGGTTAGTCTTTTCAGCCTTGCCTACAAAAGGCTCTATGGAGGTGGCAAAGGCCTTATCCAATATCCAGACGCCCAGGGGTAACAGATGCAAGCCAACCCAGAAACAGCTGCGTGGCTTGTCAAGCATGACATCCCAAGCAGACAGACATTGGATCCCCTTGGAATGACACCAGTAAGTGTGCCACTTGCTATGACTGATCATTCCATGTTTGTACTGTGGCATTATTCTTGGTAAGGGTAGGATGCTGCAAACGGTGAGTGTCATACCGGCCTGGACTACATAATCAGAGAACTCATCTATGTCTCTTTTCATGTAGTCTAGGGAGGTACATCTCAGGTCATTCACACCAGCATGGACTATGACCGCATCATATTTCTACTTGCTTTGGAGTGACCTGCATATTTCTGTTATGTGGCATATTGTGGCAGCCTACAGGCAGCTTACTGTACCCTTTCCCTTGTTCAGTCTGGTGTACGGGACGGTAGTGTGTCTCACTATGGAGTCACCTATTACAACTGTATCAGGCATGTTGTTTCTCCTTCTGGCCTGTGACTGTTTGGCACATCAGCTTTGTGTACTATGTGTTGCATGTGCTATGTTTGGAGGTTGTTTGATTGGGTGTCTGCTTTAGAGGCCTCTGTTGGTGCACTGTGTTTGTAATTTGTGCCTCCGGGAATGTTTTTCTGTGTTTATGTCTTTGGTTTGCAGTTTTGATAGGTCTATGTGGGACTGTGTTTGTGGTGTGTGGTCACCTTCTCCTCCTAACTAGTTTTGGGAGTACTGAGTTGAGGGAGCTCAGCCTCCAGTTTGGATAGATGGTTGCATCTCTCACATATATTTGTATTTCTTGGGTGGAGTTGGGGGTTGTCTAAGTACTTGGGGCAGGTGTAACATTGCCTCAGGATTCACAGATTCAACTTGTTGTGGCTGGCCTTAGTGGATTGTATGTGTGGACATATTTTATTGCCATACTACTGATCAGTGATTACTTCATTGTTTATGTTTGCTCTATCATGTAGTAGCTTCCTCATTCTCTTGCATGGTTTGGTTATGGCTGGTGTCCACCATGCCAGATGCCTGCGTGTATGGCATTGTGTCTTGTTTTAATTTAGGATTGCATAATCCAAGCATTCCTGGCAGTGTTCATGGAATGGCTGTATTACAGGTTCTGAGGTGTGGCCCATATTTTGCACCTGCACAGGACCTTTAATGGATTCCACATCAGTTTGGAGGAGTGCAAATATTGCTTTACACATGTTTTCCACCGTGGTTTTCTGGCCAGGGACTGTGGTCAGGATTTGTATATCCAGTGTGATTACTCTATGGTCTGGTTTTACCAGTGAGCAATACACTTCTCATCTTGCCATCCAGTACCCATGTTGCTGATTATCACATCCAGTATGCTTACCCCTCTTGTGGGAGTGGTACGTTGTTCCTGGGCATTTTGGTTTATGGATTCTATGAACTTTTGTCCTACAGTGTTGGAGCTAGTATAATGCTCCCAGTCTATGTCTGGGTATTTTCAGTCACCCAATATAATGTGGTTTGGAGGACTTGATATATTCATGTATTCCAGCATAGGCCAGGTGCAGTTCCTGGTGTTGGGACAGTAGTCTGTAGCAGGCTATAAACTGGGGGGCAGTTTTAGCCACTGTTACTTGACCATGGCTAGTCCATTCTGCTTCTTGTTGTGGTGCCAACATGGGGGTGTGGTTATCCTTGACAATTCTTGCTAGTCACCCTCCTTTTGTAGCTTGTTCCATGTTTTGAGGCTGTACAGCACAGTATGAAGTGTAACCTGGTATTATTAGGGTGCTGTTGTGAGCCTTGACTCAGTTTTCTGTTACAGCACAGATATCAACATTCTCCATACTGGGTGAGTTTAGACTGCATGCATCTTGCTGTTTCGACTTATCCCTTATCTTATTCTTATCCCTTCTGATACCTATGGAGGTAGGTTTGTGTTTTGAGCCTTACCTATTCAGGGCACACTGTGGGTAACAACAGCCTTTGCCAGTATCCATACGGCCTGCACTGATAGGTGCATGCCAGTCCTAGCAGGTGAAGCATCATGTCATGCTCAGCATGTCATCCCAGGCTGGCAGACATTGGATCCCCTTTGACTAACTGCGATACTTCAGTTAATTATTGCACTTGATCATCTCATTGTCATATTGTGGCATGATGCTTGGTGAGGGTAGGATGTTAGTCAGGGTCCTCAGGTGTGCATATAGTACATGGTTTTACATTACTTAACACATGGCATTCATGCCTCAGGTGGTGCTGCAGGGCTGCCTCTGTTGGATGCACATATTACACTCCCTGTACATGTTTGTGAGCAGGTCATGTCATTTTAGGCATCCCTGTTATTATCTGAGTGAGTCAGAGGGGGTATCATTCCCAGGGTTCCTACTGAGCCAGTGTATGTGCTATGCGTTGCCTCTTTGCCAAGGCCAGGGCATACTGGGCACACCTCCTTCTGCCTACTGGGGCAGGCTCAGGTTGTTCCTCCTCCAAGTCACGCTCTGCCTGTGATGGCCTTGGCAATGGTGGGGGGCTGTTTGGCCCGGCCCTATGCTGGTCCTGCTGCAGCTGTTTTCGCAAGATCATATTATGTAGCATAGCACATACCATGACAATTTGGGTACATGTAGTTGGTGTGTACTGCAAGGCTCCACCAGATGTGTCCAGACACCAGAACTGTGACTTGAGCAGCCCAAACACACGCTCTATTACATTACGTGTTTGGGCATGTGCCTCATTATGGCGTTCCTGTTCAGGTGTGTGTGCGTTTCTGATGGGTGTCATCAGCCACGGCTCCAGTGCATAACCTGCATCCCCCACTAGGTGTCCGTGCGGGATGTCCCCATTGGCAAATGGCTGGTACAGCTGCGCCAAATGCCAGATGTGGGAATCATGGTAGCTCCCAGGACAGCCAGCACACACATTCATTATTATGCCCTGGGCATCACACATGACCTGGCAGTTGATGGAGGGGAAGCCCTTGCAGTTGATGTATGCCCTACCCCGCTCACCGGCTGGTGCTTTGATGCATATGCGCGTGCAGTCTATTGCACCCACTACCTCAGGGTATTCCACTATATGCTGGAAGAGACGCATATTGCTGGCCAATACCTCACAGGCATTGGGGAAATATACATGATCACCGACATGTGCTGACATGGCATCCAGGAACTGGTGCAGTACCCTGGAGGCTGATGCTTGTGATATCCCCATCATATCACCAGTTGGTTTCTGGAAGGCACCTGTTGCTAGTATTCTTAGGCCAACACATACCTTGGTTTCCACTGGGATGGGTACACCTCTGTTGGTTCTGTGTGTGAGGCATGTCCTGCACAGCTCCACTATTTGCTGCAGGAGGTCTCTGTCCACTCTATAGCGCTCTACTATCTCCAGCTCATGTAACCCGTGGTAGGTGACCCTGGGCCTGTACACTCTTCTCCGTCTCCTCATTGTGAGTTGTCTGGCACCATCTGCATTGTCACCACCCTCAGCAAGTCGCCTTTGTCTCATTATGACAGCTATGGCAGCCCCTAACATTTCTGCTCTGAGTTCAGCTTTTTCAGTTTTCACTTCTAATAGCTTACTCCTGTCTTGCAGTGTCTCTTGAGAGAAACATCTTGCACTGCTGTTTGCAGATTTTTAAGTGTTGGGCTGAGCTACTCTTCTGCCTGTGTAATTGCCTGCTTCTAATTGTTTTCACCTGCTAGCTCCAGCAGTATTCCCTGCTAGCTTCCTACTAATTATGTTGCTTCCTTTTTCCTTTCTGTTTCCTCAGGGGGGAGCAGCATGTATACCAGCAGAAACATGCTCACAGTGGCTTACACATGCGCACACATGCTTACACGGCTCAGAATCATCTTATTCGGGTTAAAATGTGCGCACACCAGCTCAAACAGTGTTACAGATCTGCCAACAGGCTTCTACATGCTAAGTCTGCCCTACACGCGCGCACACCCGCGCAAACAGTGTTAAACAGCTACCAACAGGCTCCCACATGCTCAGTCTGTCTTACACGTGCACACACTGTCTTACTCGCGCTTCATGGCACGCACACGTGCACATGCACGCACAGCAAGAAACTTTGGTGTAGGCAACAATGTACACCTTCCATTTCTTGACTTTCTCATGCTTATCTAGTGGCACACCTCTTTCCATGATATCTGTCTGACATCTGTCATGTAACTCTGACCTCCAATGAACTGCATTTCTTTCTACCATTCCCCCCTGTGATGTCACCTATCTCCTACTCTGTTCCTCCCCCTTCTGTAACTCTTACACTACTCAGACTGTGCTCATTTGCTATGTGACAGTGGAATTCAGTATCCTAACACTCATTTGCATCAGATTGCCTACTAATGCTTAGTTACATCTCTTAGACTCAGCTTCTCCCCTTTGCAACCACTACACGGTGGCCATGTTGTTTTTGGTCTGCAGGTCCCTGCATTGAAATTCCATGTATTGCATAAAACCCACATTTGTGGGTTTATAACCTTTGTTTTTATGTTTTATACAGTGCAGCCCGTTTGCGCAGGGCTGTGCTGGGTTTAAACATCGGCGATCGCCGAAAAAAAAATTATATTTTTAATATATTTGCATCAGGTTACCTTGCCAATGGCCACATATTTAGCCATTGGAATGCTGCCTGACACATATGCACCCTTTATTTGGAGCTGACATGGCTCCATTGCGGTTTTTGCAGAAACGTACTCAGTTGTCAACTGAGTACATTTCTGCAGCTAAAACCGCTCTTACACGGGCTGTTCTGGGCTTCCTGGATCGCTAATCATCCTCATTTGCATGCTATTTGGCTGCAAGTGAGGTGATTAGCTTATTCATGCCCACTCCGTGTAAGAGACGTTTTAGCTTGTCTCTTACACAGACTTTGGGCTGTTCCTGGATCGCGAAGGCTGCATGGAGTCTTACACTACTCTTAGACTCCGTGCAAGCCTTCGTGAATCTTGCCCAGTGTATATATTAACATATTTATAGTTATAAGAAAAATGATTCTGTTAGTGCCCTAAGCAGGCATTTACATTAATACCAAACTTTAAAACTGTCTTGTTTTTAGTGATTGAGAAAATAGAATAAAATGTAAGAGGGGATTATTGGCAGTATAAATTGGAAATACAACAGTTGAAATGGCAACTCAGTATAAATGCTTGCAGTAGACAGGACTTAATGATTTGTTCAGCATTGTTAGTGTATTGAAAAATAAGGCATCAAAGATATAATGATTTTATATGACTTGTTAAATAATTTTTATGACAATAATATTTTTAAGAGAGTTTTTGAATTAATCAATTAAACATCATGTGTTTTTAATATTACTATTCAATGTTTTTGATGCTTTTTAAATGTCTTTTTTAAGGGAAGGTTCAGTGGGTAAGATGCTATGCATGAGGTTATTTAAGCAACTTTTTTTTTTTTTAAATTGGTTTGGTTCTGATTTGTAATAAAATGAAAGCACATAACAGAATCATCATTTATCATTTCACTGGCTCTAGAGACAAAATCTAGTGTATTTTTGGTTGTAAGATTATTTTATGCATTGGTTGTACCAGTACATTTTTGGTTTCATGGCCCCACATATGAAAGAGCTGCTATTTTAATAAACTTTTATGGAGACAATATCATCAATTTTATCAGAGAAAATGAACAAGGACATTGCTGCAACCTCTCTCCTGACTTCTCTCTGAAGACAATTCATTGGAGGCAGTCTTACATTTTAATATATCCAGGCTATTATGGAGTAGTCCACAAGAGCAGACAGTTAACCCTAATTATAGCTCTGTTTTGATGCAGACAACAGCATCATATGACTTATGTATCATCTGAAACCTTAAAATTATACTTCATCTATACTGCATCCTAAAATATTAAAGTGGATGTTTATGCGTTCTGCTTGGTCTGTGATACCTAAATGATATAAAATAAAAAGGAATGCAAACATTTTGCCACTGGTGAACTGGACAATGACTGAGCATAGCTATCAGCAAAAACTTCAAAAGCTGGATATCTTCTCAGTATGTTTCAGAAAAAAACTAAAAAAAAAAAAACAATACCTCACTGGCCCTCTTCAAGAGAAATCTTGATGAGTGGATGGGAAATAGAAAATTCACCCTGGGGATCACTCCAGTGGCTCTACTCGACACAGGCACTAGGAAATAATGTCGGGTGACACGATGCCAGGGTAATCCTATGGGCTAGGCTTGTAAAGGCTCCAGGGCCATTAGCCTAGTGAATCTATGAACCTATGAAAAGGTTTGCTCAACCTTTTCAAAGTTACAGTGGATATCTGTTTAAATGTTTAGTATGTGGTACAAAAAGAAGACAAGATTTAAAGCTAATAAGGACACTAAGAACAAGCAATGTATACCGTGGCTAATGGAAAGAGTAACAGTCAGAATGCTTCCAATAAATGCAATAACCACTGTGTCTGGATGAGCAAATTAGATATTTTAGGGAAGATAAATGTTACTCAGACTGGGAGGCAGGCATACAAAGCAACATCACTGTTTGTTCTGAGGTACTTTGATTTAACAAGACAGTTCATTTATCGAGATCATGAAATACTGTCAGTGAAAAACAAGTCTATGTTCTTAAAATTCCTTTGGCAAGTGTATTTGTTCCTGTCCTCCACTACTACCATTATCTGGGTCTATATTAGTTCGATGAAATTTATTTTCAGTGAACATCTCTTCATCGACCCATATTCAGTGAAAATCACTTACACAATTCACTGAATTTTCCAAGAGCAAGGAAACAATTGCCCCCAGCACAACAGACCCACAACTAACTAAATCATACCCACCCAAGTGCAGGGCTATGCCTGCCCACACCCTCATCAACTGTATATACCAACTCCAAGGTAAGACTACAGTGAGGAAAAGGGCAAAGTTGTGTAGTTGGCCAACTACTTCATTGCCCTTGGAAAATTCAGCAAATCTTGGAAGTGATTTTCGATGAATACTGGTCAGTGAAGAGTTGTTCACTGAAAATGAATTTCGGTGAACTAATATAGACCCCATTATCTAGCTTACTACAGGGATGAAGACACCTCATTATCTTATTTGCCACTGGCATGAAGGCACCCCATTAAATAATGGTTCTAGGACATGCACGAATGCACTTTTTACTAAATCGTGAATGGTCGGCCATACATATGCGAAAATGCTTTTCACTGAAGCAGTATTTTCACATAAATATGCCTGTTGTGCCGGCCGTACTGTGGTGTGGATAAGGGAAAATTCCCTTTTCCCCACTGCAGTGTGATCTTGAAGTGAGAATGGTAAAGTAGGGGGTGTGTGGGGAGTGCAGGTGGGCACATCCCTCCTGCGCAAAAGTAGATTTAATGGGTTTTTTTAACACACTTTAGCGAAAGCGCTTTTTCAGTGAAAGTGCTTTCGTTAAAATGTGTTCGGTGATAGTGGATTCGGACTGTTGAACTTTCGTTCAACAGTCCTAGATCCTAAATAACACACTACTGGGATGAAGGTACTCACATCATCTAACTCATCAGTAGATGGTAAGAAGAGAAACTGATGTATACAGCTTCTAAAGTTGGTTTTGTATGTTGTAATATGTAATTGTAATACTGTCTATTATTTCTATATTATTTTTTCACTGCAGGATCTCAAGCTGTGATAACTCCATATTGGTTTTATGTGGAAGAGGAATTAACAACAGATAAAGCAAAATATTTAACTGCATACTGCCAGTGGAAAGTTATTTGGGGTCAACAATTGAAAAATTAATTATTAAGGTGCTGCTTACTGTAATGGATCCGAAGCCTTCTTAAGACTCTAAGGTCTTGCTGGCTGGATTCTGCTGAAATCAAAGTCTAGTTATAATTGCATTCACAGTCTGTTGCCCACAGAAACTTCCAGAATGTACACTGATGCAGCACAAAACTCTTGTCACTTTAAGAGCAGTAAGTAATAAATAACTTTTTATATAAAAAAACAGATGGACTACTGTTGCAGCTTTAGTTACACTGTACCGCTTCTTACTTCTCGTTCAGCATAAATGATGAGAGCTGAAACATACACAAATACCTCAGAACAAATGTGTTCCTACACAAATACCTCTAACAATGTTATTTGCTAGAGTCTCTTTATAGTGTTTTTACATCTTGTTTTTCTCCTTGGTATTTTAGTTTGGTCTTTGTATGAAAACATCTGTTTGCTGGTGTTTGCAGAAAAATATGTTTTCATGCTGTAGAGAAACAATACTGATATTGTCTTTTAAGGAAACATCTTTGTGGGAAACACATGCAACTGCTGACTTTATAGCAGTGTCCTATGATAGAAACACATACAGATTGTTTTCCTGTTAGCAGCATGTCCATTCTTTAAGGAAGCAGGTAGGCTTTGTTACTGACAATGTGAAATGCATACATCCTGTTTTTTACATTTTTGCTAAGTCTGTAAGGGGTCAGCTTTCTTGCTGACAGTGTAAAATGCATACACTCTTGCTGATTTTCTAGGAAAGCATGTCCATTAAACAAATTCCTTATTTTTGAAGCCACGCTCATTTTAGTATGGATGCTAATCACATATTGCTAAACTCTATTTCTACATTTAAGCAAGCTTTATTTTAGTCTATGCTTTATTTATGTTGCATATTCATAGCAGAGTTAATTTCAATCTTTTATTCACTGTAAATACACCCTTAACAACAATCAAAATATTTTTCTGATATCTAGCAGTGATTCAAGATGTCATGAAGCCTTGTCTCTGTTTATCTTTCAAAAGAACTCCTTGGAATCTCATAAACAACCACTTAGCAAGAAAAGAATAATGCATATCCTTATCTGATGATAATTTATTAACACTGGCCCCAGTGAGGTGGATTCCCTACCTGCAAGTGTAGTGACTCTCCTCCTGGCCTGTTCTGTTTCATCTGTTCCATCTGAGAAAGTCCAAGTCCATCAACATGACTTTCTCAGTCTGTTTCTATGTAGCACACTATCACAACTTACCAGTTTGTGCTGTAGCAGATGCTCTGGAACCCTACAGTTGGTTGTGACCATTACAGATACCCTAGCAGCTGCTACAGATAACCTAGCCCTCCTCCCAAACAGTCAGCCAAACAAGTCTGCTGTTTGATTTCAAGAAGTGCCATGAAACCAGATCTCACAATTCTCCAAAGTAAGTACATTCCTCACCTTTATGATGTCCTGCTAAAACAAGAACTGGAGATGTAGAAGGGGGCAGGGACATGTTCTTTCAGCATATATGATGCCTAAAGTAACTTCAGTCACCACACTTACAATAATATTCCAGCTGCAGAATGATTATTGTTTCAGTTCCCTTTCCCTACCCAGGTCATATAGAGACATGCTTTACTTTATGTTTCTGACATTTTCTAAACAAAAGATTAAAATGAACTGAACAGTCAGAATGTTCATCTGATTCTTCCTGTCTCGTCAGCTTTGTTTTTTTTTTCTTTCTTTCTTTCTCTCTGCATCTTTGTCTGAAAAGATTTCAAGCCTGCATAAACTAAAGCACTGCTTGTGATTTCCTCATATGTGAGGGAAGTAAACCTTTCATTTTTGTATGTAATTGATAGAGCTGCCTTCTGTTTTACCTGCTCCATTTTGTTTTCTGTTTTAAGAAATCTGCTTGGTTTGGTGTTTTTGTTCTCTGTGAGAGATGGACACTTAAATTATCTAGGCTGCATATTTCACATATAAAACCAAAAGGACCCAAAAATAGGATGTGAATTCCAGTATAAAACATATTTAATGCAGAGAAAAGTCACATAAAATCACATAAGCGCTTTTGTAGGTATGTATCCCACTTCATCAGATGCTACGATCAAGTCATTTAATTCACTATATATATATATATATATATATATATATATATATATATACTGTATCAGTCAAGTTATATGTTAATAAAAATCACATGATCTAAACTTTTAAAGCTATATTTATACAAATCAAGTTCTCACTCACTGAGTTAAAAATAAAGATAAAAACATATCATGGAAGCTTAATATACAAAAATGCACATAGCCCTGTTTAATATAAACAGCAAAAATTCCCTATTCAAATGGATGCAAACATTCATAATATGTACTTTAAAATTATCTAAAAAGAGGTATTTTCTCAACATGGGCTTTAGGGGAACATAGTCATTCAGGCCATGTCCACTATCTGCCTTGAGTTTCACTATCCTTTGCTTCCAAAGTTTCAGTTGCATTATACACATCCCCACCCCTAATATTTTCATATATCCTTCCTATGACAATAAATAAAAAAGTGTGTTCATCATTGGTGTCACAAACATGCTTGGAGAGTACACTGACCCTATCCTTCCTGTGTATGTGGTAAACATGCACCCTGACCTGGTCCTTAAAGGATCTATCAGTTTTTCCAACATAAAATTTCCGACATTTTAAACAATGAGCAAGATATACCACATGCTTAGTATTACAGGTGGCATTTGAATAAAATGTATATAGCCTTTTATCATTTGGATGCATGAACTGTGAACTTGTATCTACAAACTTACAAAAATTACAATGTCCACATGGTACTGTACCTACTTGCCTTTGGGTACCAAAACTACTTTTTGGATAGCATAATTGTCTTTTGAGTGACAGGTTATTCCTAAATAAAAACTTAGGTTCCAAATCTATAATAGTATTAACAACTTTGTCTGATGTCAAAATTCCCCAATGCTTCCTGACAATGTTCATATACATATTCATATCAGATGAATAGTATAGAGGTACCTTTAGAGTCTTACCACTACTAGTGTCTTTCACCTTCTTGGTTACTTGTCTTTTGGAGAAATATGTTTGGGCTACCAAGTCCCTCAGCTTTATACCTCATTAATGTTCCCTACCATCGCATCCTCATAGCCTCTTTCCAATAATTAAAGGGCAATATGTAAGGGGGAGTAGGATGACATCAAATGACATGGATTTTGAGGTTGAATGTAGAACATTATTTGAAATGTTTTGTGAAAGGGGTTACCTGTGGACCTGATCAAGAAAGTAGAGGAACTAGTCAGAGAGGGAAGAAAGGGGAAATTTAAACCTATTTTAGGAGATTTCCCCTTGGTAATGACATTGAATGAACATGAATTATTAAGTAAAGGCAAAGGCCAATTGGTCAGCAACTTTGTAACTGACGTTAATGCTGACTCCAGTAGAATTAAGGTACTACTAGAAAAGGAATGGGTTAGATTTAGTGCCACATCAGACCTGGGGTCATTTTTAATAAACCGTTTAAATGCACTTAATGGAAAGGTAGAAGCATCAAGAATATCCTTGAGCAAAATAAAAATGTAGGTGTATATGGTAGAAAAGACAAAGCTGGTACTTTTAGATGTGGACATTGTTCACAGTGTGTATTGATCAATAAAACAGATACAGTCTACCTGAAAAATAGGGATAGGCTGATAGTAAGTAAAAGTTTTGCAAATTGTGAAACAAATGGAATAGTATACTTAGCTACCTGTAATAAATGTGATTCATTCAACATTGGAAAATCAGAGAGAAAGCTAAAAAGTATTTATTAATTTAACATTTGTTAACCGGGAAAATCCGACTTGGGACAAAGCCAATTTTCAGCGGAGGCCCAGGGAGAAAGGCTCCAGATGCATGTCTTTGTAATGTGGGAGGAAACCAGAGCAAACCCATACGAATGCAGGGAGAACATGCAGACTCCATACAGAAGGCAACCTAGCCAAGAATTGAACTGGATAACCTCTTGCTGTGAGGCGACAATGCTACCGCTGCACCACTGCACCATCTAAAAGTAGAATATATGAACATTATTATGACATTAGGAATAACTGTAAAAACAATACACTGTATAGGCATATTTTACAATGCCAAGAAGCTAGGTTTTGCGTGTATGTTTTGGAAGTAGTACATAAGGATATGAGGGGTGGCCCTTGAGAAGCTCGACTCAAGTACAAAGAACTTTTATGGCAATTGCCCTTGGAAGCTACTAAACCTGCTGGGCTTAATGACTTGGTTTCTTTAAAACCAGTCTTAAAATTAAGGTCAGCAAAATAATAATGGTTAGTAGTCTTGATAATTTCTGCTTGTTTGTGTGTATACTACATTTTTTTTATATTAATTATATTTATATAAATTTTTGGGCAACCACAGTTGTGCAGTGGTTAGCATTGGTGCCTCACAGCAAGAGGTTCTCTGGTTCGATCCTCGGCTGGGGTGCCTTCTGTGTGGAGTCTGCATGTCCTCCCTGTGATCGCATGGGTTTCCTCCGGGTGTTTCATCCTAAAGACATGTTGTAGGTGGATTGCATACCCTAAATTGGCCCTAGGCATGTGTGTGTGCCTTCCGTGGAAGGTTGGGTGCTGGGTTGGCAACTCGACACTGTAAAACTCCACTGCCAATCATGAGCGGACAGTTGATCAGCTGTGGCAACCCCTGACCGGGAAAAAGCTGAAAGAAGACGATACTTATATTAACAATTTTTATTAATAATTTTTATATAAATATATTTAACAAAGTGAGATAATTTATTAGTTGTATAATTTTAAGAATTTTAATAAGAATAGGTTATGTTTGTATTGTTGAGTTTAACTGTACTTCCACTGCTTGACTATGTAAAAAGTTTTAGTATTTAGCCATTAGATAGTGCCAGTAGATAGCTTTTTTAGCTTTTGTTACTGTTGCATGTAGGTATTTGGTTTTAGAGAATGTATATGAGAACCATGATTTTAATATATATGTATTTTATCACAGTATAAGATAATGATAGTTGTTGATAGGTAGTTATTTATGTATTTATTGTATTTTTTAATTTAAAATAGTCTGGTTATCCATCTTCCACATCGCTCTTGTTTCTGCAGGTAACATATGTAAATACAATTGTAGCTTCTTTTTTACAAGGCCTGTTGTTCCTACCACTAGTACTGTAACTATCTGGGTATCCATCTTCCACATTGCACTTGTTTATAATTGTAGATTGTTTTTTACGAGGCCTATTGTTCCTACCACTAGTACAGTAACTGTCTGGGTATCCATGTTCCACATCACTCTAGTTTCTGCAGGTAACATATGTAAATACAATTGAAGATTCTTTTTACAAGGCCTGTTGTTCCTTCCACTAGTACTGTAACTGTCTGGGTATCCACTTCCACATCGCTCTTGTTTCTGCAGGTAACATATGTAAATACAATTGTAGATTCGTTTTACAAGGCCCGTTGCTCCTACCACTAGTACTGTAACTGCCTGGGTATCCATCTTCCACATCACTGTTGTTTCTGCAGGTAACATATGTAAATACAATTGTAGATTCTTTTTTACAAGGCCCATTGCTCCTAATACTGTAACTGTCTGGGTATCCACTTCCACATTGCTCTTGTTTCTGCAGGTAACATATGTAAATACAATTGTAGATTCTTTTTTACAAGGCCCGTTGTTTCTACCATTATTACTGTAACTGTCTTGAGTATCCACTTCCACATTGGTCTTGTTTCTGCAGGTAACATATGTAAATACAATTGCAGATTCTTTTTACAAGGCCCGTTGCTCCTAATACTGTAACTGTCTGGGTATCCATCTTCCACATCGCTCTTGTTTCTGCAGGTAACATATGTAAATACAATTGAAGATTCTTTTTTACAAGGCCTGTTGTTCCTACCACTAGTACTGTAACTGTCTGGGTATCCACTTCCACATCGCTCCTGTTTCTGCAGGTAACATATGTAAATACAATTGAAGATTCTTTTTTACAAGGCCTGTTGTTCCTACCACTAGTACTGTAACTGTCTGGGTATCCACTTCCAAATCGCTCTTGTTTCTGCAGGTAACATATGTAAATACAACTGTAGATTCTTTTTACAAGGCCCGTTGCTCCTACCACTGGTACTGTAACTGTCTGGGTATCCACTTCCACATCGCTCTTGTTTCTGCAGGTAACATATGTAAATACAATTGTAGATTAATTTTTACAAGGCCTGTTGTTCCTACCACTAGTACTGTAACTGTCTGGGTATTCACTTCCACATCGCTCTTGTTTCTGCAGGTAACATATGTAAATACAATTGTAGATTCATTTTTACAAGGCCTGTTGTTCCTACCACTAGCATTGTAACTGTCTGGGTATCCATCTTTCACATCGCTCTTGTTTATAATTGTAGATTCTTTTTTACAAGGCCCATTGCTCGTACTACTAGTACAGTAACTGTCTGGGTATCCACTTCCACATGGCTCTTGTTTCTGCAAGTAACATATGTAAATACAATTGTAGATTCTTTTTTACAAGGCCTGTTGCTCCTAATACTGTAACTGTCTGGGGATCCACTTCCACATCGCTCCTGCTTCTGCAGGTAACATATGTAAATACAATTGTAGATTCTTTTTTACAAGGCTCGTTGCTCCTACCATTAGTACTGTAACTGTCTGGGTATCCACTTCCAAATCGCTCTTGTTTCTGCAGGTAACATATGTAAATACAATTGTAGATTCTTTTTACAAGGCCCGTTGCTCCTACCACTAGTACTGTAACTGTCTGGGTATCCATCTTCCACATTGCTCTTGTTTCTCCAGGTAACATATGTAAATACAATTGTAGATTCTTTTTTACAAGGCCTGTTGTTTCTACCACTAGTACTGTAACTGTCTGGGTATTCACTTCCACATCGCTCTTGTTTCTGCAGGTAGCATATATAAATATCTTTTTTACAAGGCCTGTTGTTCCTACCGCTAGTACAGTAACTGTCTGGGTATCCATCTTCCACATTGCTCTTGTTTCTCCAGGTAACATATGTAAATACAATTGTAGATTCTTTTTTATAAGACCCGTTGTTCCTACCACTAGTACTGTAACTGTCAGGGTATCCACTTCCACATCGCTCTTGTTTCTGCAGGTAGCATATATAAATACAATTGTAGATTCTTTTTTACAAGGTCCGTTGCAACTACCACTAATACTGTAACTTTCTGGGTATTCACTTCCACATCGCTCTTGTTTCTGCAGGTAGCATATATAAATACAATTGTAGATTCTTTTTTACAAGGTCCGTTGCACCTACCACTAATACTGTAACTTTCTGGGTATTCACTTCCACATCGCTCTTGTTTCTGCAAGTAACATATGTAAATGCAATTGTAGATTCCTGTTTACAAGGCCCATTGTTTCTACCACTAGTACTGTAACTGTCTGGGTATCCACTTCCACATCGCTCTTGTTTCTGTAGGTAAAATATGTAAATACAATTGTAGATTCGTTTTTACAAGGCCCGTTGCTCCTACCACTAGTACTGTAACTGTCTGGGTATCCACTCCCACATCGCTCTTGTTTATAATTGTAGATTCATTTTTACAAGGCCTGTTGTTCCTACCACTAGTATTGTAACTGTCTGGATATCCATCTTCCACATCGCTCTTGTTTATAATTGTAGATTCTTTTTTACAAGGCCCGTTGCTCGTACTACTAGTACAGTAACTGTCTGGGTATCCACTTCCACATGGCTCTTTTTTCTGCAAGTAACATATGTAAATACAATTGTAGCTTCTTTTTTACAAGGCCCATTGCGCCTAATACTGTAACTGTCTTGGTATCCACTTCTACATTGCTCTTGTTTCTGCAGGTAACACATGTAAATACAATTGTAGATTATTTTTTACAAGTCCCGTTGCTCGTACTACTAGTACTGTAACTGTCTGGGTATCCTCTTCCACATCGCTCTTGTTTCTGCAGGTAACATATGTAAATACAATTGAAAATTCTTTTTACAAGGCCCGTTGCTCCTACCACTAGTACTGTAACTGTTTGGCTATCCACTTCCACATCGCTCTGGTTTCTGCAGGTAACATATGTAAATACAATTGAAAATTTTTTTTACAAGGCCCGTTGTTCCTACCACTAGTACTGTAACTGTCTGGGTATCCATTTCCACATCGCTCTTGTTTCTGAAGGTAACATATGTAAATACAATTGTAGATTCTTTTTTACAAGGCCCGTTGTTCCTACCACCAGTACTGTAACTGTCTGGGTATCCACTTCCACATCGCTCTTGTTTATAATTGTAAATTCTTTTTTACAAGGCCCATTGCTCCTTCCACTAGTACTGTAACTGTCTGGGTATTCACTTCCACATCACTCTTGTTTCTGCAGGTAACATATGTAAATACAATTGTAGATTCATTTTTACAAGGCCTGTTGTTCCTACCACTAGTATTGTAACTGTCTGGGTATCCATCTTCCATATCGCTCTTGTTTATAATTGTAGATTCTTTTTTACAAGGCCCGTTGCTCGTACTACTAGTACAGTAACTGTCTGGGTATCCACTTCCACATGGCTCTTGTTTCTGCAAGTAACATATGTAAATACAATTGTAGCTTCTTTTTTACAAGGCCCATTGCGCCTAATACTGTAACTGTCTTGGTATCCACTTCCACATTGCTCTTGTTTCTGCAGGTAACATATGTAAATACAATTGTAGACTATTTTATACAAGGCTCCTTGCTCCTACCACTACTACTGTAACCGTCTGCGTATCCATCTTCCACATCGCTCTTGTTTATAGTTGTAGATTCTTTTTTACAAGGCCTCTTGTTCCTACCACTAGTACTGTAACTGTCTGGGTATCCAATTCCACATCACTCTTGTTTCTGCAGGTAACATATGTAAATACAATTGAGGATTCTTTTTTACAAGGCCCATTGCTCCTAATACTGTAACTGTCTGGGTATCCACTTCCACATTGGTCTTGTTTCTGCAGGTAACATATGTAAATACAATTGTGGATTCTTTTTTACAAGGCCTGTTGTTCCTACCACTAGTACTATAACTGTCTGGGTATCCATCTTCCACATCACTGTTGTTTCTGCAGGTAAGATATTTAAATACAATTGTAGATTCTTTTTTACAAGGCCCATTGCTCCTAATACTGTAACTGTCTGGGTATCCACTTCCACATTGGTCTTGTTTCTGCAGGTGACATATGTAAATACAATTGCAGATTCTTTTTACAAGGCCCTTTGCTCCTACCACTAGTACTGTAACTGTCTGGGTATCCATCTTCCACATCACTCTTGTTTCTGCAGGTAACATATGTAAATACAATTGAAGATTCTTTTTTACAAGACCTGTTGTTCCTACCACTAGTACTGTAACTATCTGGGAATCCACTTCCAAATCGCTCTTGTTTCTGCAGGTAACATATGTAAATACAATTGGAGATTCTTTTTACAAGGCCCGTTGCTCCTACCACTAGTACTGTAATTGTCTGTGTATCCACTTCCACATTGCTCTTGTTTCTGCAGGTAACATATGTAAATACAATTGTAGATTCTTTTTCACAAGGCCTGTTGTTCCTACCGCTAGTACTGTAACTGTCTGGGTATCCATCTTCCACATTGCTCTTGTTTCTCCAGGTAACATATCTAAATACGATTGTAGATTCTTTCTTACAAGGCCTGTTGTTCCTACCACTAGTACTGTAACTGTCTGGGTATCCTCTTCCACATCGCTCTTATTTCTGCAGGTAACATATGTAAATACAATTGAAAATTCTTTTTACAAGGCCCGTTGCTCCTAGCACTAGTGCTGTAACTGTCTGGGTATTCACTTCCACATCGCTCTTGTTTCTGAAGGTAACATATGTAAATACAATTGCAGATTCTTTTTTACAAGACCTGTTGTTCCTACCACTAGTACTGTAACTGTCTGGGTATCCACTTCCACATCGCTCTTGTTTATAATTGTAAATTCTTTTTTACAAGGCCTGTTGCTCCTTCCACTAGTACTGTAAGTGTCTGGGTATCCACTTCCAGATCGCTCTTGTTTCTGCAGGTAACATATGTAAATACAATTGCAGATTATTTTTATAAGGCCAGTCTCTTCTGCCACTAGTACTGTAACTGTCTGGGTATCCATCTTCCACATCGCTCTTGTTTCTGCAGGTAACATATGTAAATACAATTGTAGATTCTTTTTTACAAGGCCCATTGCTCGTACCATTAGTACTGTAACTGTCAGCGTATCCACTTCCACATCGCTCTTGTTTCTACAGGTAACATATGTAAATACAATTGTAGATTATTTTTTTCAAGGCCCGTTGCTCCTACCACTAGTACTGTAACTGTTTGGCTATCCACTTCCACATTGCTCTTGTTTCTGCAGGTAACATATGTAAATACAATTGTAGATTCTTTTTTACAAGGCCCGTTGCTCCTACAGCTAGTACTGTAACTGTCTGGGTATCAACTTCCACATCGCTCTTGCTTCTACAGGTAACATATGTAAATAGAATTTTAGATTCTTTTTACAAGGCCTGTTGTTCCTACCATTAGTACTGTAACTGCCTGGGTATCCACTTCCACATCGCTCTTGTTTCTGCACGTAACATATGTAAATACAATTGTAGATTCTTTTTTACAAGGCCCGTTGTTCCTACCTCTAGTACTGTAACTATCTGGGTATCCATCTTCCACATCGCTCTTGTTTCTGCAGGTAACATATATAAATACAATTGTAGATTTCTTTTACAAGGCCCGTTGCTCCTATCATTAGTACTGTAACTGTCTTGGTATCCACTTCCACATTGCTCTTGTTTCTGCAGGTAACATATGTAAAAACAATTGTGGATTCTTTTTTACAAGGCCTGTTGTTCCTACCACTGATACTGTAACTGTCTGGGTATCCATCTTCCACATCGCTCTTGTTTCTGCAGGTAAGATATGTAAATACAAATGTAGATTCTTTTTTACAAGGCCTGTTGCTCCTAATATTGTAACTGTCTGGGTATCCACTTCCACATCGCTCCTGTTTCTGCAGGTAACATATGTAAATACAATTGCTGATTCTTTTTTACAAGGCCTGTTGCTCCTACCGCTACTACTGTAACTGTCTGGGTATCCACTCCCACATCGCTCTTGTTTCTGCAGGTAACATATGTAAATACAATTGTAGATTCTTTTTTACAAGGCCTGTTGCTTCTAATACTGTAACTGTCTGGGTATCCACTTCCGCATCGCTCCTGTTTCTGCAGGTAACATATGTAAGTACAATTGTAGATTCTTTTTTACAAGGCTCGTTGCTCCTACCCTAGTACTGTAACTGTGTGGGTATCCACTTCTACATCGCTCTTATTTCTGCAGGCAACATATGTAAATACAATTGTAGATTCTTTCATACAAGGCCTGTTGTTTCTACCAATAGTACTGTAACTGTCTGGGTATCCACTTCCACATGGCTCTTGTTTCTGCAAGTAACATATGTAAATACAATTGTAGCTTCTTTTTTACAAGGCCCATTGCGCCTAATACTGTAACTGTCTTGGTATCCACTTCCACATTGCTCTTGTTTCTGCAGGTAACATATGTAAATACAATTGTAGACTATTTTATACAAGGCTCCTTGCTCCTACCACTACTACTGTAACCGTCTGCGTATCCATCTTCCACATCGCTCTTGTTTATGGTTGTAGATTCTTTTTTACAAGGCCTCTTGTTCCTACCACTAGTACTGTAACTGTCTGGGTATCCAATTCCACATCACTCTTGTTTCTGCAGGTAACATATGTAAATACAATTGAGGATTCTTTTTTACAAGGCCCATTGCTCCTAATACTGTAACTGTCTGGGTATCCACTTCCACATTGGTCTTGTTTCTGCAGGTAACATATGTAAATACAATTGTGGATTCTTTTTTACAAGGCCTGTTGTTCCTACCACTAGTACTATAACTGTCTGGGTATCCATCTTCCACATCACTGTTGTTTCTGCAGGTAAGATATTTAAATACAATTGTAGATTCTTTTTTACAAGGCCCATTGCTCCTAATACTGTAAGTGTCTGGGTATCCACTTCCACATTGGTCTTGTTTCTGCAGGTGACATATGTAAATACAATTGCAGATTCTTTTTACAAGGCCCTTTGCTCCTGCCACTAGTACTGTAACTGTCTGGGTATCCATCTTCCACATCACTCTTGTTTCTGCAGGTAACATATGTAAATACAATTGAAGATTCTTTTTTACAAGACCTGTTGTTCCTACCACTAGTACTGTAACTATCTGGGTATCCACTTCCAAATCGCTCTTGTTTCTGCAGGTAACATATGTAAATACAATTGGAGATTCTTTTTACAAGGCCCGTTGCTCCTACCACTAGTACTGTAATTGTCTGTGTATCCACTTCCACATTGCTCTTGTTTCTGCAGGTAACATATGTAAATACAATTGTAGATTCTTTTTCACAAGGCCTGTTGTTCCTACCGCTAGTACTGTAACTGTCTGGGTATCCATCTTCCACATTGCTCTTGTTTCTCCAGGTAACATATCTAAATACGATTGTAGATTCTTTCTTACAAGGCCTGTTGTTCCTACCACTAGTACTGTAACTGTCTGGGTATCCTCTTCCACATCGCTCTTATTTCTGCAGGTAACATATGTAAATACAATTGAAAATTCTTTTTACAAGGCCCGTTGCTCCTAGCACTAGTGCTGTAACTGTCTGGGTATTCACTTCCACATCGCTCTTGTTTCTGAAGGTAACATATGTAAATACAATTGCAGATTCTTTTTTACAAGGCCCGTTGTTCCTACCACTAGTACTGTAACTGTCTGGGTATCCACTTCCACATCGCTCTTGTTTATAATTGTAAATTCTTTTTTACAAGGCCCGTTGCTCCTTCCACTAGTACTGTAAGTGTCTGGGTATCCACTTTCAGATCGCTCTTGTTTCTGCAGGTAACATATGTAAATACAATTGCAGATTCTTTTTATAAGGCCAGTCTCTTCTGCCACTAGTACTGTAACTGTCTGGGTATCCATCTTCCACATCGCTCTTGTTTCTGCAGGTAACATATGTAAATACAATTGTAGATTCTTTTTTACAAGGCCCATTGCTCGTACCACTAGTACTGTAACTGTCAGCGTATCCACTTCCACATCGCTCTTGTTTCTACAGGTAACATATGTAAATACAATTGTAGATTATTTTTTTCAATGCCCGTTGCTCCTACCACTAGTACTGTAACTGTTTGGCTATCCACTTCCACATTGCTCTTGTTTCTGCAGGTAACATATGTAAATACAATTGTAGATTCTTTTTTACAAGGCCCGTTGCTCCTACAGCTAGTACTGTAACTGTCTGGGTATCAACTTCCACATCGCTCTTGCTTCTACAGGTAACATATGTAAATAGAATTTTAGATTCTTTTTACAAGGCCTGTTGTTCCTACCATTAGTACTGTAACTGCCTGGGTATCCACTTCCACATCGCTCTTGTTTCTGCACGTAACATATGTAAATACAATTGTAGATTCTTTTTTACAAGGCCCGTTGTTCCTACCTCTAGTACTGTAACTATCTGGGTATCCATCTTCCATATCGCTCTTGTTTCTGCAGGTAACATATATAAATACAATTGTAGATTTCTTTTACAAGGCCCGTTGCTCCTATCATTAGTACTGTAACTGTCTTGGTATCCACTTCCACATTGCTCTTGTTTCTGCAGGTAACATATGTAAAAACAATTGTGGATTCTTTTTTACAAGGCCTGTTGTTCCTACCACTGATACTGTAACTGTCTGGGTATCCATCTTCCACATCGCTCTTGTTTCTGCAGGTAAGATATGTAAATACAAATGTAGATTCTTTTTTACAAGGCCTGTTGCTCCTAATATTGTAACTGTCTGGGTATCCACTTCCACATCGCTCCTGTTTCTGCAGGTAACATATGTAAATACAATTGCTGATTCTTTTTTACAAGGCCTGTTGCTCCTACCGCTACTACTGTAACTGTCTGGGTATCCACTCCCACATCGCTCTTGTTTCTGCAGGTAACATATGTAAATACAATTGTAGATTCTTTTTTACAAGGCCTGTTGCTTCTAATACTGTAACTGTCTGGGTATCCACTTCCGCATCGCTCCTGTTTCTGCAGGTAACATATGTAAGTACAATTGTAGATTCTTTTTTACAAGGCTCGTTGCTCCTACCCTAGTACTGTAACTGTGTGGGTATCCACTTCTACATCGCTCTTATTTCTGCAGGCAACATATGTAAATACAATTGTAGATTCTTTCATACAAGGCCTGTTGTTTCTACCAATAGTACTGTAACTGTCTGGGTATCCACTTCCACATTGGTCTTGTTTCTGCAGGTAACATATGTAAATACAATTGTAGATTCTTTTTACAAGGCCTGTTGCTCCTAATACTGTAACTGTCTGGGTATACACTTCCGTATCACTCCTGTTTCTGCAGGTAACATATGTAAGTACAATTGTAGATTATTTTTTACAAGGCTTGTTGCTCCTACCCTAGTACTGTAACTGTCTGGGTATCCACTTCCACATCGCTCTTGTTTATAATTGTAGATTCTTTTTTACAAGGCCCGTTGTTCCTACCATTAGTACCGTAACTGTCTGGGTATCCATCTTCCACATCGCTCTTGTTTCTGCAGGTAACATATGTAAATACAATTGTAGATTCTTTTTTACAAGGCCCGTTGCTCCTACCACTAGTACTGTAAATGTCTGGGTATCCACTTCTACATCGCTCTTGTTTCTGCAGGTAACATATTTAAATACAATTGTAGATTCTTTTTTACAAGGCCCGTTGTTCCTACAACTACTACTGTAGCTGTCTGGGTATCCATCTTCCACACCGCTCTTGTTTATAATTGTAGATTCTTTTTTACAAGGCCCGTTGCTCCTTCCACTAGTACTGTATGTGTCTGGGTATCCACTTCCACATTGCTCTTGTTACTGCAGGTAACATATGTAAATACAATTGTAGATTCTTTTTTACAATGCCCATTGCTTTTAATACTGTAACTGTCAGGGTATCCACTTCCACATTGCCCTTGTTTCTGCAGGTAACATATGTAAATACAATTGTAGATTCTTTTTTACAAGGCTCTTTGCTCCTACCACTAGTACTGTAACTGTCTACGTGTCCATCTTCCACATCACTCTTGATTATAATTGTAGATTTTTTTTACAAGGCCTCTTGTTCCTACCACTATTACTGAAACTGTCTGGGTATCCACTTCCACACTGGTCTTGTTTCTGCAGGTAACATATGTAAATACAATTTCAGATTCTTTTTACAAGGCCCGATGCTCCTACCACTAGTACTGTAACTGTCTGGGTATCCATCTTCTACATCACTCTTGTTTCTGCAGGTAACATATGTAAATACAATTGTAGATTCTTTTCTACAAGGCCTGTTGCTCCTAATACTGTAACTGTCTGGGTATCCACTTCCACATCGCTCTGATTTCTGCAGGTAACATATGTAAATAAAATTGAAGATTCTTTTTTACAAGGCCTGTTGTTCCTACCACTAGTACTGTAACTGTCTGGGCATCCACTTCCACATTGTTCTTGTTTCTGCAGGTAACGTGTAATTACAATTGTAGATTATTTTTTTACAAGGCCTGTTGTTCCTACCACTATTTCCTTAACTGTCTGGGTATCCATCTTCCACATCGCTCTTGTTTCTACAAGTAACATATGTAAATACAACTGTAGATTCTTTTTTACAAGGCCTGTTGCTCCTACCGCTAGTACTGTAACTGTCTGGTTATCCATCTTCCACATTGCTCTTGTTTCTGCAGGTAACATATGTAAATACAATTTTTGATTCTTTTTTACAAGGCGTGTTGTTCCTACCACTAGTACTGTTACTGTCTGGGTATCCACTCCCACATTGCTCTTGTTTCTGCAGGTAACATATGTAACTACAGCTGTAGATTCTTTTTTCAAGGGCTGTTGTTCCTACCACTAGTACTGTAACTGTCTGTGTATCCACTTCCACATTGCTCTTGTTCTTGCTGGTAACATCTGTAAATACAATTGTAGATTCTTTCTTACAAGGCCTGTTGTTCCTACCACTAGTACTGTAACTGTCTGGGTATCCACTTCCACATTGGTCATGTTTCTGCAGGTAACATATGTAAATACAAATGCAGATTCTTTTTACAAGGCCCGTTGCTCCTACCACTAGTACTGTAACTGTCTGGGTATCCATCTTCCACATCACTCTTGTTTCTGCAGGTAACATATGTAAATACAATTGTATATTCTTTTTTACAAGGCCTGTTGCTCCTAATACTGTAACTGTCTGGGTATCCATTTCCACATCACTCTTGTTTCTGTAGCTAACATATGTAAATACAATTGTTGATTCTTTTTTACAAGGCCTGTTGCTCCTAATACTGTAACTGTCTGGGTATCCATTTCCACGTTGCTCTTGTTTCTGCAGGTAAAATATGTAAATACAATTGTAGATTCTTTTTTAAAGGCCTGTTGTTCCTACCACTAGTACTGTAACTGTCTGGGTATCCACTTCCACATCGCTCTTGGTTCTGCAGGTAACAAATGTAAATACAATTGTAGATTCTTTTTTCGAGGCCTGTTGTTCCTACCACCAGTACTGTAACTGTCTGGGTATTAACTTCCACATCGCTCTTGTTTCTGCAGGTAACATATGTAAATACAATTGTAGAGTCTTTTTACAAGGCCTGTTGTTCCTACCACTAGTACTGTAACTGTCTGGGTATTCACTTCCACATCGCTCTTGTTTCTGCAGGTAACATATGTATATACAATTGTAGATTCTTTTTTACAAGGCCCGTTGTTCCTACCAATAGTACTGTAAATGTCTGGGTATCCATCTTCCACATCACTCTTGTTTCTGCAGGTAACATATGTAAATACAATTGAAGATTCCTTTTTACAAGGGCCGTTGCTCCTACCACTAGTACTGTAACTGTTTGGCTATCCACTTCCACATCGGTCTTGTTTCTGCAGGTAAAAAATGTAAATACAATTGTAGATTCTTTTTTACAAGGCCCGTTGCTCCTACAGCTAGTACTGTAACTGTCTAGGTATCCACTTCTACATCGCTCTTGTTTCTGCAGGTAACATATGTAAATACAATTGTAGATTCTTTTTACAAGGCCTGTTGTTCCTACAACTAGTACTGTAACTTTCTGGGTATTCACTTCCACATCGCTCTTGTTTCTGCAGGTAACATATGTAAATACAATCGTAGATTCTTTTTTACAAGGCCTGTTGCTCTTACCGCTAGTGCTGTAACTGTCTGGGTATCCATTTTCCAAATTGCTCTTGTTTCTGCATGTAACATATGTAAATACAATTGTAGATTCTTTTTTACAAGGCCTGTTGTTCCTACCACTAATACTGTAACTGTCTGGGTATCCATCTTCCACATCGCTCTTGTTTGGATTATTTTTACAAGGCCTGTTGTTCCTACCACTAGTACTGTAACTGTCTTGGTATCCACTCCCACATCGCTCTTGTTTCTGCAGGTAACATATGTAAATACAATTGTAGATTCTTTTTACAAGGCCCGTTGCACCTACCATTGGTACTGTAACTATCTGGATATCCACTTCCACATTGCTCTTGTTTCTGCAGGTAAGATATGTAAATACAATTGTAGATTCTTTCTTACAAGGCCTGTTGTTCCTAGCACTATTACTGTAACTGTCAGGGTATCCACTTCCACATTGGTCTTGTTTCTGCAGGTAACATATGTAAATACAATTGCAGATTCTTTTTACAAGGCCCGTTGCTCCTATCACTAGTACTGTAACTGTCTGGGTATCCATCTTCCACATCACTCTTGTTTATCCAGGTAACATATGTAAATACAATTGTAGATTCTTTTTTACAAGGCTTATTGCTCCTAATACTGTAACTGTCTGGGGATCCACTTCCACATCGCTCTTGTTTCTGCAGGTAACATATGTAAATACAATTGTAGATTCTTTTTTACAAGGCTCGTTGCTCCTACCACTAGTACTGTAACTGTCTGGGTATTCACTTCCACATCACTCTTGTTTCTGCAGGTAGCATATATAAATATATTTTTTACAAGGCCTGTTGTTCCTACTGCTTGTACAGTAACTGTCTGGGTATCCATCTACCACATTGCTCTTGTTTCTCCAGGTAACATATGTAAATACAATTGTAGATTCTTTTTTACAAGGCTTATTGCTCCTACTACTGTAACTGTCTGGGGATCCACTTCCACATTGCTCTTGTTTCTCCAGGTAACATATGTAAATACAATTGTAGATTCTTTTTTATAAGACCCGTTGTTCCTACCACTAGTACTGTAACTGTCTGGGTATTCACTTCCACATCGCTCTTGTTTCTGCAGGTAGCATATATAAATACAATTGTAGATTCTTTTTTACAAGGCCCGTTGCACCTACCACTAATACTGTAACTTTCTGGGTATTCACTTCCACATCGCTCTTGTTTTCTGCAAGTAACATACGTAAATGCAATTGTAGATTCCTGTTTACAAGGCCCATTGTTTCTACCACTAGTACTGTAACTGTCTGCGTATCCACTTCCACATCGCTCTTGTTTCTGCAGGTAGCATATATAAATACAATTGTAGATTCTTTTTTACAAGGCCCGTTGCACCTACCACTAATACTGTAACTTTCTGGGTATTCACTTCCACATCGCTCTTGTTTCTGCAAGTAACATGCGTAAATGCAATTGTAGATTCCTGTTTACAAGGCCCATTGTTTCTACCACTAGTACTGTAACTGTCTGGGTATCCACTTCCACATCACTCTTGTTTATAATTGTAAATTCTTTTTAACAAGGCCCGTTGCTCCTTCCACTAGTACTGTAACTGTCTGGGTATCCACTTCCACATCGCTCTTGTTTATAATTGTAGATTCTTTTTTACAAGGCCCGTTGCTCGTACTACTAGTACAGTAACTGTCTGGGTATCCACTTCCACATGGCTCTTGTTTCTGCAAGTAACATATGTAAATACAATTGTAGCTTCTTTTTTACAAGGCCCATTGCGCCTAATACTTTAACTGTCTTGGTATCCACTTCCACATTGCTCTTGCTTCTGCAGGTAACATATGTAAATACAATTGTAGACTATTTTTTACAAGGCTCGTTGCTCCTACCACTACTACTGTAACTGTCTGCGTATCCATCTTCCACATCGCTCTTGTTTTGTAGTTGTAGATTCTTTTTTAAAAGGCCTCTTGTTCCTACCACTAGTACTGTAACTGTCTGGGTATCCAATTCCACATCACTCTTGTTTCTGCAGGTAACATATGTAAATACAATTGTGGATTTTTTTTTACAAGGCCTGTTGTTCCTACCACTAGTACTGTAACTGTCTGGGTATCCATCTTCCACATCACTGTTGTTTCTGCAGGTAAGATATGTAAATACAATTGTAGATTATTTTTTACAAGGCCCATTGCTCGTAATACTGTAACTGTCTGGGTATCCACTTCCACATTGGTCTTGTTTCTGCAGGTGACATATGTAAATACAATTGCAGATTCTTTTTACAAGGCCCGTTGCTCCTACCACTAGTACTGTAACTGTCTGGGTATCCATCTTCCACATCACTCTTGTTTCTGCAGGTAACATATGTAAATACAATTGTAGATTCTTTTTTACAAGGCCCGTTGCTCCTACCACTAGTACTGTAACTGTCTGGGTATCCACTTCCACATCGCTCTTATTTCTGCAGGTAACATATGTAAATACAATTGAAGATTCTTTTTTACAAGACCTGTTGTTCCTACCACTAGTACTGTAACTATCTGGGTATCCACTTCCAAATCGCTCTTGTTTCTGCAGGTAACATATGTAAATACAATTGTAGATTCTTTTTACAAGGCCCGTTGCTCCTACCACTAGTACTGTAACTGTCTGGGTATCCACTTCCACATTGCTCTTGTTTCTGCAGGTAACATATGTAAATACAATTGTAGATTCTTTTTCACAAGGCCTGTTGTTCCTACCACTATTACCTTAACTGTCTGGGTATCCATCTTCCACATCGCTCTTGTTTCTACAAGTAACATATGTAAATACAATTGTAGATTCTTTTTTACAATGCCCGTTGCTCCTACCACTAGCACTGTAACTGTCTGGGTATCCATCTTCCACATCACTCTTGTTTCTGCAGGTAACATATGTAAATACAATTGTATATTCTTTTTTACAAGGCCTGTTGCTCCTAATACTGTAACTGTCTGGGTATCCATTTCCACATCACTCTTGTTTCTGTAGCTAACATATGTAAATACAATTGTTGATTCTTTTTTACAAGGCCTGTTGCTCCTAATACTGTAACTGTCTGGGTATCCATTTCCACGTTGCTCTTGTTTCTGCAGGTAAAATATGTAAATACAATTGTAGATTCTTTTTTAAAGGCCTGTTGTTCCTACCACTAGTACTGTAACTGTCTGGGTATCCACTTCCACATCGCTCTTGGTTCTGCAGGTAACAAATGTAAATACAATTGTAGATTCTTTTTTCGAGGCCTGTTGTTCCTACCACCAGTACTGTAACTGTCTGGGTATTAACTTCCACATCGCTCTTGTTTCTGCAGGTAACATATGTAAATACAATTGTAGAGTCTTTTTACAAGGCCTGTTGTTCCTACCACTAGTACTGTAACTGTCTGGGTATTCACTTCCACATCGCTCTTGTTTCTGCAGGTAACATATGTATATACAATTGTAGATTCTTTTTTACAAGGCCCGTTGTTCCTACCAATAGTACTGTAAATGTCTGGGTATCCATCTTCCACATCACTCTTGTTTCTGCAGGTAACATATGTAAATACAATTGAAGATTCCTTTTTACAAGGGCCGTTGCTCCTACCACTAGTACTGTAACTGTTTGGCTATCCACTTCCACATCGGTCTTGTTTCTGCAGGTAAAAAATGTAAATACAATTGTAGATTCTTTTTTACAAGGCCCGTTGCTCCTACAGCTAGTACTGTAACTGTCTAGGTATCCACTTCTACATCGCTCTTGTTTCTGCAGGTAACATATGTAAATACAATTGTAGATTCTTTTTACAAGGCCTGTTGTTCCTACAACTAGTACTGTAACTTTCTGGGTATTCACTTCCACATCGCTCTTGTTTCTGCAGGTAACATATGTAAATACAATCGTAGATTCTTTTTTACAAGGCCTGTTGCTCTTACCGCTAGTGCTGTAACTGTCTGGGTATCCATTTTCCAAATTGCTCTTGTTTCTGCATGTAACATATGTAAATACAATTGTAGATTCTTTTTTACAAGGCCTGTTGTTCCTACCACTAATACTGTAACTGTCTGGGTATCCATCTTCCACATCGCTCTTGTTTGGATTATTTTTACAAGGCCTGTTGTTCCTACCACTAGTACTGTAACTGTCTTGGTATCCATCCACTCCCACATCGCTCTTGTTTCTGCAGGTAACATATGTAAATACAATTGTAGATTCTTTTTACAAGGCCCGTTGCACCTACCATTGGTACTGTAACTATCTGGATATCCACTTCCACATTGCTCTTGTTTCTGCAGGTAAGATATGTAAATACAATTGTAGATTCTTTCTTACAAGGCCTGTTGTTCCTAGCACTATTACTGTAACTGTCAGGGTATCCACTTCCACATTGGTCTTGTTTCTGCAGGTAACATATGTAAATACAATTGCAGATTCTTTTTACAAGGCCCGTTGCTCCTATCACTAGTACTGTAACTGTCTGGGTATCCATCTTCCACATCACTCTTGTTTATCCAGGTAACATATGTAAATACAATTGTAGATTCTTTTTTACAAGGCTTATTGCTCCTAATACTGTAACTGTCTGGGGATCCACTTCCACATCGCTCTTGTTTCTGCAGGTAACATATGTAAATACAATTGTAGATTCTTTTTTACAAGGCTCGTTGCTCCTACCACTAGTACTGTAACTGTCTGGGTATTCACTTCCACATCACTCTTGTTTCTGCAGGTAGCATATATAAATATATTTTTTACAAGGCCTGTTGTTCCTACTGCTTGTACAGTAACTGTCTGGGTATCCATCTACCACATTGCTCTTGTTTCTCCAGGTAACATATGTAAATACAATTGTAGATTCTTTTACAAGGCTTATTGCTCCTACTACTGTAACTGTCTGGGGATCCACTTCCACATTGCTCTTGTTTCTCCAGGTAACATATGTAAATACAATTGTAGATTCTTTTTTATAAGACCCGTTGTTCCTACCACTAGTACTGTACCTGTCTGGGTATCCACTTCCACATCGCTCTTGTTTCTGTATTTAGCATATGTAAATACAATTGTAGATTCTTTTTTACAAGGCCTGTTGCCTACCACTAATACTGTAACTTTCTGGGTATTCACTTCCACATCGCTCTTGTTTTCTGCAAAGTAATGTAAATACAATTGTAGATTCTTTTTTACAAGACCCATTGCTCCTACCACTAGTACTGTAACTGTCTGGGTATCCATCTTCCACATCGCTCTTGTTTCTGCAGGTAGCATATATAAATACAATTGCAGATTCTTTTTTACAAGGCCCGTTGCACCTACCACTAGTACTGTAACTGTCTGGGTATCCACTTCCACATCGCTCTTGTTTCTGCAAGTAACATATGTAAATGCAATTGTAGATTCTTGTTTACAAGGCCCATTGTTTCTACCACTAGTACTGTAACTATGTAGGTATCCACTTCCACATCACTCTTGTTTATAATTGTAGATTCTTTTTTACAAAGCGTGTTGTTCCTACCACTAGTACTGTAACTGTCTGGGTATCCATCTTCCACAACCTTTTGTTTATAATTGTAGATTCTTTTTACAAGGCCCGTTGCTCCTACCACTAGTACTGTAACTGTCTGGGTATCCACTTCCACATGGCTCTTGTTTCTGCAGGTAACATATGTAAATACAATTGTAGATTCTTTTTACAAGGCCTGTTGTTCCTACCACTAGTACTGTAACTGTCTGGGTATCCACTTCCACATCACTCTTGTTTCTGCAGGTAACATATGTAAATACAATTGTAGATTCTTTTTACAAGGCCTGTTGTTCCTACCACTAGTACTGTAACTGTCTGGGTATCCATCTTCCACATCGCTCTTGTTTCTGCAGGTAACATATGTAAATACAATTGTAGATTCTTTTTACAAGGCCTGTTGTTCCTACCACTAGTACTGTAACTGTCTGGGTATCCACTTCCACATCACTCTTGTTTCTGCAGGTAACATATGTAAATACAATTGTAGATTCTTTTTACAAGGCCTGTTGTTCCTACCACTAGTACTGTAACTGTCTGGGTATCCATCTTCCACATCACTCTTGTTTCTGCAGGTAACATATGTAAATACAATTGTAGATTCTTTTTACAAGGCCTGTTGTTCCTACCACTAGTACTGTAACTGTCTGGGTATCCACTTCCACATCGCTCTTGTTTCTGCAGGTAACATATGTAAATACAATTGTAGATTCTTTTTACAAGGCCTGTTGTTCCTACCACTAGTACTGTAACTGTCTGGGTATCCACTTCCACATCGCTCTTGTTTCTGCAGGTAACATATGTAAATACAATTGTAGATTCTTTTTTACAAGGCCTGTTGTTCCTACCACTAGTACTGTAACTGTCTGGGTATCCATCTTCCACATCGCTCTTGTTTCTGCAGGTAACATATGTAAATACAATTGTAGATTCTTTTTACAAGGCCTGTTGTTCCTACCACTAGTACTGTAACTGTCTGGGTATCCACTTCCACATCGCTCTTGTTTCTGCAGGTAACATATGTAAATACAATTGTAGATTCTTTTTACAAGGCCCGTTGTTCCTACCACTAGTACTGTAACTGTCTGGGTATCCACTTCCACATCGCTCTTGTTTCTGCAGGTAACATATGTAAATACAATTGTAGATTCTTTTTACAAGGCCTGTTGTTCCTACCACTAGTACTGTAACTGTCTGGGTATCCACTTCCACATCGCTCTTGTTTCTGCAGGTAACATATGTAAATACAATTGTAGATTCTTTTTACAAGGCCTGTTGTTCCTACCACTAGTACTGTAACTGTCTGGGTATCCATCTTCCACATCACTCTTGTTTCTGCAGGTAACATATGTAAATACAATTGTAGATTCTTTTTACAAGGCCTGTTGCTCCTACCACTAGTACTGTAACTGTCTGGGTATCCATCTTCCACATCGCTCTTGTTTCTGCAGGTAACATATGTAAATACAATTGTAGATTCTTTTTTACAAGGCCTGTTGTTCCTACCACTAGTACTGTAACTGTCTGGGTATCCACTTCCACATCGCTCTTGTTTCTGCAGGTAACATATGTAAATACAATTGTAGATTCTTTTTACAAGGCCTGTTGTTCCTACCACTAGTACTGTAACTGTCTGGGTATCCACTTCCACATCGCTCTTGTTTCTGCAGGTAACATATGTAAATACAATTGTAGATTCTTTTTACAAGGCCTGTTGTTCCTACCACTAGTACTGTAACTGTCTGGGTATCCACTTCCACATCGCTCTTGTTTCTGCAGGTAACATATGTAAATACAATTGTAGATTCTTTTTACAAGGCCTGTTGTTCCTACCACTAGTACTGTAACTGTCTGGGTATCCACTTCCACATCGCTCTTGTTTCTGCAGGTAACATATGTAAATACAATTGTAGATTCTTTTTTACAAGGCCCTTTGGTTCCTACCACTATTACTGTAACTGTCTGGGTATCCACTTCCACATTGGTCTTGTTTCTGCAGGTAACATATGTAAATACAATTGCAGATTCTTTTTACAAGGCCCGTTGCTCCTACCACTAGTACTGTAACTGTCTGGGTATCCTTCTTCCACATCACTCTTGTTTCTGCAGGTAACATATGTAAATACAATTGTAGATTATTTTTTACAAGGCCTGTTGTTCATACCACTAGTACTGTAACTGTCTGGGTATCCATCTTCCACATCACTCTTCTTTCTGCAGGTAACATATGTAAATACAATTGTAGATTCTTTTTTACAAGGCCCGTTGCTCCTAATACTTTAACTGTCTGGGTATCCACATCCACGTCGCTCTTGTTTCTGCAGGCAACATATGTAAATATAATTGTAGATTCTTTTTACAAGGCCCGTTGCTCCTACCACTAGTACCATAACTGTCTGGGTATCCATCTTCCACATCGCTCTTGTTTCTACAAGTAACATATGTAAATACAACTGTAGATTCTTTTTTACAAGGCCTGTTGCTCCTACCACTAGTACTGTAACTGTCTGGGTATCCATCTTCCACATTGCTCTTGTTTCTGCATGTAACATATGTAAATACAATTGTAGATTATTTTTTACAAGGCCTGTTGTCCCTACCACTAATACTGTAACTGTCTGGGTATCCATCTTCCACATCGCTCTTGTTTATAATTGTAGATTCTTTTTTACAAGGCCTGTTGTTCCTACCACTAATACTGTAACTGTCTGGGTATCCATCTTCCACATCACTCTTGTTTCTGCAGGTAACATATTTAAATACAATTGCAGATTCTTTTTTACAAGGCCTGTTGCTCCTAATACTGTAACTGTCTGGGTATCCACTTCCACATTGCTCTTGTTTCTGCAAGTAACATATGTAAATACAATTGAAGATTCTTTTTTACAAGGCCCGTTGCTCCTACCACTAGTACTGTAACTGTTTGGCTATCCACTTCCACATCGCTCTTGTTTCTGCAGGTAACATATGTAAATACCATTGGAGATTCTTTTTTACAAAGCCCGTTGATCCTACAGCTAGTACTGTAACTGTCTAGGTTTCCACTTCCACATCGCTCTTGTTTCTGCAGGTAACATATGTAAATACAATTGTAGATTCTTTTTACAAGGCCTGTTGCTCCTAATACTGTAACTGTCTGGGTATCCACTTCCGCATCGCTCCTGTTTCTGCAGGTAACATATGTAAGTACAATTGTAGATTCTTTTTTACAAGGCTCGTTGCTCCTACCCTAGTACTGTAACTGTCTGGTCATCCGCTTCCACATCGCTCTTATTTCTGCAGGCAACATATGTAAATACAATTGAGAATTCTTTTATACAAGGCCTGTTGTTCCTACCACTAGTACTGTAACTGCCTGGGTATCCACTTCCACATCGCTCTTGTTTATAATTGTAGATTCTTTTTTACAAGGCCCGTTGTTCCTACCACTAGTACTGTAACTGCCTGGGTATTCACTTCCACATCGCTCTTGTTTCTGCAGGTAACATATGTAAATACAATTGTAGATTCTTTTTTACAAGGCCCGTTGCTCCTACCACTAGTACCGTAACTGTCTGGGTATCCATCTTCCGCATCGCTCTTGTTTCTGCAGGTAAGATATGTAGATACAATTGTAGATTCTATCTTACAAGGCCTGTTGTTCCTACCACTATTTCTATAACTTTCTGGGTATCCACTTCCACATCGCTCTTGTATCTGCAGGTAACATATGTAAATACAATTGTAGATTCTTTTTTACAAGGCCCGTTGCTCCTACCACTAGTACTGTAAATGTCTGGGTATCCACTTCCACATCGCTCTTGTTTCTGCAGGTAACATATGTAAATACAATTGTAGATTCTTTTTACAAGGCCCGTTGTTCCTACCACTAGTACTGTAACTGTCTGGGTATTCACTTCCACATCGCTCTTGTTTCTGCAGGTAACATATTTAAATACAATTGTAGATTCTTTTTTACAAGGCCCGTTGTTCCTAAAACTACTACTGTAACTGTCTGGGTATCCACTTCCACATCGCTCTTGTTTCTGCAGATAACATATGTAAATACAATTATAGATTCTTTTTTACAAGGGCTGTTGTTCCTACCACTAGTACTGTAACTGTCTGGGAATCCATCTTCCACATCGCTCTTGTTTCTGCAGGTAACATATGTAAATACAATTGTAGATTCTTTTTACAAGGCTCTTTGCTCCTAATACTGTAACTGTCTACGTGTCCATCTTCCACATCACTCTTTATTATAATTGTAGATTCTTTTTTACAAGGCCTGTTGTTCCTACCACTAGTACTGTCACTGTCTGGGTATCCATCTTCCACATCACTCTTGATTATAATTGTAGATTCTTTTTTACAAGGCCTGTTTTTCCTACCACTATTACTGTAACTGCTGGGTATCCACTTCCACATTGGTCTTGTTTCTGCAGGTAACATATGTAAATACAATTTCAGATTCTTTTTACAGGGCCCGATGCTCCTACCACTAGTAATGTAACTGTCTGGGTATCCATCTTCCACATCACTCTTGTTTCTGCAGGTAACATATGTAAATACAATTGTAGATTCTTTTTTACAAGGCCTGTTGCTCCTAATACTGTAACTGTCTGGGTATCCACTTCCACATCGCTCCTGTTTCTGCAGGTAACATATGTAAATACAATTGAAGATTCTTTTTTACAAGGCCTGTTGTTCCTACCACTAGTACTGTAAATGTCTGGGTATCCACTTCCACATCGCTCTTGTTTCTGCAGGTAACATGTAAATACAATTGCAGATTCTTTTTGCAAGGCCCGTTGCTCCTACCACTAGTACTGTAACTGTCTGGGCATCCACTTCCACATTGATCTTGTTTCTGCAGGTAACATATGTAAATACAATTGTAGATTATTTTTTTACAAGGCCTGTTGTTCCTACCACTATTACGTTAACTGTCTGGATATCCATCTTCCACATCGCTCTTGTTTCTAAAAGTAACATATGTAAATACAACTGTAGATTCTTTTTTACAAGGCCTGTTGCTCCTACCGCTAGTACTGTAACTGTTTGGTTATCCATCTTCCACATTGCTCTTGTTTCTGCAGCTTCTTCTTCTTCTTTCGGCTTTTTCCCGGTTAGGGGTCGCCACAGCAGATCACCTTGTCCGCACATTGAATGGCAGTAGAGTTTTACGGTGTCGAGTTGCCAGCCCGGCGCCCAACCTTCCACAGAAGGCACACTCACATGCACACCTAGGGCCAATTTAGAGTATCCAATCCACCTGCAGCATGTCTTTGGGATGTGGGAGGAAACCGGAGCACCCAGAGGAAACCCACGCGACCACAGGGAGGACATGAAGACTCCGCACAGAAGGCACCCCAGCTGAGGATCGAACCGGAGAACCTCTTGCTGTGAGGCGGCAATGCTAACCACTGCACCACCGTGGCTCTTGTTTCTGCAGCTAACATATGTAAATACAATTGTAGATTCTTTTTTACAAGGCGTGTTGTTCCTACCACTAGTACTGTTACTGTCTGGGTATCCACTCCCACATCGCTCTTGTTTCTGCAGGTAACATATGTAAATACAATTGTAGATTCTTTTTACGAGGCCCGTTGCTCCTACCATTGGTACTGTAACTGTCTGGGTATCCACTTCCACATCGCTCTTGTTTCTCCAGTTAACATATGTAAATACAATTGTAGATTCTTTCTTACTAGGCCTGTTGTTCCTACCACTAGTACTGTAACTGTCTGGGTATCCACTTCCACACCGGTCTTGTTTCTGCAGGTAACATATGTAAATACAATTGCAGATTCTTTTTACAAGACCCGTTGCTCCTACCACTAGTACTGTAACTGTCTGGGTATCCATCTTCCACATCACTCTTGTTTCTGCAGGTAACATATGTAAATACAATTGTAGATTCTTTTTTACAAGGCCTGTTGCTCCTAATACTGTAACTGTCTGGGTATCCACTTCCACATTGCTCTTGCTTCTGCAGGTAAATATGTAAATACAATTGTAGATTCTTTTTAAAGGCCTGTTGTTCCTACCACTAGTACTGTAACTGTCTGGGTATCCACTTCCACATCGCTCTTGTTTCTGCAGGTAACAAATGTAAATACAATTGTAGATTATTTTTTCAAGGCCTGTTGTTCCTACCACTAGTACTGTAACTATCTGGGTATTCACTTCCACATCACTCTTTTTCTGCAGGTAACATATGTAAATACAATTGTAGAGTCTTTTTACAAGGCCTGTTGTTCCTACCACTAGTACTGTAACTGTCTGGGTATTCACTTCCACATAGGGTTGCCAGCTGTCCGGTTTTTGACCGGACTGTCCGGTTTTCCGATAAACAGTCCAGTTAAAAAATATAATGAAAACCGGACTCTGTGAAGTCCGGGTTTGCGATGCGAGCGCTTTCCACTTTTACTTACAGGCAGCTGCCAGCTGTACTGCACACAATGCCACCCACGATTGCAAGCAACAAGTTACTTTACTTAAGTCAGCAACTGACGAGAGCCACGAAGGCAAGAAATTCTAGTTTAATTCATATTACCAGTACCAACTCCACATTCTCTAGGTGCATAGGTGCATGTTTTTTTTTTTTAGCAGTGTTACATCGGAAGAGATGGTACAACAGTTTAGGACTATACCATCATGTGGGGGGAATTACAAAAGTTAGTCGCTTTTGATTTATGCTGATTGAAGTGTTCAGGATGAATTTCTTCCCCTACAGAAATCAGCAATATGGTACTGCCTACTCAGCCCTATTAAGGAAACCCTGCTGTAACTGCTATTCCCTACAACCCACCCTCAACTTCTGTAGTAGTTTAGAGTACTACAACGTCAGCATTTTTCCCCGTTTTCAGCACTTTCTAGTTTATCTTTTCTGCCTGGCAGCTGGCTGCATAACGTCTTTGTTGTCCTCCTCCCACCAACCCAACCAACTGCATATGCAGCCATTCTGGTACTGGTGGTAATACGAATGAAACTATAATTTCTTTCCTTCGTGGCTCTCGTCACGTCAGTTGCTGACTTAAGTAACTGTTGTTGCAATCATGCCTTCACTTTACCCTCTCGTCACACAAAAACAACTCACAAGACTTCTTGCATACTCAGTCTGACAGTCTCTGGCTAAATGAATCTGACTGCTGGTGGCATGGAGCTTTACTTTTAATTTACCCCTCCTGTCACTGTGGGTATTTCTGCTATTATATAACACCTGCCATTCAGTGTCAGTGAGTGACTGTAATCTTTTCTAACAGAGTTCTTCCGAACTTCAAAAGTAAAATATACGGAAGCTAACAGAAAGAAAGGTATTTCACTGAACCCTCCTCCTAATTATTCAAGCGACACATTTACACTGTCTCCTCTCCGACATGACCACCGTGCGATGTCAGTCACTTTGCAATAGTTGATGAAGCGGTGGTGGAAGCAGGGATGGGATGGCGCAACAACAAGACATTTCAATTTTTAGCTGAGCATTTACAATTTACCCAAGTACTTTACAGCACGCCACACAGATGATCATGACAGTCTCAGAATCAAGTAAAAGTAAAACAAAACAAACAACGTCTTCACTATGGCGGTGGTAACTAAGGTTATAATGGAGGGGAGTGGCTGGTTCTTGGGATAGCAAGAATCATCAACATGCGTGCGTGCTTAGTTATTACAACAGCTGACAGTGACAGCAGCACCGCCATGTGGAAATCAAATTGCGGGTGAATTTCAAGTCTAGCTAAGCCTAAGCAAGCAGCCAGTTCCCTCCTCCGTGAAGAGAGCAAGACAAGAGAGCCAAAAGGGTGTGTGTCAGTGTGTCAATGTGCTAAACTTCATCTGTGTCGTGGAAATAATTAGATAGAGATAGCCTAGGTCAGCCAGGTGAGGACTTAGTAGTTAGCACTGCAATTATGTAAGAAATATACTACAATATCGTAAATGAAAATGAATAATGGGTAGCAAGCAATTAAAAAAGTTATTTAACACCGATTGAGACAAGTTTAATATGCACTTCTGTCACCTTACGATAAAAAAATAAAAGTAATACTATTACTACTTCTATTTCTTCTATAGTGTTGTATTACTCTCTCTTTTTTTGTAATTCATTCATCATGACTGTTTAGGAGTGGCAAAGCAGGGCCGGACAGGCTGGCAGCTAGCCTGGGACGGTTGGTATTTATTGATGGAAGTGGTGGTGGACAGATAAGACAATCCTTTATGGTATTGGTCTGTGTGTGTGTGTGTGTGTGTGTGTGTGTGTGTGTGTGTGTGTGTGTGTGTGTGTGTGTGTGTGTGTGTCTCATTACAAGGGACGTACTTCATTTGGGGTCTTAAAAAAGTGCATGTTCCTCAAGTTCCACATTGAAAGGGTCTGTCACACATTTAGGTTACTGAGAGATGATCTATGTCTGGTATACAAGGCATCCTTGGATCCAGCGCTGATGGACCTTTTGGACATCCACAAAATGAACAGTATCAGAGCCAGTAGATCCAAGGATTTAAATTTTGCTTGTGACATAAATAGGCCATGTTGATGAGACACAAATCTGTCTCAGAGGGTCCCCATACACTGGAACAAGCTTCCCACCCATGTGAAGCAGAGTCCATCCCTAGCCCTGTTTAAGCATAACATTGACCAATAGGTGGGAAATTGGAAATCATTCCTGTTGCCACCCATCTGTTTTTTTTCTGGACTAGTATCCACAAATCCAATCAATTCTCTGGTGGTCAGGAAAACAGTGTACAACAGTACAAACTCCAATATTCTGTTTCACAAAAGGAAACAGACTATCAGTGTTTGTTAAATTGGCTGATTTACTATGCTTTTTTACAGGCTGAAAGCAGGCATCCGGAAGAGAAAAAGAGGGTATCCCATCAGCTGATATCAGTGATGTCACAAAATGGGTGGAGCATGGATGGGAGAGGGGGTGGGAATGGGTGGGGTTATGGGTGATGCAAGGGGCGTGACCTTAGTCCGGTTTTAGCCACAAAGAAAGCTGGCAACCCTACTTCCATATCGCTCTTGTTTCTGCAGGTAACATATGTATATACAATTGTAGATTCTTTTTTACAAGGCCCGTTGTTCCTACCACTAGTACTGTAAATGTCTGGGTATCCATCTTCCACATCGCTCTTATTTCTGCAGGTAACATATGTAAATACAATTGTAGATTCTTTTTTACAAGGCCCCTTGCTCGTACCACTAGTACTGTAACTGTCTGCGCATCCACTTCCACATCGCTCCAGTTTCTGCAGGTAACATATGTAAATACAATTGCAGATTCTTTTTACAAGGCCCGTTGCTCCTACCACTAGTACTGTAACTGTCTGGGTATCCATCTTCCACATCACTCTTGTTTCTGCAGGTAACATATGTAAATACAATTGTAGATTCTTTTTTACAAGGCCTGTTGCTCCTAATACTGTAACTGTCTGGGTATCCACTTCCACATCGCTCCTGTTTCTGCAGGTAACATATGTAAATACAATTGTAGATTCTTTTTACAAGGCCCATTGCTCCTACCACTAGTACTGTAAATGTCTGGGTATCCATCTTCCACATCGCTCTTGTTTCTGCAGGTAACATATGTAAATACAATTGCAGATTCTTTTTACAAGGCCCGTTGCTCCTACCACTAGTACTGTAACTGTCTGGGTATCCATCTTCCACATCGCTCTTGTTTCTGCAGGTAACATATGTAAATACAACTGTAGATTCTTTTTTACAAGGCCTGTTGCTCCTACCACTAGTACTGTAACTGTCTGGGTATCCATCTTCCACATTGCTCTTGTTTCTGCATGTAACATATGTAAATACAATTGCAGATTCTTTTTTACAAGGCCTGTTGTTCCTACCACTATTACTGTAACTGTCTGGGTATCCACTTCCAAATAGGTCTTGTTTCTGCAGGTAACATATGTAAATACAACTGCAGATTCTTTTTACAAGGCCCGTTGCTCCTACCACTAGTACTGTAACTGTCTGGGTATCCATCTTCCACATCACTCTTGTTTCTGCAGGTAACACATGTAAATACAATTGTAGATTCTTTTTTACAAGGCCTGTTGCTCCTAATACTGTAACTGTCTGGGTATCCACTTCCACATCGCTCTTGTTTCTGCAAGTAACATATGTAAATACAATTGAAGATTCCTTTTTACAAGGGCCGTTGCTCCTACCACTAGTACTGTAACTGTTTGGCTATCCACTTCCACATCGCTCTTGTTTCTGCATGTAACATATGTAAATACAATTGTAGATTCTTTTTTACAAGGCCCATTGCTCCTACCACTAGTATTGTAACTATCTGGATATCCATCTTCCACATCACTCTTGTTTCTGCAGGTAACATATGTAAATACAATTGTAGATTCTTTTTTACAAGGCCCGTTGCTCCTACCACTAGTACTGTAACTGTCAGGGTATCCACTTCCACATCGCTCTTGTTTCTACAAGTAACATATGTAAATACAATTATAGATTCTTTTTTACAAGGCCAGTTGCTCCTACCACTAGTACTGTAACTGTCTGGGTATCCATCTTCCACATTGCTCTTGTTTATAATTGAGGATTCTTTTTTACAAGGCCTGTTGTTCCTACCACTAGTACTGTAACTGTCTGGGTATCCACCTCCACATCGCTCTTGTTTCTGCAGGTAACATATGTAAATCCAATTGCAGATTGTTTTTTACAAGGCCCTTTCTCTCTACCACTATTACTGTAACTGTCTGGGTATCCACTTCCACATTGGTCTTGTTTCTGCAGGTAACATATATAAATACAATTGCAGATTCTTTTTACAAGGCCCGTTGCTCCTACCACTAGTACTGTAACTGTCTGGGTATCCATCTTCCACATTGCTCTTGTTTATAATTGAGGATTCTTTTTTACAAGGCCTGTTGTTCCTACCACTAGTACTGTAACTGTCTGGGTATCCACCTCCACATCGCTCTTGTTTCTGCAGGTAACATATGTAAATCCAATTGTAGATTGTTTTTTACAAGGCCCTTTCTCTCTACCACTATTACTGTAACTGTCTGGGTATCCACTTCCACATTGGTCTTGTTTCTGCAGGTAACATATGTAAATACAATTGTAGATTCTTTTTTACAAGGCCTGTTGCTCCTAATACTGAAACTATCTGGGTATCCACTTCCACATCGCTCTTGTTTCTGCAGGTAACATATGTAAATACAATTGTAGATTATTTTTTACAAGGCCCGTTGTTCCTACCACTAGTACTGTAACTGTTTGGCTATCCACTTCCACATCGCTTTTGTTTCTGCAGGTAACATATGTAAATACAATTGTAGATTCTTTTTTTACAAGGCCCGTTGTTCCTACCTCTAGTACTGTAACTGTCTGGGTATCCATCTTCCACATCGCTCTTGTTTCTGCAGGTAACATATGTAAATACAATTGTAGATTCTTTTTTACAAGGCCTGTTGTGCCTACCACTAGTACTGTAACTGTCTGGGTATCCATCTTCCACATTGCTCTTGTTTATAATTGTGGACTCTTTTTTACAAGGCCTGTTGTTCCTACCACTAGTACTGTAACTGTCTGGGTATCCACTTCCACATCGCACTTGTTTCTGCAGGTAACATATGTAAATACAATTGTAGATTCTTTCTTACAAGGCCTGTTTTTCCTACCTCTAGTACTGTAACTGCCTGGGTATCCACTTCCACATCGGTCTTGTTTATAATTGTAGATTCTTTTTTACAAGGCCTGTTGCTCCTACCACTAGTACTGTAACTGTCTGGGTATCCACTTCCACATCACTCTTGTTTCTGCAGGTAACATATGTAAATACAATTGCAGATTCTTTTTTACAAGGCCTGTTGTTCCTACCACTAGTACTGTAACTGTTTGGCTATCCACTTCCACATCGGTCTTGTTTCTGCAGGTAACATATGTAAATGCAATTGTAGATTCTTTTTTACAAGGCCCGTTGCTCCTATATCTAGTACTGTAACAGTCTAGGTATCCACTTCCACATCGCTCTTGTTTCTGCAGGTAACATATGTAAATACAATTGTAGATTCTTTTTACAAGGCCTGTTGTTCCTACCACTAGTACTGTAACTTTCTGGATATTCACTTCCACATCGCTCTTGTTTCTGCATGTAACATATGTAAATACAATTGTAGATTCTTTTTTACAAGGCCCGTTGCTCCTACCACTAGTATTGTAACTATCTGGATATCCATCTTCCACATCACTCTTGTTTCTGCAGGTAACGTATGTAAATACAATTGTAGATTCTTTTTTACAAGGCCCGTTGCTCCTACCACTAGTACTGTAACTGTCAGGGTATCCACTTCCACATCGCTCTTGTTTCTACAAGTAACATATGTAAATACAATTATAGATTCTTTTTTACAAGGCCAGTTGCTCCTACCACTAGTACTGTAACTGTCTGGGTATCCATCTTCCACATTGCTCTTGTTTATAATTGAGGATTCTTTTTTACAAGGCCTGTTGTTCCTACCACTAGTACTGTAACTGTCTGGGTATCCACCTCCACATCGCTCTTGTTTCTGCAGGTAGCATATGTAAATCCAATTGTAGATTGTTTTTTACAAGGCCCTTTCTCTACCACTATTACTGTAACTGTCTGGGTATCCACTTCCACATTGGTCTTGTTTCTGCAGGTAACATATGTAAATACAATTGCAGATTCTTTTTACAAGGCCCGTTGCTCCTACCACTAGTACTGTAACTGTCTGGGTATCCATCTTCCACATCACTCTTGTTTCTGCAGGTAACATATGTAAATACAATTGTAGATTCTTTTTTACAAGGCCTGTTGCTCCTAATACTGAAACTATCTGGGTATCCACTTCCACATCGCTCTTGTTTCTGCAGGTAACATATGTAAATACAATTGTAGATTCTTTTTACAAGGCCTGTTGTTCCTACCACTAGTACTGTAACTGTCTGGGTATCCATCTTCCACATCGCTCTTGTTTCTGCAGGTAACATATGTAAATACAATTGTAGATTCTTTTTTACAAGGCCTGTTGTGCCTACCACTAGTACTGTAACTGTCTGGGTATCCATCTTCCACATTGCTCTTGTTTATAATTGTGGATTCTTTTTTACAAGGCCTGTTGTTCCTACCACTAGTACTGTAACTGTCTGGGTATCCACTTCCACATCGCTCTTGTTTCTGCAGGTAACATATGTAAATACAATTGTAGATTCTTTCTTACAAGGCCTGTTTTTCCTACCTCTAGTACTGTAACTGCCTGGGTATCCACTTCCACATCGGTCTTGTTTATAATTGTAGATTCTTTTTTACAAGGCCTGTTGCTCCTACCACTAGTACTGTAACTGTTTGGATATCCATCTTCCACATCACTCTTGTTTCTGCAGGTAACATATGTAAATACAATTGTAGATTCTTTTTTACAAGGCCCGTTGCTCCTACCACTAGTACTGTAACTGTCAGGGTATCCACTTCCACATCGCTCTTGTTTCTACAAGTAACATATGTAAATACAATTATAGATTCTTTTTTACAAGGCCAGTTGCTCCTACCACTAGTACTGTAACTGTCTGGGTATCCATCTTCCACATTGCTCTTGTTTATAATTGAGGATTCTTTTTTACAAGGCCTGTTGTTCCTACCACTAGTACTGCAACTGTCTGGGCATCCACTCCCACATCGCTCTTGTTTCTGCAGGTAACATATGTAAATATAATTGTAGATTCTTTCTTACAAGGCCTGTTGTTCCTACCACTAGTACTGTACCTGTTTGGGTATCCACTTATACATCGCTCTTGTTCTTGCAGGTAACATATGTAAATACAATTGTAGATTCTTTTTTACAAGGCCTTTTGCTCCTAATACTGTAACTGTCTGGGTATCTACTTCCGCATCGCTCCTGTTTCTGCACGTAACATATGTAAATACAATTGTAGATTCTTTTTTACAAGGCCTGTTCCTACAGCTAGTATTGTAACTGTGTTGGTATCCACTTCCACATCGCTCTTGTTTCTGCAGGTAACATATGTAAATACAATTGTAGACTCTTTTTACAAAGCCTGTTGTTCCTATCACTAGAGCTGTAACTGTCCGGGTATCCATCTTCCACATCGCTCTTGTTACGGCAGGTAACATATGTAAATTCAATTGAAGATACTTTTTTTACAAGGCCTGTTGTTCCTACCGCTAGTACTGTAACTGTCTGGGTATCCAACTTCCACATTGCTATTGTTTCTGCAGGTAACATATGTAAATACAATTGTAGATTCTTTATTACAAGGCCCGTTGTTTCTACCACTAGTACTGTAACTGCCTGGGTATTGAAGTCCTTATTGCTCTTGTTTCTGCAGGTAACATATGTAAATACAATTGCAGAATCTTTTTACAAGGCCAGTTGCTTCTACCACTAGTACTGTAACTGTCAGGGTATCCATTTTCCACATCACTCTTGTTTCTGCAGGTAACATATGAAAATACAATTGTAGATTCTTTTTTACAAGGCCTGTTGCTCCTAATACTGAAACTATCTGGGTATCCACTTCCACATCGCTCTTGTTTCTGCAGGTAACATATGTAAATACAATTGTAGATTATTTTTTACAAGGCCCGTTGTTCCCACCTCTAGTACTGTAACTGTCTGGGTATCCATCTTCCACATCGCTCTTGTTTCTGCAGGTAACATATGTAAATACAATTGTAGATTCTTTTTTACAAGGCCTGTTGTTCCTACCACTAGTACTGTAACTGTCTGGGTATCCATCTTCCACATCGCTCTTGTTTATAATTGTAGATTCTTTTTTACAAGGCCTGTTGTTCCTACCACTAGTACTGTAACTGTCTGGGTATCCACTTCCACATCGCTCTTGTTTCTGCAGGTAACATATGTAAATACAATTGTAGATTCTTTTTACAAGGCCTGTTGTTCCTACCACTAGTACTGTAACTGCCTGGGTATCCACTTCCACATCGGTCTTGTTTATAATTGTAGATTCTTTTTTACAAGGCCTGTTGCTCCTACCACTAGTACTGTAACTGTCTGGGTATCCACTTCCACATCACTCTTGTTTCTGCAGGTAACATATGTAAATACAATTGCAGATTCTTTTTACAAGGCCCGTTGCTCCTACCACTAGTACTGTAACTGTTTGGCTATCCACTTCCCCATCGCTTTTGTTTCTGCAGGTAACATATGTAAATACAATTGTAGATTCTTTTTTACAAGGCCCGTTGCTCCTACATCTAGTACTGTAACAGTCTAGGTATCCACTTCCACATCGCTCTTGTTTCTGCAGGTAACATATGTAAATACAATTGTAGATTCTTTTTACAAGGCCTGTTGTTCCTACCACTAGTACTGTAACTTTCTGGATATTCACTTCCACATCGCTCTTGTTTCTGCATGTAACATATGTAAATACAATTGTAGATTCTTTTTTACAAGGCCCGTTGCTCCTACCACTAGTATTGTAACTATCTGGATATCCATCTTCCACATCACTCTTGTTTCTACAGGTAACGTATGTAAATACAATTGTAGATTCTTTTTACAAGGCCTGTTGTTCCTACCACTAGTACTGTAACTGTCAGGGTATCCACTTCCACATCGCTCTTGTTTCTACAAGTAACATATGTAAATACAATTATAGATTCTTTTTTACAAGGCCAGTTGCTCCTACCACTTGTACTGTAACTGTCTGGGTCTCCATCTTCCACATTGCTCTTGTTTATAATTGAGGATTCTTTTTTACAAGGCCTGTTGTTCCTACCACTAGTACTGTAACTGTCTGGGTATCCACCTCCACATCGCTCTTGTTTCTGCAGGTAGCATATGTAAATCCAATTGTAGATTGTTTTTTACAAGGCCCTTTCTCTCTACCACTATTACTGTAACTGTCTGGGTATCCACTTCCGCATTGGTCTTGTTTCTGCAGGTAACATATGTAAATACAATTGCAGATTCTTTTTACAAGGCCCGTTGCTCCTACCACTAGTACTGTAACTGTCTGGGTATCCATCTTCCACATCACTCTTGTTTCTGCAGGTAACATATGTAAATACAATTGTAGATTCTTTTTTACAAGACCTGTTGCTCCTAATACTGAAACTATCTGGGTATCCACTTCCACATCGCTCTTGTTTCTGCAGGTAACATATGTAAATACAATTGTAGATTATTTTTTACAAGGCCCGTTGTTCCTACCACTAGTACTGTAACTGTTTGGCTATCCACTTCCACATCGCTTTTGTTTCTGCAGGTAACATATGTAAATACAATTGTAGATTCTTTTTTACAAGGCCCGTTGTTCCTACCTCTAGTACTGTAACTGTCTGGGTATCCATCTTCCACATCGCTCTTGTTTCTGCAGGTAACATATGTAAATACAATTGTAGATTCTTTTTTACAAGGCCTGTTGTGCCTACCACTAGTACTGTAACTGTCTGGGTATCCATCTTCCACATTGCTCTTGTTTATAATTGTGGATTCTTTTTTACAAGGCCTGTTGTTCCTACCACTAGTACTGTAACTGTCTGGGTATCCACTTCCACATCGCTCTTGTTTCTGCAGGTAACATATGTAAATACAATTGTAGATTCTTTTTACAAGGCCTGTTTTTCCTACCTCTAGTACTGTAACTGCCTGGGTATCACTTCCACATCGGTCTTGTTTATAATTGTAGATTCTTTTTTACAAGGCCTGTTGCTCCTACCACTAGTACTGTAACTGTTTGGATATCCATCTTCCACATCACTCTTGTTTCTGCAGGTAACATATGTAAATACAATTGTAGATTCTTTTTTACAAGGCCCGTTGTTCCTACCACTAGTACTGTAACTGTCAGGGTATCCACTTCCACATCGCTCTTGTTTCTACAAGTAACATATGTAAATACAATTATAGATTGTTTTTTACAAGGCCAGTTGCTCCTACCACTAGTACTGTAACTGTCTGGGTATCCATCTTCCACATTGCTCTTGTTTATAATTGAGGATTCTTTTTTACAAGGCCTGTTGTTCCTACCACTAGTACTGCAACTGTCTGGGCATCCACTCCCACATCGCTCTTGTTTCTGCAGGTAACATATGTAAATATAATTGTAGATTCTTTCTTACAAGGCCTGTTGTTCCTACCACTAGTACTGTACCTGTTTGGGTATCCACTTATACATCGCTCTTGTTCTTGCAGGTAACATATGTAAATACAATTGTAGATTCTTTTTTACAAGGCCTTTTGCTCCTAATACTGTAACTGTCTGGGTATCCACTTCCGCATCGCTCCTGTTTCTGCACGTAACATATGTAAATACAATTGTAGATTCTTTTTTACAAGGCCCGTTGCTCCTACAGCTAGTATTGTAACTGTGTTGGTATCCACTTCCACATCGCTCTTGTTTCTGCAGGTAACATATGTAAATACAATTGTAGACTCTTTTTACAAAGCCTGTTGTTCCTATCACTAGAGCTGTAACTGTCCGGGTATCCATCTTCCACATCGCTCTTGTTACGGCAGGTAACATATGTAAATTCAATTGAAGATACTTTTTTTACAAGGCCTGTTGTTCCTACCGCTAGTACTGTAACTGTCTGGGTATCCAACTTCCACATTGCTATTGTTTCTGCAGGTAACATATGTAAATACAATTGTAGATTCTTTATTACAAGGCCCGTTGTTTCTACCACTAGTACTGTAACTGCCTGGGTATTGAAGTCCTTATTGCTCTTGTTTCTGCAGGTAACATATGTAAATACAATTGCAGAATCTTTTTACAAGGCCAGTTGCTTCTACCACTAGTACTGTAACTGTCAGGGTATCCATTTTCCACATCACTCTTGTTTCTGCAGGTAACATATGAAAATACAATTGTAGATTCTTTTTTACAAGGCCTGTTGCTCCTAATACTGAAACTATCTGGGTATCCACTTCCACATCGCTCTTGTTTCTGCAGGTAACATATGTAAATACAATTGTAGATTATTTTTTACAAGGCCCGTTGTTCCTACCTCTAGTACTGTAACTGTCTGGGTATCCATCTTCCACATTGCTCTTGTTTCTGCAGGTAACATATGTAAATACAATTGTAGATTCTTTTTTACAAGGCCTGTTGTGCCTACCACTAGTACTGTAACTGTCTGGGTATCCATCTTCCACATTGCTCTTGTTTATAATTGTGGATTCTTTTTTACAAGGCCTGTTGTTCCTACCACTAGTACTGTAACTGTCTGGGTATCCACTTCCACATCGCTCTTGTTTCTGCAGGTAACATATGTAAATACAATTGTAGATTATTTCTTACAAGGCCTGTTTTTCCTACCTCTAGTACTGTAACTGCCTGGGTATCCACTTCCACATCGGTCTTGTTTATAATTGTAGATTCTTTTTTACAAGGCCTGTTGCTCCTACCACTAGTACTGTAACTGTCTGGGTATCCACTTCCACATCACTCTTGTTTCTGCAGGTAACATATGTAAATACAATTGCAGATTCTTTTTACAAGGCCCGTTGCTCCTACCACTAGTACTGTAACTGTTTGGCTATCCACTTCCACATCGCTTTTGTTTCTGCAGGTAACATATGTAAATACAATTGTAGATTCTTTTTTACAAGGCCCGTTGCTCCTACATCTAGTACTGTAACAGTCTAGGTATCCACTTCCACATCGCTCTTGTTTCTGCAGGTAACATATGTAAATACAATTGTAGATTCTTTTTACAAGGCCTGTTGTTCCTACCACTAGTACTGTAACTTTCTGGATATTCACTTCCACATCGCTCTTGTTTCTGCATGTAACATATGTAAATACAATTGTAGATTCTTTTTTACAAGGCCTGTTGCTCCTACCACTAGTATTGTAACTATCTGGATATCCATCTTCCACATCACTCTTGTTTCTACAGGTAACGTATGTAAATACAATTGTAGATTCTTTTTTACAAGGCCCGTTGCTCCTACCACTAGTACTGTAACTGTCAGGGTATCCACTTCCACATCGCTCTTGTTTCTACAAGTAACATATGTAAATACAATTATAGATTCTTTTTTACAAGGCCAGTTGCTCCTACCACTTGTACTGTAACTGTCTGGGTCTCCATCTTCCACATTGCTCTTGTTTATAATTGAGGATTCTTTTTTACAAGGCCTGTTGTTCCTACCACTAGTACTGTAACTGTCTGGGTATCCACCTCCACATCGCTCTTGTTTCTGCAGGTAGCATATGTAAATCCAATTGTAGATTGTTTTTTACAAGGCCCTTTCTCTCTACCACTATTACTGTAACTGTCTGGGTATCCACTTCCGCATTGGTCTTGTTTCTGCAGGTAACATATGTAAATACAATTGCAGATTCTTTTTACAAGGCCCGTTGCTCCTACCACTAGTACTGTAACTGTCTGGGTATCCATCTTCCACATCACTCTTGTTTCTGCAGGTAACATATGTAAATACAATTGTAGATTCTTTTTTACAAGGCCTGTTGCTCCTAATACTGAAACTATCTGGGTATCCACTTCCACATCGCTCTTGTTTCTGCAGGTAACATATGTAAATACAATTGTAGATTATATTTACAAGGCCCGTTGTTCCTACCACTAGTACTGTAACTGTTTGGCTATCCACTTCCACATCGCTTTTGTTTCTGCAGGTAACATATGTAAATACAATTGTAGATTCTTTTTTTACAAGGCCCGTTGTTCCTACCTCTAGTACTGTAACTGTCTGGGTATCCATCTTCCACATCGCTCTTGTTTCTGCAGGTAACATATGTAAATACAATTGTAGATTCTTTTTTACAAGGCCTGTTGTGCCTACCACTAGTACTGTAACTGTCTGGGTATCCATCTTCCACATTGCTCTTGTTTATAATTGTGGATTCTTTTTTACAAGGCCTGTTGTTCCTACCACTAGTACTGTAACTGTCTGGGTATCCACTTCCACATCGCTCTTGTTTCTGCAGGTAACATATGTAAATACAATTGTAGATTCTTTCTTACAAGGCCTGTTTTTCCTACCTCTAGTACTGTAACTGCCTGGGTATCACTTCCACATCGGTCTTGTTTATAATTGTAGATTCTTTTTTACAAGGCCTGTTGCTCCTACCACTAGTACTGTAACTGTTTGGATATCCATCTTCCACATCACTCTTGTTTCTGCAGGTAACATATGTAAATACAATTGTAGATTCTTTTTTACAAGGCCCGTTGCTCCTACCACTAGTACTGTAACTGTCAGGGTATCCACTTCCACATCGCTCTTGTTTCTACAAGTAACATATGTAAATACAATTATAGATTGTTTTTTACAAGGCCAGTTGCTCCTACCACTAGTACTGTAACTGTCTGGGTATCCATCTTCCACATTGCTCTTGTTTATAATTGAGGATTCTTTTTTACAAGGCCTGTTGTTCCTACCACTAGTACTGCAACTGTCTGGGCATCCACTCCCACATCGCTCTTGTTTCTGCAGGTAACATATGTAAATATAATTGTAGATTCTTTCTTACAAGGCCTGTTGTTCCTACCACTAGTACTGTACCTGTCTGGGTATCCACTTATACATCGCTCTTGTTCTTGCAGGTAACATATGTAAATACAATTGTAGATTCTTTTTTACAATGCCTTTTGCTCCTAATACTGTAACTGTCTGGGTATCCACTTCCGCATTGCTCCTGTTTCTGCACGTAACATATGTAAATACAATTGTAGATTCTTTTTTACAAGGCCCGTTGCTCCTACAGCTAGTATTGTAACTGTGTTGGTATCCACTTCCACATCGCTCTTGTTTCTGCAGGTAACATACGTAAATACAATTGTAGACTCTTTTTACAAAGCCTGTTGTTCCTATCACTAGTGCTGTAACTGTCCGGGTATCCATCTTCCACATCGCTCTTGTTACGGCAGGTAACATATGTAAATTCAATTGAAGATACTTTTTTTACAAGGCCTGTTGTTCCTACCGCTAGTACTGTAACTGTCTGGGTATCCAACTTCCACATTGCTATTGTTTCTGCAGGTAACATATGTAAATACAATTGTAGATTCTTTATTACAAGGCCCGTTGTTTCTACCACTAGTACTGTAACTGCCTGGGTATTGAAGTCCTTATTGCTCTTGTTTCTGCAGGTAACATATGTAAATACAATTGCAGAATCTTTTTACAAGGCCAGTTGCTTCTACCACTAGTACTGTAACTGTCAGGGTATCCATTTTCCACATCACTCTTGTTTCTGCAGGTAACATATGAAAATACAATTGTAGATTCTTTTTTACAAGGCCTCTTGTTCCTACCACTAGTACTGTAACTGTCTGGGTATCCACTTCAACATCACTCTTGTTTGTAATTGTAGATTCTTTTTTACAAGGCCCGTTGTTCCTACCACTAGTACCGTAACTGTCTGGGTATCCATCTTCCACATAGCTCTTGTTTCTGCAGGTAACATATGTAAACATAATTGTAGATTCTTTTTTACAAGGCCCGTTGCTCATACCACTAGTAGTGGAACTGTCTGGGTATCCACTTCCACATCGCTCTTGTTTCTGCGGGTAACATATGTAAATACAATTGTAGATTATTTTCTACAAGGCCCGTTGCTGCTACCACTAGTACTGTAACTGTCCGGGTTTCCATCTTCCACATTGCTCTTATTTCTGCAGGTAACATATTTAAATACAATTGTAGATTATTTTTTACAAGGCCTGTTGTTCCTACCACTAGTACTGTAACTGTCTGGGTATCCACTTCCACATCACTCTTGTTTATAATTGTAGATTCTTTTTTACAAGACCCATTGCTCCTACCACTAGTACTGTAACTGTCTGGGTATCCAGTTCCACATTGCTCTTGTTTTTGCAGGTTACATATGTAAATACAATTGTAGATTCTTTTTTACAAGGCCTGTTGTTCCTACCACTAGTACTGTAACTGTCTGGGTATCCACTTCCACATCGCTCTTGTTTCTGCAGGTAACATATGTAAATACAATTGTAGATTCTTTTTACAAGGCCTGTTGTTCCTACCACTAGTACTGTAACTGTCTGGGTATCTGTCTTCGCATTGTTTATAATTGTAGATTCTTTTTTAAAAGGCCTGTTCTTCCTTCCACTAGTACTGTAACTGACTGGGTATCCACTTCCACATCGCTCTTGTTTCTGCAGGTAACATATGTAAATACAATTGTATATTCTTTTTACAAGGCCTGTTGCTCCTTCAACTTGTACTGTAACTGTCTGGGTATCCATCTTCCACATCGCTCTTGTTTCTGCAGGTAAAATATGTAAATACAATTGAAGATTCTGTTTTACAAGGCCTGTTGCTCCTACCACTAGTACTGTAACTGTCTGGGTATCCATCTTCCACATCACTCTTGTTTATGCAGGTAACATATGTAAATACAATTGTAGATTCTTGTTTACAAGGCCTGTTGTTTCTACCACTAGTACTGTAACTATCTGGGTATCCACTTTCACATCGCCCTTGTTTCTGCAGGTAACATATGTAAATACAATTGTAGATTATTTTCTACAAGGCCTGTTGCTCCTACCGCTAGTACTGTAACTGTCTGGGTATCCACTTCCACATCGCTCTTGTTTCTGCAGGTAACATATGTAAATACAATTGTAGATTCTTTTCTACAAGGCCTGTTGTTCCTACCACTAGTACTGTAACTGTCTGGGTATTACCTTCCACATCGCTCTTGTTTCTGCAGTTAACATATTTTAATGCAATTGTAGATTCTTTTTTACAAGGCCCATTGCTCCTAATACTGTAACTGTCTGGGTATCCATCTTCCACATCGCTCTTGTTTATAATTGTGGATTCTTTTTACAAGGCCTGTTGTTCCTACCACTAGTACTGTAAGTGTCTGGGTATTCATTCCACATCGCTCTTGTTTCTGCAGGTAACATATGTAAATACAATTGTAAATTCTTTTTTACAAGACCCGTTGTTCCTACCACAAGTACTGTAACTGTCTGGGTATCCACTTCCACGTCACTCTTTTTTCTGCAGGCAACATCTGTAAATACAATTGTAGATTCTTTTTTACAAGGCCCGTTGCTCCTACCACTAATACTGTAACTGTCCGGGTATCCATCTTCCACATCGCTCTTGTTTATGCAGGTAACATATGTAAATACAATTGCAGAATCTTTTTACAAGGCCAGTTGCTTCTACCACTAGTACTGTAACTGTCTGGGTATCCACTTCCACATCGCTCTTTTTTCTGCAGGTAAAAATTTGTAAATACAATTGTAGATTTTTTTTTTACAAGGCCTGTTGTTCCTACCACTAGTACTGTAACTGTCTGGGTATCCACTTCCACATCGCTCTTGTTTATAATTGTAGATTCTTTTTTACAAGACCCATTGCTCCTACCACTAGTACTGTAACTGTCTGGGTATCCAGTTCCACATTGCTCTTGTTTTTGCAGGTTACATATGTAAATACAATTGTAAATTCTTTTTTACAAGGCCTGTTGTTCCTACCACTAGTACTGTAACTGTCTGGGTATCGACTTCCACATTGCTCTTGTTTCTGCAAGTTACATATGTAAATACAATTGTAGATTCTTTTTTACAAGGCCCGTTGTACCTACCACTAGTACTGTAACTGTCTGGGTATCCACTTCCACATCGCTCTTGTTTCTGCATAACTGTCTGGGTATCCACTTCCACATCGCTCTTGTTTCTGCAGGTAACATATGTAAATACAATTGTAGTTTCTTTTTTAGAAGACCCGTCCTACCACTAGTACTGTAACTGTCTGGGTATCCACTTCCACATCGCACTTGTTTCTGCATTTAACATGTGTAAATACAATTGTAGATTCATTTTTACAAGACCCATTGCTCCTACCACTAATACTGTAACTCTCTGGGTATCCATCTTCCACATCGTTCTTGTTTCTGCAAGTAACATATGTAAATACAATTGTAGCTTCTTGTTTACAAGGCCTGTTATTTCTACCACTAGTACTGTAACTATCTGAGTATCCACTTCCACATCACCCTTGTTTCTGCAGGTAACATATGTAAATACAATTGTAAATTCATTTTTACAAGACACTTTGCTCCTACCAATAATACTGTAACTGTCTGGGTATCCACTTCCACATTGCTATTGTTTCTGCAGGTAACATATGTAAATACAATTGTAGATTATTTTTGCAAGACCCGTTGTTCCTACCACTAGTACTGTAACTGTCTGAGTATCCATCTTCCGCATCACTTTTGTTTCTGCAGGTAACATATCTAAATACAATTGTAGATTCTTTTTTACAAGGCCTGTTGCTCCTAATACTGTAACTGTCTGGGTATCAACTTTCGCATCGCTCCTGTTTCTGCAGGTAACATATGTAAATACAATTGTAGATTCTTTTTTACAAGGCCTGTTGCTCCTAGCACTAGTACTGTAACTGTCTGGGTATCCACTTCCACATCGCTCTTGTTTCTGCAGGTAAAATATGTAAATACAATTGTAGATTCTTTTTACAAAGCCTGTTGTTCCTACCACTAGTACTGTAACTGTCTGGGTATCCACTTCCACATTGCTCTTGTTTTTGCAGGTTACATATGTAAATACAATTGTAGATTCTTTTTTACAAGGCCTGTTGTTCCTACCACTAGTACTGTAACTGTCTGGGTATCCACTTCCACATCGCTCTTGTTTCTGCAGGTAACATATGTAAATACATTTGTAGATTCTTTTTACAAGGCCTGTTGTTCCTACCACTAGTACTGTAACTGTCTGGGTATCTGTCTTCGCATTGTTTATAATTGTAGATTCTTTTTTAAAAGGCCTGTTCTTCCTTCCACTAGTACTGTAACTGACTGGGTATCCACTTCCACATCGCTCTTGTTTCTGCAGGTAACATATGTATATACAATTGTATATTCTTTTTACAAGGCCTGTTGCTCCTTCAACTGGTACTGTAACTGTCTGGGTATCCATCTTCCACATCGCTCTTGTTTCTGCAGGTAAAATATGTAAATACAATTGAAGATTCTGTTTTACAAGGCCTGTTGCTCCTACCACTAGTACTGTAACTGTCTGGGTATCCATCTTCCACATCACTCTTGTTTATGCAGGTAACATATGTAAATACAATTGTAGATTCTTGTTTACAAGGCCTGTTGTTTCTACCACTAGTACTGTAACTATCTGGGTATCCACTTTCACATCGCCCTTGTTTCTGCAGGTAACATATGTAAATACAATTGTAGATTCTTTTTACAAGGCCTGTTGTTCCTACCACTAGTACTGTAAGTGTCTGGGTATCCATTCCACATCGCTCTTGTTTCTGCAGGTAACATATGTAAATACAATTGTAAATTCTTTTTTACAAGACCCGTTGTTCCTACCACAAGTACTGTAACTGTCTGGGTATCCACTTCCACGTCACTCTTTTTTCTGCAGGCAACATCTGTAAATACAATTGTAGATTCTTTTTTACAAGGCCCGTTGCTCCTACCACTAATACTGTAACTGTCCGGGTATCCATCTTCCACATCGCTCTTGTTTATGCAGGTAACATATGTAAATACAATTGCAGAATCTTTTTACAAGGCCAGTTGCTTCTACCACTAGTACTGTAACTGTCTGGGTATCCACTTCCACATCGCTCTTTTTTCTGCAGGTAAAAATTTGTAAATACAATTGTAGATTTTTTTTTTACAAGGCCTGTTGTTCCTACCACTAGTACTGTAACTGTCTGGGTATCCACTTCCACATCGCTCTTGTTTCTGCAGGTAACATATGTAAATACAATTGTAGATTCTTTTTTACAAGGCCTGTTGTTCCTACCACTAGTACTGTAACTGTCTGGGTATCCACTTCCACATGGCTCTTGTTTCTGCAGGTAACATATGTAAATACAATTGTAGATTCTTTTTTACAAGGCCCGTTGCTCCTACCACTAGTACTGTAACTGTCTGGGTATCCACTTCCACATCGCTCTTGTTTCTGCAGGTAACATATGTAAATACAATTGTAGATTCTTTTTATAAGGCCTGTTGTTTTTACCACTAGTACTGTAACTGTCTGGGTATCCACTTCCACATCGCTCTTGTTTCTGCAGGTAACATATGTAAATACAATTGTGAATTCTTTTTTACAAGGCCAGTTGTTCCTACCACTAGTACTATGCTTTAAAACTTCAGCTTGGCAAGCTAAGAACTTGGTTATATTCAACTGGACGTATAAGAGAATTTAAGTACCTTTTTATGCACTTTTTCTTTTAAAAAATACAGTATTTAAATTGATTTAAACTGTGTATGAAGGAGTGTTGAAGGAATTTTTAACTGGTTATTCTGCTCTTCAGTAAGTTGAACTAAAAGCTAGTGTTGGCTGAATTTTGTTATTTGCTAGTAATTACAGGTGTGGGGGTAGCCACATTCAGTGATTTCCTGTCCTTGCATATTTAAACTGGTGCATGTGAAATAATTCCTGCTTTAAAACTTCAGCTTGGCAAGCTAAGAACTTGGTTATATTCAACTGGACGTATAAGAGAATTTAAGTACCTTTTTATGCACTTTTTCTTTTAAAAATACAGTATTTAAATTGATTTAAACTGTGTATGAAGGAGTGTTGAAGGAATTTTAACTGGTTATTCTGCTCTTCAGTAACTTGAACTAAAAGCTAGTGTTGGCTGAATTTTGTTATTTGCTAGTAATTACAGGTGTGGGCGTAGCCACATTCAGTGATTTCCTGTCCTTGCATATTTAAACTGGTGCATGTGAAATAATTCCTGCTTTAAAACTTCAGCTTGGCAAGCTAAGAACTTGGTTATATTCAACTGGACGTATAAGAGAATTTAAGTACCTCTTTATGCACTTTGTCTTTTAACAATACAGTATTTAAATTGATTTAAACTGTGTATGAAGGAGTGTTGAAGGAATTTTTAACTGGTTATTCTGCTCTTCAGTAACTTGAACTAAAAGCTGGTGTTGGCTGAATTTTGTTATTTGCTAGTAATTACAGGTGTGGGGGTAGCCACATTCAGTGATTTCCTGTCCTTGCATATTTAAACTGGTGCATGTGAAATAATTCCTGCTTTAAAACTTCAGCTTGGCAAGCTAAGAACTTGGTTATATTCAACTGGACATATAAGAGAATTTAAGTACCATTTTATGCACTTTTTTTTTTAAAACTACAGTATTTAAATTGATTTAAACTGTGTATGAAGGAGTGTTGAAGGAATTTTTAACTGGTTATTCTGCTCTTCAGTAACTTGAACTAAAAGCTAGTGTTGGCTGAATTTTGTTATTTGCTAGTAATTACAGGTGTGGGGGTAGCCACATTCAGTGATTTCCTGTCCTTGCATATTTAAACTGGTGCATGTGAAATAATTCCTGCTTTAAAACTTCAGCTTGGCAAGCTAAGAACTTGGTTATATTCAACTGGACGTATAAGAGAATTTAAGTACCATTTTATGCACTTTTCTTTTAAAAATACAGTATTTAAATTGATTTAAACTGTGTATGAAGGAGTGTTGAAGGAATTTTTAACTGGTTATTCTGCTCTTCAGTTATTCCCACCCACCCGCCCTGTTTTTGTTTTGGTGTTAATCTTAGTGGCATTGAAACTGCCCACCTCTCAGCCTGCCTCTGGGCCCATCTCATTTGCTCACTCAACTGAGTGCAGTGAGATCATATTCTGATTTCAGGCACTCCTACTGTGTACAAAGAGAGCATCTGGGAAATAGAAAAAAAAATTAAGCTTATTTCCTGCCTTTCTTGTTAAGTGGTACAGACTATTTGTAGGCTTCTGAGCCCCCAAGCCCTTCTGTGTTTGAGGGAAGCCTTCTAGCTTGCTTTTTTTTTCTTGTAACTAGCCAGTTTTCTAGTTTCAGCACTCAAATCTGTTTCTTTGATCTCAGCACTTGTTCAGAAAAAAAAAAAAAAAAAAAAAAAAATTTCATCTGCTTTTACTGTACTTGTGTTTTACCTACTTCTTTTACTTTTGCATCATCTTAAAATACTCAATTGTATTTATTACTGCTTGGTGTAACTCATTCTAAGCCTTTTGGTTTAAACACTTGGGCTTCGGACCAGTTAGTTGTTTTGCACTGAGAGGTTTGTGGTCTGCACTGTTGTGGCAGAACAGGTAGCTTACATCCTTCTAGGTTGAGAACTGCTGATTGAGGGCTCAGTGTCTGTTATTCTAAAAGTGTATTAATTCTGGTTTAAGCACTTGGGCTTTCAAGCCAGTTATTTTACATTAAGAGGGTTTGTGGTCTGCACTCTTGTGGGAGGAGAGGCTGGACTCTGCCCTTCTGAGCTGGGAATTTCTGGTTAAAGGCTTATAGTGCATGCATATCTGAACTGTTTCTTACTGAAGTTGGTGCCTTGTTTGCTGTGGCATAGACTGGATTCGGGCCTGCTGGATCTAGCTTTGTTTGTGTAACTTGAGCACTAATCCAGACATTCTCTAAAGTATTCAATGGTATTTATTACTGCCTGGTTGTAACTTGATTAAAGTGTAGCTATCATTCAAGTCTTTTGGATTAAGCACTTGGGCTTCAGACCAGTTGTTTTACATTAGGAAGGTTTGTGGCAAGCACTGTGGTGGCAGGACAGGTAGCTTTCATCCTTCTAAGTTGGGAACTGCTGATTGAGAGCCCAGTGTCCAAGTGTATTAGTTCTGGTTTAGGCACTTGGGCTTCAGGCCAGTTATTTTACATTAAGAAGGTTCGTGGACTGCACTCTTGTGGGAGAAGAGGCTGGACTCTGCCCTTCTGAGCTGGGAATTTTCTGGTTAAAGGTTTATAGTGCCTGAATATTTGAACTGTATCTTACTGAAATTGGTTCACCTTGTTTGCTCTAGCATAGACTAGATCCAGGCCTACTGAATCTAGCTTTGTTTATATACTTGTTGTTTGTTTGCTTGTTATTTCCCTGGAAGCTAATTCACCTAATACGCAAATTCTCAGCGCTTCTGTGGATCACTAGTGATATCTGCATTGCTTACTGTACTTATTTCCTTGTTTCACTTGAAAGAAAGTTACTGTTTGTCGCTTTTGCATTTAGTTACTTGTATCACATTGCACTCAAGTTACCTGGCACTTGCTCACTAAAGCAATTATATAAGTCAGCACTAAAAATTAAAAGCACTACACCCTCACTCCCCACTGGCCCTTGTTTTCAATTAAGGATTTCCCAATATTATTCTAGCATGTCCAAAGGTCAGTTGTCAATCTCCTCTCCGGTCCAGCTGGTGAATCTGGGAATCTTGAGGCAATGTTATAACTGCCTCATGTACACAGACAACCCTCTCCTCCTCCCACATAACACAAATACTTGCGAGAGATGCAGCTATTTAGCCAAACTGGAGGCTGAGCTCTCTCAACTCAGGACTGGCAAGACCAGACAGGAGGAGAAGGCAACTACACACACCACAAAACCAGCCTCACATAATGCTACCACTCCACTGAATCAAACACATAAACACACAAAGACATACTCGGAGGCTCTGAGTAAAAATTTACCTAAACAGCAGAGGCCTCCAAAGCAGACACCCAAACAACTGCTACCTCAAGACACCCCACAAGCAACACATAAACCACAAAAGCAGTGTGCAAAGCAGTCACAGCCCTTAAGGCCAAATACAACACCAAACATACTTGTCATAGGTGACTCCATAGTCAGACACACTGACGTCCCACTCACCAGGCTGAACAAGGAGAGGGTCACAGTAAGCTGCCTATCGGGCGCTAGAATCCGCCACATAACACAAGCACTGGTCACTCCACAGCAAGTACAAATATGACACAGTCATTGTCCATGCTGGTGTGAACGACCTGAGACGACCTCCCTGGACTGCATGAAAAGAGACATAGAGGAGCTCTCTGATTATGTAGCCCAGGCAGGTATGACCCTAACCCTGAGCAGTATCCTTCCTTCACCAAGAATGATGCCACAATATAGAGACAAGATGATCAGCTTTAACAATTGGCTTAATGTCTGGTGTCATTCAAAGGGGATCCAGTGTCTGTCTGCCTGGGATGACATGCTTGACAAGCCACGCTGCTTCAAGGGACGGCTTGCACCTGTCACCCTGGGATTCCGGATATTGGCTAAGGCTCTTGCCACCCCATAGTGCCTTTTTTAGGCAAGGCTCAAATTCTAAACCTACCACCCTAGAAAACAAAATGGGAAGAAATTGAGGGTAATGCTGCTCAATGCCAGAAGTCTAAATCTCAAAATGCACGCACTCGAGGCCCTTCTCAGTATGGAGAACATCGATGTCTGTGCTGTAACTGAAACCTGGTTCAAGGCTCCTGAGAGCACCCGGCACTATTAGGTTTTACCTCATATCATGCGTTCCGCCCCAAAACCCGGACCACTCCACAAAAGGAGGGGTGTATCCATATTCATAAAGGATACTCACACCTCCAGGTTGGTGGCAACGCATGAAGCTTCGAAACCATCCAGGTGCAACTAACAATAGGCAAAACTGCTCTACAAATTGTAGCATGCTACAGGCCACCCTCTCAAACTCAGGAACCCCACACAGCCTTCCTGAAGACACTGGAGGGTATAAATGTATCTCCAAACACCATCATATTGGGTGACTTCAACTACCCGAATATAGACTGGGAACATTACTCAAGCCCTAACTTTCTAGCCCAACGGTTCCTGGAGTTCGTAAATTCAAATGCCATGGAACAGCTAGTCACTGTTCCCACGAGAGGAGAAAATATACTAGATCTCATTGTCACAAACATGGGGACAAAATGCTCCACACGAAGTATATCCCTCATTGGTGAGATCTGATCATAAACTAATCTCACTGGAAATCCACATCCCGCCCCACCCCAAACAAAAAGACCATAGTGAAGAACTTCTCTAAAGCAAACTTCACACTACTCAAGACTGGTGTGGTATCCTTCAAGGCCCCTGAGTCAGAGGAAACCACAACCCAAGCTGCGGAAGCCCTTACAAATGCCTTCTATGAACACCTCCAGGACTGCATGGATCAGGCAATCCCAAATAAAACCAAGACTCTTTCCACAAAGGGCAAGCGTCCGTCTGGTGGACCCCAGCCATTAACAAACTTTACAATAAGAGGAGAAAGCTATTACATGATAGAACAAAATCCATAAAGGAAGTCACCCCTGATCATTATTAGTAAAAAATACGAGCACTCATAAAATCAACTAAGGCCAATTTTGAGAGAAAAATTGCCATGGATTCAAAGGACAATCATAAGGCCTTTTCAGCTATGTTAGGAACCTGGGTGGAAACTCACAGATATGCTCAGAATTAGTCCAAAATGATACAAAAATCACTGAACCCACAGACATTGCCAACATACTGGCAGACAGGTTCAGTGCACACTTCACCCCCTCTCCCCTAAAGGAGAGATAACTATCCCAGCCGAGTGTAGCCTCCCGGACATCTCAAATGCGCAGGTGAAAGCTGCTCTCTAAAGCTAAAAACACAGCATCAATGGGACCGGATGGTGTCCCCGGCTGTGTGCTACACGAGCTAAATGAGGAATTAAACCCGCACATAAGGCAGCTGTTTAATCTCAGCCTTACCACAGGATACGTGCCCAAGGAGTGGCGTGACGGCAACTGTGGTCCCACTCCACAAAGGTGGCGCCTCACGGACCCTGGTAATTACCGCCCATAAGCTTAACAAGTCTAGTCTGCAAAGCTATGGAGAGGATCATAATGGAGCTCATAAACAAAGATATAGGGGACTTGCAGACATTGGACCCGACCCAGTTTGGCTTTGTCAAGGGAAGATCATGCCTTTTGAACTTGGTCGACTTCTTGAAATAGTCACCAAGGCCATTGATGAGGGAAAGGCAGTCCATACAGCCTACCTTGACCTTGCAAAGGCTTTCGACACAATACCCCACTCGGGTATTGTAGAAAAACTTACCAGCTTAAATGTAAACCCATATGTCACAAGATGGGTTGCAAACTGGCTTAAGGACAGAACCCACAGGGTTAGAGTTGCTGGCGCTGTGTCAGACTCCAAGCCGGTCACAAGTGGTGTCCCACAGGGCTCGGTCCTTGGCCCCTATTGTTTGGCATCTACTTCTCAGAAGTACAGGCCAACATGGGAGGACTTTGGCTGACAAAGTTTGCAGATGACTGCAAACTGGGCCATAGTGGAAAGTGCATCGACACTGATATCCTTCAGAAGGGACTCACGGAAACAGATAGCTGGTGCCAGAGCCATGGCCTGAAGTTAAACGCCAAAAATGTATAGTCATACCCTTCGGGAAAAACAAGGTAACCCCAAGCTACCATATAGGTGGCAATCCACTAAGCACAGAAGAGGTTATCAGGGACCTGGGGACCCAGGTTGACAGTGGCCTTTCTTTTGACACTCACATTGCTAAAGTGGTTAGAAAGACCTTCTACATTGCCCACCTGATCATGAAGGATTCACATCCAGATCTAGTGAGGTCATTGTTCCCCTGTACTCTTCACTTATCAGACCAATGATCGAGTACAATGCCCCATTCGGGATGTATCTCACCCGACATCTGCAGCAATTGGAGAGACCCCAAAAGTTCCTCACCAAAAGGATAAAGGGACTCCAAAATCTGTCATATGCTGCCAGATTGAAGAAACTCCAGCTCTATTCAGTCGCATACCGTCTGCTCAGAGGTGACATGTGCCTGACATACAAGGCCATGTCCAACCCGGAATTAATGGACATGCTCCACCTCAAAAAATCCAAATCCACCAAAACCACTAGAGCAAGCGACTTAAACCTTAGCACGGATATAAATAGGACGTGCTGGAGGGATAGATTTATCACTCAGAGACTCACTATGCTGTGGAATAAAATCCCGGTCCATGTGAGGCAGAGCACCTCGCTGACTCTGTTCAAGAGAAATCTAGACCTGTGGATGGGAGATCGTAGGTTTACCCCGGGAATCATCTCTGGGTCACTGCTGGACAGAGGCACAACAAACTAATGGGCACAGTATTTTTTCATATAAGGGGTGGCGTAAGCCACAATAATTTGGGCTAGGCTTATAAATGCCTTAGGGCAGATAGCCTAGTATAAACCTATGAACCTATGAACCTATATCTGTCTGGGTATCCATCTTCCACATTACTCTTGTTTCTGCAGGTAACATATGTAAATACAATTGTAGATTCTTTTTTACAAGGCCCTTTGCTCCTAATACTGTAACTGTCTGGGTATCCACTTCCACATTGCTCTTGTTTCTGCAGGTAACATATGTAAATACAATTGTAGATTCTTTTTTACAAGGCCCGTTGTTCCTACCACTAGTACTGCAACTGTCTGGGTATCCATGCTCCACATCGCTCTTGTTTATAATTGTAGATTCTTTTTTACAAGGCCTGTTATTCCTACCACTAGTACTGTAACTGTCTGGATATCCATCTTCCAAATCGCTCTTGTTTCTGCAGGTAACATATGTAAATACAATTGTAGATTCTTTTTTACAAGGCCTGTTGTTCCTACCACTAGTACTGTAACTGTCTGGATATCCATCTTCCACATCGCTCTTGTTTCTGCAGGTAACATATGTAAATACAATTGTCGATTCTTTTTTACAAAGCCCGTTGCTCATACCACTAGTACTGTAACTGTCTGCGTATCCACTTCCACATCGCTCTTGTTTCTGCAGGTAACACATGTAAATACAATTGTAGATTCTTTTTCACAAGGCCCGTTGCTCCTAATACTGTAACTGTCTGGGTATCCATTTCCACATCACTCTTGTTTCTGCAGCTAACATATATAAATACAATTGTAGATTCTTTTTTACAAGGCCCGTTGCTCCTACCACTAGTACTGTAACTGTCTGGGTATCCACTTTTACATCGTTCTTGTTTCTGCAGGTAACATATGTAAATACAATTGTAGATTCTTTTTTACAAGGCCCGTTGCTCCTACAACTAGTACTGTAACTGTCTGGGTATCCATCTTCCACATCCCTCTTGTTTCTGCAGGTAACATATGTAAATACAATTGTAGATTCTTTTTTACAAGGCCTGTTGTTCCTACCACTAGTACTGTAACTGTCTGGATATCCACTTCTACATCGCTCTTGTTTCTGCAGGTAACATATGTAAATACAATTGTAGATTCTTTTTTACAAGGCCCCGTCGCTCCTACCACTAGTACTGTAACTGTCTGGGTATCCACTTCCACATCACTCTTGTTTCTGCAGGTAACATATGTAAATACAATTGTAGATTCTTTTTTACAAGGCCCGTTGCTCCTACCACTAGTACTGTAACTGTCTGGGTATCCATCTTCCACATCACTCTTGTTTCTGCAGGTAACATATGTAAATACAATTGTAGATTCTTTTTTACAAGGCCCGTTGCTCCTAATACTGTAACTGTCTGGGTATCCACTTCCACATCCCTCTTGTTTCTGCAGGTAACATATGTAAATACAATTGTAGATTATTTTTTACAAGGCCCGTTGCTCCTACCACTAGTCCTGTAACTGTCTGGGTATCCACATCCACATCACTCTTGCCTCTGCCGGTAACATATGTAAATACAATTGTAGATTCTTTTTTACAAGGCCCATTGCTCCTACCACTAGTACTGTAACTGTCTGGGTATCCAGTTCCACATTGCTCTTGTTTTTGCAGGTAACATATGTAAATACAATTGTAGATTCTTTTTTACAAGGCCTGTTGTTTCTGCCACTAGTACTGTAACTGTCTGGGTATTCACTTCCACATCGCTCTTGTTTCTGCAGGTAACATATGTAAATACAATTGTAGATTCTTTTTTACAAGGCCTGTTATTCCTACCACTAGTACTGTAACTGTCTGGGTATCCATCTTCCACATCGCTCTTGTTTCTGCCTGCCACTCCTGATATTTTAAGACTTTTTGTTGCTTTGTATGTAAGACACTGTAGTTACTGGGTGTGGCAAGTTCGATGATAAATGATACTTTTGTATTCTTTTCATGGAACACTATATCTGGTTTTCTTGCATCTATTTTTTGAACTGTTGGTAATCAGTGATCCCACGTGATGTAGACCTCATCATTTTCATTGATGCTTTGTGACGCATGTTTCCAATGTTTTTCAGCTACTTCAGTATTATAATAGTTGCACAATCCCGCGTGCAAGAGTCTTGCCACATTTTTATGCCTGTCAGTATACAGTCCTTCTGCTATTAATATATCACAGCCAGCAACAAGGTGTGCAACTTTTTGCAGTTCTGTTTTACAAAATCTACATTTGTCTGTTTCTCCCACATGTTCAATAGAATTTGAAAACCATAGCCTACACAGTCCACCATCTTGGTCCTCCAATATTAATCTTTCATCTTTTGGTTTGAATATGCCTCTCCTTAACCATTCTTGATCGACATATGGGTGTTTCAGGAGTTTCTATACTTGCAACTATATTTATGCATTTCTTGCCTTCTTATCTGGTCCTTCACCTTATATTCTTTCTTTTATTTTTTGGTCCATTCAGTTGCTGCCTGATTTTTATCTACTTCTGGTTTGATTTCCATTCCCACTTGATGTTGATATGCTTCTGCTAGACTAAGCAGGGAAGTCATCTTAGATCTATTCTCCTCATGTTTCCAAACTGTCACTATCTTTGGGTCTTGTGAGGTTAGCAGGTATATATACAGTGCCATGACTGCAGATCTACACATTAAATCATTTTCAAGGTGTCCTACACATCCTTCGTAATGGGAAATATATAATCTTGGTATGCACTGATTTTTATAAATCATTTGATGAGCATGAAACATCCTTTTTGTTTTCTTGTTTAATCCATCTAACACCTTTTTGGGGACAGATAATCCCTCCAGAACTGTAAGTTAGGACAGGGAGAGTAAACTGGTTTATAGCATGAAGTGTATTCCTAGATGTCAATGTTATTTTCAGGATTGCTTTAAGTCTAAAATATTCCTTCCTTACTAAGTTTAATTTGCATTTTTTCATGCCTTATTGTTGATCCTTCATCAATTCCAAAATATGTATACACTCCTCTTGCTCAAGTTCTTTTATATTGCATTCTTTTCCCAAACTGATGTTTTCTTGGTGCTGCAGCTTTCCTGCTTTAAAGGTTGCCTTTGCACATTTATCAAGACCAAATGACATTCTTATATTATCTGAAAAGCTTTGATTACTTGCAGTTGTGCTTTCAGTCCCTCATCTGATGAGCTATATATTTTTTAATTCAGTTACAAAGAGAAGATGAGAAGTTTTTACACTTTGTTGTTTTCTGGGAGGCAAATTATAGCCATGACCTAATCTGTTAAGCAGACAGTTTAGTAGGTTAGGGGCATGCCAAAAGACCTGTGGTGATAGAAAGTCACCTGGAATATTCACCTTTGAATTTGTATCCCTGGAATAATAATTTCTGCTGTATCATGGCTAAAATGCAAAGTGGCTGTCTAAGTTTGCCACCCTTCCCCCTCACAAAATCACGGAGCCTCCCCCTGCAGCCATTCCAATGATCCATTACTTGGCTATTTCACTCCATTTACCATAAACACTAATGTGCATACTGATTTACTTCTATGAGGATTTGGACTTCGTTTGAAAGTTTTATTTTGCATTTTACAGCACAAACACTAAGACATCTGCTAAACAAACTTAGCATTAAAACTTCTCTGCCCTTGAAACTCACATTCATTGAAACAGCATTGAAACCCACATTCAAAGAAAATACATTTTACCAGTGACAGATCAAGATTAATTCTGGGCTGTTTTCAAATCATAGGCCCCTTGCATATGAAACATACATCTGCTCTTTGATACACCTTCCTATTGTTTTGAACATTTTTCCAGTAAACAATGAAACAAAATGCATGCACCAATAATGACAAAATTGCCCAGTTCAGAACATTTCCATCATAATTCTACTCAAACCTCTACAGTCCACCATTAACAGTAAATATGCACAATTCTACAGTCCACCATTATCAGTAAATATGCACAATTCTACAGTCCACAATTATCAGTAAATATGCACAATCTCTGAAGAAGTAAAAAAGTCATCTAAATAATTACACATTAAATAAATCTGTAACTAATGAAGAGGTTGCTGCTAGCAAACACCTTTATATTTCATGGTTTCATTGAAAAATAAAGCGTCTGATGCCCCTGAGGAATAAATTGCCTATATTACATTAAAAATGATAAGCTAGAATTATTGCAATAGGAAATGGACGGCAAACTGATAACAGGCTCATATTTAGTATCTTAACTTTTTTAGTATGGCAGCATTCACCCCTTGTGGGAGTAGAACAGACAACCTTCTGCTTGGGCCATCCTTTCCCCTGATTCTGAGAGTCAGGTAATAGGGAGTGGCCCACACTGATGTTCCTGTAGGAAAACCTACCCTCTCCTTATGCAAAGGACCCCATTCCTCCTTGGTGACTTAGTTTAATAAATGAGTGCAGGCAAAGCATGAATGTCTTGGGGGAACCATGACAAAAATACAAAACATCTCTTCTTAGTTAACTGTAAGCTAAGCTTTTTTTCTGCTAAGTTGTGCTTTGACTTTGAATATAATTGACCAACTCAAAAAAGATGAAAGAGAAAAATACTTTCAAGCTGTATGCTATATGACCTCAGCAGCTTAATGACTGGTTGCTTACTTTGTGATGACACTTTTGATTGCAAATCATTTTTTAAGCTGCTGTTTGAATGTCTTTAAATAAATCTTGCTTTATTTATTTTTCTATGACCTGTACTTTGCTAGGTATCCTCCTGTCCTGATAAGCCTTACTCTGAGCCTAAGTTGTACTCCACCAACACACTGTGATGTTTTCAAGTGTTGAAGAAGGTGGTATGAAGCAATGACATCCTCTAAACTTTGTTTTTTTTTTTTTTTGCAGTTAAAACTGAGGGACACACTGAGAACACAGTTTTTCATGGCACAGTCCACCAGTCTATAGTAATCCACTTACACTGGTTTGTCTAATAAATTGTGGAAATGCAGTAAAATCACAGTGGAATGTGCTAGCTTCTGGTACTGTATCATAGGCCCAATATGCCATTTGTTTTGTTATGCCTTGGACTTTAGTATATGGTGATAAGACCTCATGTATATACCCCACCCAATGGAAGGGAACCAATGCAGAGCATTCAGCCCTTTTCTTCTATCTGACTGAGTCTTCAGTGCTTCTGACTCTTACCTGACTCTGGGAACCTGGCAGTAGATAAAGGTATTTTTGTGCCCCTCTCCTCCTGGCACATCATGCTTTCCCCAGCCCCCCTATAGATCCCTTAGTTCCTTTTCAGGTGAGAACCCTATGATCCAGTCATTCCTGGCATGCCTCAGGTCAGGTGCTGGGATTTTTCCTTTTTCTTGTGTTAAATGTATTAGTTTTATGCAGTTCAACATTTTAGTGCATGTATAGTTTGTGGCTTTTAACATGTCTTTAACATTGATGGTATCAATTGATTTTAAGACTCTATTTAATGGCTGAGACATTTGTATTCTTGGTTCAGATGAAGTCTCAGAGTATTTCAGAGACAAATTTCTATACTGGTTATTTTAATAACTCCACAGTTTTTTGAATGTTATATTTTTTATGTACCACTTTTTTTTTTTTTTATGATTTTTTATTTTTTTGCTGTTCTTTCCTGGAACCAAAGTAAGCCTGCATACAGCTCCATTTGCACACCACAGGCACTTGTGCATGCTTTTCTAGTGTTCTCTGGTGAAATCACTGCATGCATGTGCCCCATTCTCCTCCAACGTGATATGAGCAAGGTTAGCCCCTTGGATCATCCCCATTGTACCAGCTGCAGCAGATGCCTAAGCTGCTAACTGGACTCATGTTGCCTGGTTCACAGTTAGGGCTTTATCTCTCTATGGCAATGGAGCTGGTTGCTTTATAAATGGAAGCTTTGCCACCACACCAGTGGGTCATCTTTAGTGCAAAGAAAAATTGTGTCTAACACACACAGACAATCTAAACCATATTCTGATCACTAACAGATGATATGTTCTGAGGTTCTTATACAAAGAGTTGTACATAAGAAGGGACAACCTCAAAGACATTTCACATTTCAATAAGGTGCAGTTTTAAGGTAATAATAATATATATATATATATATATATATATATATATATATATATATATATATATATATATATATATATATATGTATATATATATATATATATATATATATATATATATATATATATGTATGTATATGTGTGTGTGTGTATGTATGTGTGTTTATGTGTAAATGTGCTAAATTAAAGCAACAGTGAGTGAGCAACAACTACAGTGAGTGCCAGCTGCTAAAAGCATTTTTTAGAGACTGAATCACAAAGCAGTGTGTAATTATGTTACATAGCAAAGCTTGTTACACCTAAGTTCTTTCTTTTGTGTAGTTGCTTGAATTGGAATTTTATATACTGCGATATTTATGTTTGGTCTCCTTAGAAACAGAAAGCATATTGCTGCATGCCAACAACACAGAGAGAGAGACAGAGACAGAGAGAGAGAGAGACAGAGAGACAGAGAGACAGAGAGAGAGAGACAGAGACAGAGAGAGAGAGAGAGAGAGAGAGAGAGACAGAGACAGAGACAGAGAGAGAGAGAGAGGCATGTAACAGCCAGCACAATGCATATATGTATACATTGGTTTGGCTTAGTTTCTTTTTCTCAGGGTTAAAAGCAATGAGATGCCATATTATCCCACGTTTTTTTGTACTGGAAAAAAAAAAGCAGACTTGATAATTTGCTGGCTTGTGCATGAGAGCTCTACATTCAACATGATAGTAGCAGAGCCAGGAGCACATCAACTTTAAATCAACTTGTGGTTTCTTTCTGTGTGCTTCCTCAGTTGCAATTTTTTAATTAACTAGGAGAAAGATACCCATATACCACTGAAATCTTAGACACCAAAACACTGAGAATACAATACTTACTTTATGCACGCTGATATTTTGAATTGCATATGCAATTCTACAGAATTTGGAAAAATCAGAGACCTTGACAAACTAAAAAAACATCTTTTAATGTTAATCACAAAATGTCTGTACAATTGGATTCATTGACAGTCTGTAGTACTGCACAACCCTGTGCAACTGCAAGTGACTTTGTGTAGGATGCAAGGAAGTTCCAGTTCATGGTCCACTCACATCACAATAAAATAGCCTTGTGGGAATCAGCCGTGAGGGTTCTTGGAGCCATATGTAAATGTGTTAGTCCAGGGACATGGCCTGCTTAAATGAGGCAATTGCTCATGCCAGTGTACTCCTGTTGTGTAGTATGGTGATTCACAGATGTCTGTACAACACAAGATCCATGCAGAGCAGTGCACAAAATGTGCTAAGTGAACATGGCGGTCAGCATTACAAAGTGGCAACCTGAGCAACATTACTTTGAGTTCTTCAAAAACACAAAGGTTCAAGTATCCCTGTAAAATGTATGTAGTGCTTAAACATATGATGCTGCACATGCTGGGAAAACTCTGAAAGGTATATGAACATGTAAGCTGGTATGCCACTAATTCCCATAGGCCAAATTTCAGTATGTAAAATCAGATTAACAACTGATATGTGAAGTCAAGAGTTATGATCTTGTCTTTAACTACTTGCTGGATGACTTTCAAAACTTTCTACAAGGTTCAACCCCCCAACCCCGATCTCTCCTGATTTGGAGGAATACCTGGGAATCTACCATGGTCCCTATAATTCATATTGGCAGTGCTGTGACAGAGGTCCAACTAGCCTTGTTTCTCCATTTTAATTATTCATTCATTCATTCATTCATTCATTCATTCATTCATTCATTCATTCACTCATTCATTCATTCATTCATTCACTCATTCATTCAGGGTCCATGTTAAGATTGCAAACCCTAAAAATGTTAACTAAAAACTACATTGCAAAAGATGCCTTATTAAAAGTAATTTCATCTGCTAATAAGAAGTAGCCCTGATGACTAAAATCTTAACATCTGTGCATGCCACCACATCAGGTATACACACAGGCTTCAAATTTAGCTTCTAGTGGACAGTCCAAAGTAATCCTTACCATTCATATGAGCTATGTTCCATTTGTGTGCCACAGAACAATATGCTGAAAGATCTTCACAATGAAAAAATGCCTAAATATACATAGTACACAGTTTTACAATACTTCCATTAATTCTGCACCTTCACTCTGTTCTTTTCTTCTTTTCTTTCTTCTTTCTTCATCTTTCTTCTTCTTTCTTCTTGTTCTTCTGTTCTTCCTTCTCTAGCACAGGCTGCAGCACAGTTGACAAAAATCCACCCAAATAAAAAGTAAAATCCAATTCCATCCAATGCCAAAACAAATAAAAATTATTAACAAAAATTTTAAAAAAGGTCACGAAACAATCCACAAGGGAAGCCGACAACTGACTGATTGATTCTCACTCTTTTCCCAGCACATAAAGCCCGGGAAGAGAGCGACAACCAATCAGCAGCATTTAGCCCAGCAAGCACGTCATGACGTGCTTGCGGACGTCACAGTCCGAGCCCCTTCCAATTCTATGCGGTTTGGAACTGCATAGACTTCTGGGCATCACAATGACATCTCAGATGCTCAGGTAAGAGCCGCCCTCTCCAAAGCAAAAAACACAGCATCAATGGGACCAGATGGTGTCCCGGGCTGCGTCCTACATGAACTCCAAGAAGAGCTAAACCCAAACATAAAACTACTGTTCAATCTTAGCCTTACTACAGGATATGTACCCAAAGAGTGGCGTACAGCAACAGTGGTCCCTCTCCACAAAGGTGGTGCCTCAACGGATCCTGGAAACTATCGCCCCATAAGCCTGACTAGCTTGGTCTGCAAAGCTATGGAAAGGCTCATCATGGACCTCATAAATAAAGATATTGGGGACCTACAGACACTGGATCCTACCCAGTTTGGCTTAGTTAAGGGCAGATCCTGCCTCTTAAACCTGGTCGAGTTCTTTGAAACAGTCACCAAGGCCATTGACGAGGGGAAGGTGGTCCACACAGCCTACCTGGACCTCGCAAAAGCCTTCGATACAATACCCCACTCAGGCATTATAGATAAGCTCACCAGATTAAATATAAACCCCTATGTCACTAGATGGGTTGCAAACTGGCTCAAGGACAGACCCCACATGGTTAGAATTGCTGGAGCCATGTCAGACTCCAAACCAGTTACAAGTGGCATCCCACAAGGCTCAGTCCTGGGACCTCTCTTGTTCAGTATATATTTCTCGGCGGTACAGGCCAACACGGAAGGACTGTGGCTGACCAAGTTCACAGATGACTGCAAACTGGGCACCATAATCAACTCTCCAGCCAACACAAGCATCCTCCAAAAGGGCCTCATAGAAACAGACAACTGGTGCCAGAGCCATGGCCTCAAGCTAAACGCCAAAAGTGTATAGTCATCCCTTTGGCAAAAACAAAGTGCCCACAAATTACCACATAGGTGGTAATCCATTAAGTACAGAAGAAGTCATTAGGGACCTGGGGACCCAAGTTGATAGCAATCTCTCATTTGACAACCACGTGGCCAAAGTGGTTAGAAAAACATTTTATATAGCCCACCTAATCATGAAGGGAGTCACATCTAGATCAGGGAGGTCATCGTACCTCTTTACTCATCCCTCATCAGGCCCATAATTGAGTACAATGCCCCTTTTGGGATGTACCTTACCAGACACCTGCAGCAACTGGAAAGACCCCAAAAGTACCTCACCAAGAGGATCAAAGGGCTCAAACAGATGCCATATGCTGCCCGGTTAAAGAAACTCCAGCTCTACTCAGTGGCATACCACCTGCTCAGAGGCGATCTGTGCCTGACGTATAAAGCCATGTCCAACCCGGAATTAATGGACATGCTGCACCTCAGAAAATCCAAATCCCATCGAGCTACGCTCTCGAGAGACTTGAACCTCAGCACTGAAATAAATAGGACATGCTGGAGGGACAGATTCATAACCCAGAGGCTCCCTTCACTCTGGAATAAAATCCCAGTCCAGGTTAGGCAGAGTCCCACATTGACTCTCTTCAAGAGGAATCTTGATGAGTGGATGGGAGATCGTAGGTTTACCCCGGCTATCACTTCTGTGTCACTGTTAGACAGAGGCACAGTATACTAACCTCAAAAAAAGGCATAGCAAAATAAATTTAAAATGGGTGGCAAAAGCCAAACACACTCTGGCTAGGCTTATAAATGCCCTAGGGCAGATAGCCTAGTATGAACCTATGAACCTATGAACCTATGATGCCTTCATTACTCCTCCGGGCTGCAATGAAAACAAAAAAAAAAGCTGTTTAAAACCACCGCAGCCCGAGGCGGTTAAAGTGTGCATGCGCGTACTTCCGAGTCGCGGACTTGAAGTTTGTTGAAACAAAAAAAAAAAAGGTATTTTTTTTTTTTTTTTTTTACATTTTTTCTCACACTTTACTTTTTAGCTGAGGGGGCTGCAGTCCGGCAGTCCGATGCCATGAGCCACCCCTGGGTTTGCCACTGTTTCATGGTGGCTGTGATATAGTCAGTGCAGGGTGTATTTTATACATTTTAAGTGCTCATTTGTCCATAAATGTGGGATATGTCAAATGATTTTCTGTAGTCTATCCATGCTATACTTAGATTCTTCCTGTTTACAGTTCTCCACTATCACTTTATTTAACAAAAAATTATCCTTTGTTTGTATATGACTTTTTATTGCCCTTTTGTTATATTACCATAACTGAGTTTTCTTCTAAATGACTATGGTTTACTGGTATTCATTTCTTTTAGACTCACCTTTGCTTGATAGTTGTCTGTCTCTGGTTTAAAATGTGTACATAATATAGCTGTTTCACATGTCAAATGGCTTGCTCATCAGTAACTCATTTAGTAAGCTGTCCAGTTTTGCATTTCAAATTTACTGCTGCCTAGGTAAATGTGTCAAAAGAGGTGAGAACAGTTTTGGACCCCAACTGAGCTAATTGCTTTGTTTTTCTCTCAAAGGTCTCAACCCAATGAAAGGAGATTTGATTCATGTTAGTAGAAAGTACTTAGGATTCATAAAGTTAATGGCAAAGGGGTATGTGTAATCTGATACACTTTTTTTGGTATCCTGAATTAATTTGCAGTGTACACACAGATTTTCACCTGCTTCTTAAACTAAAACCGTGTTCACCTTCTGCTGATAAGCTACCACCTCACTTCCTTAAAATTGCAGTTAATTCCATGGCATATCCTGTCTCTATCCTTATTAATTGATCTATCAAAGAATCAACTTTCCCCACTATTTGGAAAAAATCCCACATAATACCCATCCACAAGGGAGGGAATTCTATTGAACTCTAACTATCGACCAACAGCAATTCTCTCTCCTCTTTCCAAAATTCTTGAACAGTGTAATCATAAACAAATCTTAACCTATCTTATCAATGAAAACCTGATTACTCCAACTCAGCATGGTTTTCTCCCTTTCCATAGTACAGCCACTGCTCTCATCTCTTTTGCCAACTCTATATGTCTAGCTAGAGATGACAATAAACTTGTATCTTGCCTCTTCTTAGACCATTCTAAAGCATTTGACACTGTCTTGCAATCCATCCTCCACTCCAAGTTAGCCCAACTTAAGTTTTCCACTTTGACTATCTCTTGGTTTAACTGCTACCTTACTGACAGGATGCAGTCTCTGAAATGGCTGTCTTCTTTCTCTCCCTTTCTCCCTATTAATATGGCTGTTCCACAAGGCTCAGTTCTAGGTCCCCTTCTTTTTAACATCTTTACTAACTACCTATACCAATCTTGTCCCCAGTCCTCCCTCATTCAGTTTGCTGATGACTCCACTATTATCTCTTTTGCTGATAACCCTACTGATCTATTGTCTATCACACAAAAGTTATTTAACCTTACTGAATCCTGGCTATCTAATGATCAACTCATTCTTAACCAAAAAAAAAAAAAAACTAAACTTCTCCTTTTTCCTCCTGAAATCATTTACCATCTCCTCGCTAAATAATACCTTCCTTTCCCCAGAAACTCATACTAAGCTCCTTGATGTGACCATAGATGATTAGCTCAAATTTCACTAACATGTACATCACTGTATTAAGAAAACTCCCCAAAAGCTTGGTTTATTGGATAGAAGTAAAAGGTTCCTCACCCTGGATGCTAGAATCTCACTCACCCATGCCTTCCTTCTTCCTAATCTCTTTTATGGCTCACAAATCTTAACTAATCTACAGACTTTTCTCCTTTTCAAATTAGACTCTACATATAATAAAGTAGCCAGATTCGCTTTCAACCAGTTTTTCAAATCCCATCATTGTCTAGCTCTGAAGTCTCTTAACTGGTTAGAGGTTCCTAACCAACTCTTATTTTCTCAACTTCAAGTTATTCATTCCATACTAAACAAACCCAACAAATGCCCTAGTCTCTCAATACTCATCTCTCTCTTTACACCCCCCCCTTGATCTCACAGAAGTTCTGATCAACATCTACTTCAAATTTATAAACCTAATAAAGCTATTGGATAGTATCTATTCAACTCTTCTCTTGCCTTCCATTGGAATAAACATACCCTACCCTTGATAAATATCTCAAATGTCCATGAATTTAAAAAACATACTAAAATTGCATCTTAATAGTATCTGGTCTTGTCTCCATAATCATCCAACTTGAGCTCCTCCCCTACTCTACTTCTGCTTCCTTCCTACTATCATCCTATTGGGTCTTGTCTCCATAATCATCCAACTTGAGCTCCTCCCCTACTCTACTTCTGCTTCCTTCCTACTATCATCCTATTGGGTCTTGTCTCCATAATCATCCAACTTGAGCTCCTCCCCTACTCTACTTCTGCTTCCTTCCTACTATCATCCTATTGGGTCTTGTCTCCATAATCATCCAACTTGAGCTCCTCCCCTACTCTACTTCTGCTTCCTTCCTACTATCATCCTATTGGGTCTTGTCTCTGTAATCATCTTACTTGAGCTCCTCCCCTACTTTACCTCTGCTTCCTTCCTACTATCATCCTATTGCTTGTCTGTAATCTTCTCTATCTCCTTACTCCTTTCTTATAGTTATTAGATATATTTATTACTGCTGATATTGTTAATTTTTGTAAATATTGTCTTTTACTGTATCTCATTGTAATTTTACTATTGCCTATGTGGAGATTTTCTCCCCGAGCCTCCACTGAAAAAGGGTTATATCCAGTTGGATCATGTCAAACAAAATAAATAATAAATAGATAAACAGCACAGTGTAATGAAATATGTTTGTGGATGTCTGTCTGCACTATTCAGAAGAACTCTGAGTAAGCTATACAGTATTCCCAAATGCCACACAGCATGGCCTGGTAAAGTGACTTGCACAAAGTTAGACAGGAAAATTATTAAGGAAAAAATAATATTCTGTACTGCTGACACTGTAAATAGAGAAGTTTAGTCCTTTGTGTTTACTGCCTGACATCACAAATTCAGTTAGTAGAACTGGAATGGGATGCTGCACTCCTCATTTTACTGAAGGTTGTAACCCTCATGAGTGGTTTTTTTTTTCATGCAAATTGCTCACATTTCTTTCTTAGCTTTGGAGAAACCATAGTATAAGTAGTAGTGTGACATTATGAATAGTGTTGCTTTTGCACATTAACAAATCAGTAGATGAGTAGAATAACATTATAACTGGAAAAAAATGCATAAAGACAAGAGTGCCTCAAAGAAAAATTACTGATTATATGGCAAGGAATAGAGAATTTTGCTTAATATTTTGCCATTGAATTTGAGAACAGCATTCTAAGTTCAAAAAGAATACATTAGTTATATGACTAATGCAAGTGATATAGAATTTCCTAAAATATTCAGTAACCAGTTCTCCATCCACAAAAAATAAATACATAAATAAAAATAAAAACTGCACTGCGTGGAGGAAAAGAGCTAATTTTCACTACATTCTTTTACTGTGCCAGGATCAGGGAGTCAGGTTTGCAAAATAGTGTTTTGCTGTAATTTAACAAATATGTAGATGACTAGAATGACAGGAAATTACAGAAAAATATGCTACAAGACAGCTGTTCCTCAAGGAAAAAAAAATAGTTACCCAAACCTAAGTTACAATAATTTTGTTTAGGTATAGTAAGGGGTAAATCAGTTGTCACTAGTAATAAAACAAAACAAAATATTGAAGCAGTTTCTGCAACTTGCACCCAGAATAATAATGAAACTATTTAAATAATTAAATCTTCCTACTGCAGGCAGATGGGAAGAGATTTATATTGGAAGTCCCTTCCTTTCCATTATGAGCTGTCAATTGCACGTGATTCTGCAGGGGTCTCTCAGTGTAGTAACAATTGTAACACCTCTGCAGTAGTGGGGGGGCTGTCAATTCATCTTGGACTACTAAAACAAAACCCTGAACAAAGGCCTGCAGTTTAGTTACTTTTCTGGCTGCAGCTGTATAACTTCTAAGTATAATGTAAAACCGCTCAGAGCCAAATGTAATTGAAGGTGATTAGAGACAAAAAAAGAATCAGTCCTTTTACAGAAGGTATAGAAAATGAGTGACTCATACAAATCCCATTTTATGTCAATGGAGTGGGAATTCACAGTTACTTCCTTATGTCTGGCATGAGTCATATAAAACAGACTTGAAATGCATTATAGGAAAGACAAAGGGTTGAGGAAGAATAAGATTACATTAATATATCAAGCCCCATTGGTGGCCATGTTGTGGAAAATGGACTAAAATTACAAATAAAGCATGTTGAGGGACTTTGATGTGTTAAAATAGGTCAGGAAGCAAAAGTAAAGTAAAAAAAAAAATTTTTTTTAGTTCTAAGGTAGAGTTTCCTTTAAGGTTATTTTAGCCAGCTATAACGGAATGTATGATGCCTTAGAAAACCTTCAACATGACAAGGTTTCTAATGTATGGAGTACAGCCACAGGGCTGTTAACAATGATGGCAATGTTTGTAACATACTGTGAACCTATTGTTTCTTGCAACATACTCAGTATGACAGAAGTAGCAAGTATGTTACAAACAAAAACCCTAATGTCACAAACTACAATTACTGCAATAAACAGCCTGACATTAAACTTACAAAGGCAGCATGATGACTTTGATAAAGTGCATGACACCATTATAAAGAGAGCTCAGCAACTACAAATTGTGAAAGAACCTAAATGTTCCAGGCAACACAGAGGCCCATCAAGGTTACAAGATGGTACTGCAACTCAGTACCATTGAGTCTAATAAAGACTGGTACCATCGAATGTACTATGACAGTACTGGTATGTGCCTTTTTCAACTCAACCATTTATTTCAACAGGAAACCTACACTTTGTTGTCTTCACTGGGGGATGTGTTGCTTCAGACAGCCAATGACACTTCATTTGTGAGCATGTATGGGGTTAAAGATATAAACACTGATGGTCTGACTGCACAACTAGAACTACTCCCAGGACTTAGACAGCAGGTGTTCTTAGAGGTGAGAACTGTACTGCCAATTGACACTATAACTGATGCTTTAGTAGACAGGGACTGCCATCAGCAAATGTTGTACACTCAAGTAGTGAAACTCCTTCAAATGTACCTCCTTGTTCCAATGAGTGCACAAACTGAGAAAGGACATTTTCTACATAAAGCAAAATAAAATCATACTTAAGAACTACCATCAGAGAGAAGAGGTACAATAACGTAATGGTTTTGCACATTCAGAAAAAAGGACAGACAAGTTGAACTGTAGAGAGATTTTGCAGAAGTCTGTGCAGAGAAATGAATAATTGCTCCACATACATCTCTTATAACACACACACATATTACAATGTCCTTGACAGCATCACTGAATGTGTATATTGTTCTGCAAACCATAGAAATTAAAATATAGTCCTTCTGTAAACTGCTAGGTTTTGTGAGATATTTTGTTTTATCAAAATTACTATATGTGTACTTATTGCTTTTAGAGTGTCTACCTATTAAAAGTCTTCAAGTTTCTACTCTACAAATGTGCTGTACATATGTACATAAGTGTTATCAGATACAGCATTTGACTTGATGTAAATAGTCTTTAAACAGCTTTACTTAGTACAATGTTGGCCTCAATGTAAACTGTAAATAGCCAATATACAATAGTCTCCTTTCAGAATACCATATTGTCCTTTATACATTATTAATTGAATTCACACTGTCCTAGATGCTCTGTTTGCAGCCTACAATTTTATGCAGATTAGTGTTATGTATTTGACTACTTTTAATGTTTTCATTGTGCATCATTCTTTTACTCCTTGTGAGCTGAGGTCATGGTTGAGAGTAATGTTTGACCAGTCCAATTACCTGGTTAACAAATAAATAAATTAGGTATACCCCAGATGTTTTCTGTGAAACATATCAATACCACAGTTTAAGTGTACAGTATTAAGATTTGGTTAGAGTATATGACATGAAAAAAATGAATGCAGAATCAGTAACATGTTCACTGAAAGCTATTTCAAGATGTCACTTTACATTGCAAACTGTTGCAACATACACAGACAAGTTCAGTTCAAATGTCTCCCCCATCAACTCTTACAAGAAACAGGTCTTTACTGCTCTTACTAAAGCCAAAAACACAGCCTATGGACATTCCAGGATGCTTCTTAAATAGCTTAAAACAGCATCTATCAGGGCTACTAAAAACACTCTAACTACTGTCTCCAGATGGGCTTTGCTCCAGATGAATGGAGGACTGCAACAGTCTTCCCTCTACACAAGGAGGGGGCCCCTTAAACTGACCTAGGGAACTACAAACCCATAAGCTTGACCAGTCTTATATGCAAGGCCGTGGAGAGAATTATCATGGACCTGATCAGTAATGACATAAGAAATCTCCAAACACTGGACCTGACCCAGTTTGTCTTTGTCAAATGCAGGTCTTGCTTGCTCAGTCTGGTGGAGTTCTTTGAGAAAATCACCAGGGCCATGGATGAGGGTAAAAGCCTTCAACACAATTCTCCACTCTGGGATCATAGATACATTTTCTGAGTTAGGCATAAACCCCTAAATCATCAGATGGATAGCAAACTGGCTCATTGACAGGACACTTCTGATAAGAAATCTGTTACTAGCATTATCCCACAGGGTTCAATGTTAGGACCCCTCCTGTTTGATATATATACTTCTCTGAAGTAAGAGCCAATGTTGGGGGCCTCTGGCTCATGAAGTTCACTGACAGCTGTAAGCTGGGAGCAATCAATGAATCCCCATCCTAAAAACAGGCTAAAAATAACAGACGACCGGTGCCAAAAGCATGGTCTGAGACATGCTAAAAAATGTGTAATCATATCCTTTGGTAAATCAGGTAACCCTGCAAATTATAATATTGATAGCACCCCCCCCCCCCAAAAGTGGTGAGGGACCTAGGAAAACAGAAAGTAACCTAAACTTTGACCACCAGGTAGCTACAGTAGTGAGGAAATCCTTCTGTGTTGCCACTTATAAGTAAAGGCATGGCATCAAATTCAAAGGAAGTCATAGTGCTATCATACTTGGCCTTTGTCAGGCCCACATTTGAGCATAATGCTTCCTTCTGCATGCATATAACCAGGCTCTTACACCAACTGGAGTGGCCCCTAAGGTTACTGACTTAAAAAATACAAAGCGTAAGACGCATTTCTTAGGCAGCTTGACTAAAGTCCCTATTGTTTTACTCTGCCTCATATCATATATAGAAAAATGACTTATGCCTGACCTACAAAGGCATTCTCTGATCCAGCCCTGATGAAAATGTTACATATCTGCAAGAAAAATTATATGAAGGTTATGTGTCACATGGATCTGAACCTTATTTATGACTCTAACAGAACTTGCTGGAGAGACAAATTCACATTCCAAAGGCTATCTCATTTACGGAATAAACTTCCCGTCTTTGAAAACAAAGACTGGCCCTCACTCTCTTCAAAAAGAATCTGGATAAATGCATGGGGAACCATAAATTCTCTTCGGGAATACTGCCCATGCCCCTTATTGACAGAGGCAGTATGCAAAATGACTCAGAGCTCCAACACCCAAAGACCCAATACCCTGCTACTACTCCATCCCATATATGGGGAATTAAGATGTAGTATTCTCATATCATGGGCATTATTGGCTAAGTTTTTATAGGCTCTTGTGCCATTAGCCTAGTGATCACCTATGAGCTTAAGAGTCTGCTAGGTCTGCATGCCCATTGGGCTAATCACTGCTTATAGTTAGTGCTGTGAAAGTAAGACTCATTTTGATAAACACCTTAAGGTGATGTAATATGCAGTCCATAGTGACATCTGCACAATCTAACATTATGCATTAAATGCAATACTGTCTTGCAGTTCTCTTAGTAAGTCATATGCAGATGTATTCTATTTGAATTTCTAGTTTGTATGATGTGGCCTGATCCTGTCATTAGTTATGTAGTTGTAAGACACTAATTATTTAACTATATGGTAAACGGATTGTTTATTTCTGCATGTTCTTGTGCAAGTTTGCATTTTATTTCAGCATTGCTTCTTACATTGGATGTAACCAGTGGACTAAAAACTCATAATGGTGAATTAGACAGCATCAGTATGTGGTGTGAGTGTGTTCTTTCAAACTCAAACCAGCATTTATTCTCTCCGGCATTTCTTTTTTGTTTGCATGCCAAGTAAACACGAAGATGGGATATTGTGATTTGTCCATTTTTGACTATAGTCAAGAGAGCTTCCTGTAATCTTTATTGTGAAGCTGGAAATATTCAAGAATTTGAACTACTTAGAGCATGCACATTTCCAGGTGCTAAATATACTGTGTATGGAATGCTGTCAGGATTATGGTCAGAAATGGATCCATTGAGTCTCTGCTTTCAAAGCTAATGCAATTTTTGATCTCTATGTAGGCCAAGTACTGTATCAACTGAAAACCACATAATCAAATTATTTCACTCCTGTTGTCCGCTGATTTCATCATCACCGTTTCTTGTAGGGCTTACAAGCTGATAGTTCAGAATGGTAAACTAGATTAACAGTACTGTTGTTGATACTATGTCAAATCCAAACACTGGTGTGATACCTCTGAAATGCTGTAAGAAACTTTTGTGCAGTCAGTTAATGCAGCTTAGCTTACTATCTCTCTCTCACGGTGGTGCAGTGGTTAGCATTGCCGCCTCATAGTAAGAGGTTCTCCGGTTCGATTCTCAGCTGGGGTGCCTTTTGTGCGGAGTCTGCATATCCTCCCTGTGGTTGCGTGGGTTTCCTCTGGGTGCTCCTGTTTCCTCCCCACATCCCAAAGACATGCTGTAAGTGGATTGGACACTCTAAATTGGCCCTAGGTGTGAGTGTGTGTGTGCCTTCTGTGGAAGGTTGGGCTCCGGGCTGGCAACTCAACACTATAAAACTCCACTGCCAATCATGAGCGGACAGGTGATTCGCTGTGGTGACCCCTAACCGGGAAAAGCCGAAAGAAGAAGAAGAAGCTTACTATCTCTCTATATATATATATTCTTTGTTACTGTTGTAAATAGCGTTACAAAAATTTGCCCTTTTTCAGTCAAGAACCCCTCTTGCCCACCACCCTCCAGCCTTCAAAAGTTTCCAGTACCCATGGGCTCCAAATAGGCCTAAGATCACACTAGAAGCTTAAAAGCAACATTTATCACCAAATGTAAGATTAGCTTAATCTGTGCTAGCATTTTCGACAGCTCCTTTTACCCCTCCTATCCAATTAGCATTCTTGTTATGTTCAACAGTATCTTCATAGATACTTCTTCTCTGCTTACTTTGTTAATGATCTCTTAAGATACTCTTGACTGTGAAACTCTTACTAAATTTTGTAAATTTATATGACTTTTCCTTTTGCAGTTTATTTACATGTTTATAGCATCTAATACAGTGACAGGAATGGATTCTACTCCTGCATCCGAGTACAGGTAAAGTTCATGAAATTAGCAGTATTTAATTCTTTAATGTTTTCCAAGAGTGCTGTTTATAGCATCCTGAAATGATCCCAAATGATCACTGCTTTTTCACATTCAATATTTCTTTGTAGATTGTGTTTCAAATGCCTAGCAGCTCCTTGTATGTTATAATGTTTGTATAAACTACTCTGGAACAAGCTTGCCACATTATTGTTTCTTTTAACACACAGGTCCTCAGCTATAAGCATATCACAACCTGGAACATGATATGCAACTGTTTCTTATTATGGGGTGGGAGGTTGACATAATGGTTAAGGTGTTTACCTTACAAACACAAGGTTCAGGGTTTGATTCTCACATGGGGTAATTGGCTAGGTTTATAATGGCCCAGAATGACAGTTAGCCTAGTACTAATCTATGATCCTATGTGCTGTAAATCCTTCATTTGTCTGTAACTCATTTCCCTACTGATTTTTGAACTACTGTATACATAATCTACTATTTAGCGTTCCCATTATATACATTCCATCTTTTGGTTTAAATCCACCACTTTTGGGTCACCTCTTGATCAAACTGTGGTTGTTCTCTCTATATGATTACAGGTTTTTCAATTTCCTCACTATCCCCCGAACATCATTATACAGTTTATTTTGCTTTTTAGCACTTTTTAGTTGTTGCCTTTTTTTTTCTCTTCACTTCCGATTCCCATTTAGAAATATTTCTGCTAATCTTATGAAAATATGTCATTTTAGACTTGTTTATTCCGGTTTAAGTTCATGTACTACATTGTGTGTCAAGTGCCAGTAGCTTCCTGTGTCAGTTTATGCAGTTAATAACAACAAGCATGTTGTATTGAAAAAATAATCTAAATATTTGACCTTTAGTCATGTAGCCTGAATGATGACCAAAAATGAGGACTTTTTTTCCCCATTGGTTCGTAGATAAATACTAAGCAATCAAGCTGTAGATTTTTTTTTTTTTTTTTTTTTTTGCTAGGCTTCTATTCAGAAATTCCTTCTACCCATAAGAAAGGCAAGACAGGGTGGACTGGAGAAGAATTTTAGGCTGCCTGTCCAATTAACTGGGTTTAACTTGAAGGTGTCAAATGTGCTAACCTGACATGTATTGTAAGTTTGTTCCAGAGGTACATGACACATTGGAATATGAATCTTATTACACCAACTTGTCTTTATTTATATGCTGGTAAAGGTTTAGTTCCTTTTAACTGAATGTTTGGTATACCATTTGCTCTGTGAATGAATAGGTGGTCAATGAGGGTTGTATCCTTCATGTCTCAAAAGGTCACACACAGACATCCACAAGGGAGGCTATAAGAGAGTGATATATATATATATGTCTGTTCTGATAACTAAGGTTTTTGAAGTCTCTAATCTTTTTAGCTACAACTCTCTGAGGTCTCTCAAGCTGGGTAATATATTTAATAAATATAATGCATCTTTAGGTATATAATTAGTAATGGGTCTGATGATATATGAATAAAGGGAAATTTAGACACTTTTGGATGTAGTGGAGATGTCTGGAAATTAGACTAGCCAGAAAGAAGGCTTGCTGTGGAGACATGATGGTCAATTGATAAGGAATTTCTTTTCGATGGTTGGGAGGGAGGCAAACACATGCATGTTGAAAGACTGACAATTTCCAGTTTTGCTGAGGCCTCTTGAAATACTCATAGCAGTCCTGGTAATTAGGATGGCCCTGAAGTAAGAAAACCAGGTTGTGCCCTTCGAGATGAGTTAGTTACTGTTCCATTTTGCTAATCCTGAGAAGAAGCATGTAAGGCTGCATTATGGGCTGACATCATGTTTTCTGGGGTCTTTGAAATTCTCATGCCATGAAGAAGGCTGAAGCGCAGTTACACCCAGTTAATGTTATTTTTATAAAATAATATTGTAGTTTAGTCTTGCACAAGTTCAAATATTAATATAAATAAAACACTATGACTATTTTTATTTTGTGTTTCATGATGATATTTTGGTTGTCTGTTCAGTTTGTGTTTAAAAGTTGGTATCCCACAATTCTATTGGACTGGGCAGGGCTACATAATTATGTATGCAATTTTTTATGATAATCAGCGTGCAAATTTGTACCTATTTGTATGGGCCTTTGTCCAGATTTTTGATGTTTCCAGGTTGAGAGGTATTTTATATATATATATATATATATATATATATATATATATATATATATATATATATATATATATATATATATAAACACGCAGTTTTGCAGTCACTGACCTATACAGTCATGTTCAAACAACCTTCAAATGGATTACTGATAGGAATGAAACAGTTTTCTTGATTTCCTGTTCCAATAATGTTGTTGGCAAGTGAATTGCACCAAAGCCTTAAATTTGAATAGTGAGAAAAAGTTGAATGTTTGCTTGAACCTTATTCCTAAATGTCAAAGCAATTTTAGTTTCAGCCTTCTCTCCTGTGTGAACTCATGCAGTGATATGCTTTAAGATATGTTATACCAAGAAATATTTACTGGTTGTTCTGTAGTCATGAACCTACATTTGTCAGTACCACATTTATAAGATTTCCTGTTTTTTAATATTTCTAAATGTTTTGGGTTTCTCATACCATAAGAAGAATGGACCCCATTCTCATGTCAGGGTAGAATTAGAGCTTATGATAATAATATTGCTTCAGTTTTTGGTGTTTGCTAAGAGTGATCTCAGCATTTGCAATGTACCCAGAATAGTTTCCTTTTCCAATTCATAGGCAGTTATATTTACCCACAATGCACTAGTTTATACTTGCATGCCTCTCATTACTCTGGACACTATGGCTATAAAAATTACTTCTGATAATTTGACTTCAGCTGAAAAATTTTGTCTTAAGGAATTAACTATTACTGACAAATAAAGGGTAATGAAACCCGATAAAGGGGGTGGTGTTATTATGACTAAAACAGATTATTTGAACAAGATGACAATAATGTTGAGTGACAATACGACTTATGAAAAAGTGTCAAAACATGAAATGGAAAGGGCATATGTTAAGGTGGATTGGTATCTATATGAATTTTTGATGGATGGTGTCATCACCAAAGATGAATACAATTTTTTATTAGTGGAACATCCAATGATGCCATCCATTTTTGGTATCCCCAAAATCCATAAGACATACACAATCCACCCTTTAGGCCCATAGTCTCTGCTAGGGTTTCAAAGACTAAAGCCATTGCTGCTTATATAGATTTGCATTGTAAGGGAACTTTAAAATATTTGCCTCATATATTAAAAGATTCCTGGCGTTGTCTAGAAAAAGCTAGAGAACATTTTGTTGATATTGAAGACGATATGACAATGGTAACTATTGATGTTGTCAACCTATTTACAGTGATTCCTCATGACTTAGGTCTTGAAATGTTTGAGACAAGTTTGTTGAAATTTAGTGAGTTTAATAAGGCTAAATGCAAATTGTTACATGAACTGATGGCTATTGTACTTGAAAACAATTTTATGTTTATTAATGGTGAATATTATAAACAAAGTACAGGTGTGGCCATGGGGGCCAGATGTGCCCCCATTTACGCCAATTTGGTGTTAGCCTTATGGGAAACAAAGTGTTTTTACTTCTAGTTTCTGGCCTAATATTGCCCTTTACTTAAGGTACCTGGATGACATTCTTATTTCTTGGAAGAGCAACAGAAAAATGCTTATTGAGTTTGAAAATTTTATAAAAACAACATCTAGTTTTTTGAATTTCACTTTTAAGACATTTGACAATAATTGTGAGTACTTAGATATTTTATTCTATAAAAACATGGGTAAGTTAGAATCAAGCATTTTTAGGAAAAATCTCATTCCAATTCTTTTTTACATTTTGATAGTTACCATCCCTATTACCAGAAAAAGAATTTAGTAAAGGGACAGATGGTCAGATTTTCTAGAATTATTAGTGAAGACATTAATTTTTACAATGAGATTAAAATATTATCAGATATGTTTCTGGATAGAGGTTCTCCATTAGAATTAATTGTTAAAGTTAGTGAAGAGATTTATATTAAAAGACATCAAATATACAAACCTATATTAAAGTACGGTTTTGACAACAGTACATCTAGGACTAATAACACTACTAGGAACAATACTTTTATTATACCATTTAATGACATAACACCCAGGATAGTCAATACAGTACATGAAACCTGGATAAGTATTTTCCAGAATAATGGTGACCTTATTGACAATTTAGGGACTGGGCCCAAGGTCACATATAGTAGGGGGATGAATCTTAAAGAACATTTTGAGGCAGTTAATAATAAGAATATGTTCAACACATCTTTGATGAGCAAATGTGGGGCATGCCATACTTGTAAATTTATTAATGATGGACCATATGTTGCGGTACAAAATTTTGGCAAAACAATTAGCTGCCCAGGTCATTGTAATTGCAACACAAAAATGGTGGTGTACCTAGCTATATGTTCATCATGCCCAGCCTTCTATGTTGGCAAAATGATAAGGAAACTTCGAGAAAGGATAGTGGAACATGTTAGAGATATAAAAAAAAACATAAAAATACTAGTTCCCTTTATATGCATAGTCTAAAATGCCAGAATTTTCAGAGATTTTTATTCTTTGTTATTGACAGAATTGCATATTACAATAATAACAAAGGTGGTGATGACAACACCTTACTTGAGGCCAAAGAATGTTTATGGCAATTATGGCTAAATGCAAGTTCTAGCCCTGGTATTAACGAACATATTTCTATATCAAGTATACTAAAGTACAAGTCTCAATTTATTTGATCTTGTATGTATTAGGTTAACATCTGACGATTTAGTGTTTTAAATATTTTGTATAACAATATGAATTTTAATTTTAGTAAGAAATTCTTAAATGAATGATTTTATGCTGGATTGTACAACAATTATTTATTTATCATAAGTATTTAGATTTATATTATTACCTAGATATTTATATATGTATTTTTGAATTTTAACTTTTACTTACTGGCATTACATATACATAGTTTTTTTGACAAGAAGGTTTTATTACATACACATACATTAATAAATTTGCACAAGTTTTGGCTGTTTATGTTAATTTTTGATGTAAATATTTGCTGATTGTACCTTTTTAATGAAAAATTTTTAGCTGCGTAGGAAATAAATTGTTTAATTGTTTAATTATCCAGTTTGTATAAGGATTTAAAAGGAGGTTTAACACAAGGATTGTCAGTACTCTGAAGATGCCCTGATGTGTGTGGGTGAAAGTGCTTAATACAATTTTGGTTTTAATAAATCGGTGGTTTGCAGTTGTTCCTGGTTCGCCTTTTTTGTTTTACTAGTTCTGGAAGTTTGTTTTTTGCAATTCAGAAAGGTTACTGCTAGAGGGAAGCATTTTTTATCACTGGAAGTAGGAATTTGTGATCCTTAGACATCCTCAGAGCAGTGCTTACCTTGAAGAGGTGCATCTCCATGGTGGGTGGCCTTTCTGGCCTACTATAAATACTAGTGAGGCAGAAGAAAGGCACAAGACAGTTAGTCATGTACTCTCACTCAGAAATGCCTGATAAAGGTGTTTTACCCAGCCAAGCATTTTACAGAAGCACAAGGATGTGTAAATCCTTACAATCACTAACAGTGATTAAGCTCATGTTTACTCATTGCTTTCAATGGGTGAGATTGCTTTAGATGTAAGTGTTAAGGAGTTTAGTGGACAGGTAGTGTGGGGAATTGTGTGTGTGTGTATCTCTGTGTGAGTATAACATGAGGTATGAGTGAAGTCTGATTACTGCGTGTGGGTGTGTGTGTGTATATAGAAGGTGAGGGGTTGCCATACATCTTAACTACCGCTAGACTAATGAGCATAGGATGTAATAGGCGAGAACTCTAGACACCAAGGAAACTTTAAGCCATGTAATGTTAAACATGGATAAAGTTAAAAGAACAACAGATTTTTTAACGGAGAAGGCATATTTGAAGGTAGTTTAGACCCAGGAACATTTTTAAAATAATACCTTAATCCACTTATAAAATTAACTGAACATAGGTCTTGCATGAGCATGAATTTTCTAATCAATTAAAAGTATGAAACTCTAATGTCTGCCATTATATATTGACTGTAATGGTCATGATGTACATTAGCAGTGCTCAAGACTTCCAGACAAAGCCAAAGGGACAGTATATGATACCAGGGAGTATTTATAAACAGTGCTCTAATCCACATAAAGAGTTAATTTAATAACAGCTCTTACATCCAAATGCAATAACTGAATAAGAATGAGACTGTAATGTCTGGCATTATTGAATGACTGAATCACTTATGATTTGTGAGGGACAGTGACACCATCAGGGACACTCTTTTAAATCAGGAACAGGTAATATGGGTGGTGGTGTATCTGCATGTCTGTGTTTGGCTGTGTGCACCTGTTCATAAGGGAATGAATGGGGGGGGGGGTGCCAATGCTAACGATGCATCAGCCACTAGTGGTCATTACCAGAAGGGCAGTAGTAATGGCCCTATTAGTGCTGGTGGTGATCACTAAGTGATTTTAAATCAATGCAAATTAGCTGATAATGAGGTCTTTCCTCATTGTAACCTATTTTTCTAAAGCCTTGCCACTCAAGGCTGGTTGGTCTTTACATCCTGGTCTATAATCATTAGACATAGCTATTTAAATTATTAATGATACTTTTGTCTATTTTTGGTTTCTTTATCTGTTTTTCTTGCTTCTCCTTTCTTAATTCTTGGTACTGGATGATCCAATATGATGAGAAATTCTTCTTTTCCAGTAAATAATTGTGGTTCATTTTCCACGTTTCTCAGCTACCTGAATGTTGTAGTGTTTACAAAATACCCAATGGAACAATCAGGCCACAACGTTGTGTTGTTCAGTAATGAGTATATCACACCGAGTAACAAGATGTGCAACTGTTTCTAGTATTCTAGAAAATAAAACTAACATGACGTCTAGTATTCCTTTATTTCTGTACTGCAGAACTTGCATTTATCTTATACACTTAGTAAACCACCACGTCTGTAGTCGGTGTCTTCAGCTGCCATTATTTGTTTTGCATCATTTGGGTTAAATTCACTTCCCAGTTAACCATTCATGCATCAAATCATGAACATTATATGGTTGTCCCAAGAGCTCTGCATAATTGATACTATGATTGCATGATTGTGGGATTTCTAATTTTCTTTCTGTTTCTCTACGTCCTGTTCTTTATATTCTTTCTTTTCTTTTTTGGCACTTTCTGTTGCTGCCTGATTTTTGTCTGCTTCTAGTTAAATTTCCATTCCCACTCCTTTCCACAAAGGCTTCTTCTAATCTGTGCAAAGATGCCACCTTAGTTTTGTTTTCTTCATGGTTTAGAATTTTCCCTGCTTGGATCTATTGATGTCAAGAAATATATATATGCAGTTTCATGACCAAATACCTGTACATAGAGTCAGTGTCAAGGAGAACTAGACTTCCTTCAAAATGGGGGGGATTATATAATCTTGCCATGCATTGTTTTTATATATTATTTGATAAGTATGAGGCATATTTTTTTTGTTTTCTTGCCCAAATGATAATGTTGTCTGAGGCAAGTCAATCACAACAAAGCAGTAAGTCAGAATAGGAAGAACAAAATGATTTATAGTTTGAACTTTATTCATACGTCAAGGCAATTTTTGGCATGAAATTTGACTTCTGAAGTATTCCTTACTAGCCTTTGTTCTCATTTGTTTATGTTTTATTGCTGATCCCTAATCTATTCCCAAATACTTATATACACCCTCCTGTTCAGTAGCTTTATATTACTTCCCTGTCCCAGGTTGACATTTCTCCATTTTCAGTAATCATTTGAGGTTCAACATTCCAAAGTCTCAAAGCTACCAATATGTTCTAATATCTACACTCTCTCTAGAGTAACAACATTGCAACATTGTGCCTTTCAGTATATAGACTCTCAGGTATAAGCATATGTTGCACACAACAAGCTGTGCAACTATTTCTAATTCTGTGCTGCAAAAGCAAAACTTGTATACCTACCACAACAACAGACACTTTCATTCATGTTCTTCTGACATGACATATGGGTCCAAAGTACTGCAACAACCTGGTGTATCTGGCATTCTTTCTGTTTGATCAAGACTATTTTTCTAATCTTGCGCTGGCACAATGGGAGCATGATCATGTCTATAATAATAATCTTTATCTTGAAGATATAGTATACTACAAGCATTTTGCTGACAACATATTTATTGCTTTGAAGCGTTTGGTTGAAACTTTAAAGTCTTTTGTTGACTGTTTAGTGAATACTTCTTATTAAAGTTTTACTTTGAATTTCTCTTATGAGTCAATAGGATTTCTAGATGTTAATGTTAATATAAGTGAAATGGGCACTTTTGTTACCAACGTTCATAGAAAAGCATGCAGAAGGAATACGTTTTTACACAGATGTAGTATGCATCCTAGGCATGTGCCTAGGAATGTTGTTAAAGGTCCATTTTTGAGAACTATGCATTTGCATAATGATGACAGGATGGCCACTGAATTTCTTGAGCTTGTTTCTTCTGATTTTATTAATAGGTGATATTCTAGAATGGAAGTGAGTGGCTTAGCTAGAGATTCTGTCATCAAGGGATACTACAGCAGCACCTTTTTTCTCTGATAAAGTCGTAAGTAATGGAGATGTCACGGATACTGTGACAAGTTCCATTCCTCCACGTATGACTCTTACTTATTTGAGTAATATTGGTGTAGTCTGTGATACAGTCAAGAGAAATTGGCCAGTATTGCTGGCTGATGAATCTGTTAAAGAAATTGTTGGCACTACTCCAAAGTTTGCGTTTCATAATAATTTAACTCTTAAATGTCAACTATGCTATAAAAGCTCTTTTCAAAGACCAAGGACTTTTGATCATATTGGGATGTTTCTATGCAGACACTGTGCTGCTTGTAAATGGGTTTGGACTACTAATTTATTTGTGCATCCTAGACTGGGCTATAATATTTAAGTTAACTTTCATGCTGACTGCAGAACTACTAATGCAGTTTACTATGCTAAGTGTATAGCATGTGAGTGTTTTTACCTAGTAAGACTAATTGTATGTTCAAGGATAGGATCCTTGAACATGTAGGTGATATCTGTAATGATAAGCTTACCAATCCATTGGCACAACATGTTAAGGATACTGGAGGGGAGCATCCTTTTAAATTTGCTCTTTTATAAACTGTATGTGATAGTTTAAGGGGGTGATAGTCATAATAGAACTGAACTTAGAGAATTGAAGTGGATTGTCTCTTTTAAAGCAGATTCCTCCCCTGGCCTTAATGATGTAGTTTCAATTAAACCTGCACTTAAAGCATGCCCTTTGAGGCATTGATTCCATTGGCCATGGTAGAAGCTATTTTATGAATTAGACTTGCTCATGTGATATTTGGATTTTATTTGCTTGGTTGTTTTCTTTGACAAATGTGTATTGTTTGTCACAGTTTTTTATGATGGTCTGATGAAGCAGATTATTCCATGAAAGCACTTACCATATTTTTGCAGTTGATTTACTATTTTATAAGTATTACATTTTTTTTATGCATTCATCTGTGGTGACTCGCATTTGTTGTTTTTGCATGACATATAGGTCCTCAGAGCAGCTTGCTGCATCCAATCTGCCAACATCAGTACCCCAGCCTTGAGCTCCTTAAAACTTTCCCTGTCATAATGCACATGTCCCCTAAATTACATCAGATCTCAACTGACTCCCAAGAATCAGGAGATGAACAAGACTAGCAAAACAGTCCTATAAAAGGCGCAAGCCTTCAGATCTTACCAGAGAATGATGTAGATGGTGAGAGGGCTGTCATACTGGACATATGTGCATGAAATGATTGATTGTTATGGTATGTACATAACTTTTGTACTCCATTGCTTCAGTCCATCTGATACAACATATGGGTCAGAGTCTCCAATTCAATTCTTCTTAGATGGCGTCATGAGATGAGACCATTTAGAACGGCAGAGATAAAGAAAGCTCTGGTTCTGGAGAGGCAAGCCACCTTCTAATGACTATTAAAGAAATGCATGGCAGAACAATGAGCAGCATAGCAAATATCAGTGATCAAAGGGGCTCGAAGACACGCTGTGGAAGTAACTATGGCCTTAGTGGGGTATGGTTTGTGTTAAGTTGGTTCAGCGATCAAAGGGGTTCGAAGACATGCTGTGGAAGTAACTAGGGCCCTAATGGAGTACGGTCTGTGTTAAGTTGGTTCAGCGATCAAAGGGGTTCGAAGACACGCTGTGGAAGTAACTACACCCTAGTGGGGTACGGTCTGTGTTAAGTTGGTTCAGCGATCAAAGGGGTTCGAAGACACGCTGTGGAAGTAACTATGGCCCTAGTGGGGTACAGGCTGTGTTAAGTTGGTTCAGTGATCAATAGGGTTCAAAGACATGATGTGGAAGTAACTATGGCCCTAGTGGGGTGCACTCTGTGGTAACTTGGTATGGCCTTTTACTGATTAGTGTTAATGAACAAAATACAGTCCAATGGCCACCTTGAAAGGGAAACTTTAGAAACCTTATGTCCCTGCTTATTAGAGGCAAAGGAAATACAGAGATAAGCATCTTTCCTGAATGGTTTGGTTTTGTGAATGTAAAAGTGTAAGTGTCTGTGAATGTCTTGAAGTATGCAGAATGTATTAACCTTTGTTGTTGTGTTTTGGAAAGAAAACAGGCAGGTGAATAGGCTGGGACAGATTTGACAAAGTAGCTACTTTTGGAACAAAGAAAACATTTTGTCCTGAGAGAGACTATTTTTATGAAAAATTATACATGGAGAGGAAAAAGACAAAGCCTGCAACTCTGATATCCAACAGGTAGGGAATTCACCTGATCAGTGGAAGCCAGCTCAAAGGAAGCTTCAGTTAAATTTTCCATTACAAAGCTCAGATCCCAGGGAAGTGCAGGATTTTTAATATAAGGCCTAAAGAGAAAGATCCCTTTTAAAAAGGTTTTGCACAACTTACATGAGGCTAGAGAAAGGTCCTTGAACCATCATGAAAGCTTTAAATAGCTCTTAATTGCACCCTGATAGTGGAAAAATTGGCACCCTACTGAAAAAAATATCCTGGAAAAATCAGAATGTCAGGTAATGATACACAAAGGGGGTCAATATCTTGACTATCAGCCCAGATAAGAAATTGCTTCCATTTATTTCAATAGATCTTTTGAGTAGAATATTTCTAGGAAGCCCTGTGCATTCAGACCACATCTTCCATGACAGGATGATCTCTGGTCATTATCAGAACTGGAGAAATCAAGCAGTTAGCTTGATTTGGAATGTCTATGTTACTCTTGCCAGAAAGGTAAGTGACCAGATCCAGAATGGGATCCAGAACCCAAGGGGAATTTAGAAGATAAGGGTTCAGAAGAGGGAATTAGATTTCTCTGGGACAGAATGCGGCTATGAGGGTGACTTTTGTTATGCACCTCATTGCTTTTTGTATGAATCTGGGAATCAATGGGAGATAAGGGTAAAGTAGCCCCAGAGATCATTGTTGAAACAGAGCATCCCTGAATGTCTTGGAGGGGGATCAAGCCAAAGAACCTAATGTATTTGGAGTTCTGGGGAGAGGCACAGAGACTGTAGCAGTGGGTGCCATAATGATGAAAGGTCTGGCTGCCCACTACTAGAATGACAGACCACTCATGAAGCATGAGGAGAGAGACCTGCTGAGCCTGTGAGCTAGTCAACTGGTAACACCAGTGATGTATGATTCAGCAGGATATTGGTTGGAGGCAATTTCCCATTGTCAAACCCTCAATGTATCCTGACATAGTGGATACAATTTGATTCCTGCCTGTTTTTTTGCTATATCAAACTACAGTCATATTGTCAGTCTGGATGGAATTAACAACCTAGGGAAGGTGGTCCCAAAGTTCCTGCAACACAAGGAGGACTGCCCTGAACTCTAGGACATTTATGCAATGGCTAGCTTTTAATTTTGACTACTGATCTCAGACTAGCTTCTCTTCATAATGCCCCCCTCCCCAGGGAGGACACATCTCTAGTCGCTGTAGCCACTGGAGGGAGAGTTACAAATGGTTTCACTGTGGACACTAGAGAAAATTTGAGCAACTATTTCAGATGAGACTTGCAAGAATCCATGGTGTTAATGGTCTTAGATGGGGATAAAGATGACATCATCGAGCTTGTAACAGCCATTGTAGGATTCTCATGTAGAAGCATGCAAGTTGAAGCATTATAATAGAAGAAGTCATGATTCCCAGTTCCCTCAAGACCAGAGCACAGGAGGGTTGGGATTGAGAAGAAGGGACTGGGCTGTCTATCTTCGAGGATGTATACTTTCTTTGGAAGATAAATTATGCATCAAGTAGCATCCAAGTTACATCCTATGAAAGTGAAGGCATGGGAAGGAATTAAATTTGACTTCTAAAGGTTGAAAAATATTCCTAGGGGAAGAGCATATATTAAGAAGGTAATTCGTTGTTTTAATCAGGAAGTTCATTTAGAGGGTAGCTAGGAGTAAGTCATCTATGTATGGGAAAATCCTAAACCCTAGGAGTCATAGATGAGCAGTTGGGATGGCCATACATTTGGTGAACACCTTTAGGGTTGTGGTGAGATTAAATGTCCAGACCCTAAACTGGTAATAACTGGGTCCTACTAAGAAGTGTAAAGATTTCCTTGACTCCTATGCAATTTTGATGTGAAGACAAGCATAATGGAGATCTACAGAGCACATCCTGTCATTCTCTCCAAGGATTGCACCATGACCATTCTGAAGTGATTTTTTCAAACAAATGTATTTAGAAGGCTTGGATCCAAAATAAGTCTGAAGTCCAGAGTTTTCCTAAGAACCAAACATAATCTTGAATAAAAGCTTGACCCACTCTAGTCTGGAGGGACCACTTGGATGGCTTTTTTCCAGTAATGTGAGAACCTCTGTAGTGGCCTGTTTTACCTGATGGGATGAGACATCCAGTATCAGCTTAGTCCACTAGACCAATACCAGCCTGGTGGGCTATGGCAGAGAGACAGAAAATGGAATGTAGTAGCCTCTAGATATAATCTCTCTTACCCGCTTGTCCTACATGATGGCTTGCCATGCAGCAGGGTGGAGGGAAAAAGGACTGCATGACTGCCTCCACAGTGAGGAAGTCAGACAACCCAGCAGGGATGCTGCTGCTTCCTGTCTGTAAATGACCCACAGTATCCCTGGTTTTCCAAACCTATCCTGCTTCTGGACCAATGTCCACTGAAGGGGCTGCAGTTCCCCCTATCTGCTGGCAAATCACACTGCTGATGTTTTGACTTTCAGAACCAAAGTGGACAAGCACTTTTACTTGCATAATTTGTACTGTGAATTTTTTAGTTGTATAATTTGTACTGTAGAGCTTTTCTGCCGGGGCATCCGCTGAAAAAGGGTGCAAGTTCAGATGGACTAACCTGATCAACAAATGTCAAATCAATAAATAATACACTCTTTGTGGGACTTTGAACTTGACTCCAATGGTAGAAAATGCCTTGCTGACCTGCTCACACTTTCTTTCACAGATGGTCCAAATAGAGAAGAACCATCATATGGGGAATTGTGAAGGATGCCTTGAAGTTGTCTGAAAAGTCACATAGGTGTAGCCATTCATGGCATCTCATGGCAATGCCCAAACTGGCTGCCCTGGCCACTCCATTCTCCACTTTATATGTAAGGCACATGAAGACATTACAACTGTTTGACATAGTACAGAAAGCTGTTTCCATTTGCTAACTAGTGTTGGCTGTCGGTGGATTCTTCAGACAGATAGGGTCAGTTGATGCAAATCCCTCCGTATTCTATTTATATGGGTGGCAAAATTTAGTGCCCTCAGCACAAAAGTGCCCAAAGAATATGTCCACTTCCCCAGGTTATCCATCACCAGACTCTATTAGATGGTGGAAGGAATGTAAACCCCTATAGTTCTCCTTTCATAGTCACTGCTACAATGATGCAGTTCACTCTTGGAGATTTAGACCAGGACTCTCAGCTTTTAGGAGGCCTGGACATCTTGTTAGGTTTCCTGGGGACTGCCTTTCAATTGTCTGAATTGTCAGATCTATAAACTTGTTGGCTGGGGAATCACCCAAGATGTAGAGATGGTGCAGAACCATAAGCTTTGATGAGAACCATCTCATCCTGAGAGGGTGTTCACAGGTTAAGCTTCTCATAGTGCATAAACTTCAGGATATCACCAAATGAGATTTCTTTCAAAGGAGAAGGTGGGAAACTCCTCTCAATCCCTCAAGTCAGTATATGATATGGAAGACTTTGATGGGGAATCTAGGTGCTTCTTTTTGTATATTCTTTTTTTGGTGCATCATTGATTTTTCTCATCTGACTCCTCAGAAGTCTGAAGGATACAGACTTACTTTTTAGCTCCAACCACTGGTCCACTGAAGAGGACAGGGAAGCAAGATGGAAAGGGAGTCTTTAGGTGGATCCAATAGTGGTTGGGATTGAGTGTAGGTCCTAGTTAGGGAAACAATCATCCTCCTCAACACCCTAAAGACCAGTCCAACCTCAGAATGATCTGAAGACCAGTCTGAAGTAAATGTACCTGAACTTCCCTTTGGAGTTCCAAATCTGAAGGAAAGAAGAAACTGCAAAGTCAAAATCTTGGATGTCTCTAATGTGGGAACTGAAACTGAGGAGTTGAAGATCAATAGCGCTGATAAGGGTAATGGAACTGAACCCAGTGGATCTGGGGCCAGTGGCAAGGTAGTTAACATAATCCCTAGGCTTTGGGACTGTGTTGGCTCTGATAAAAGCAAAATTGAAACTGTCAGAAATAGTAACCTTGGAGGCAAAGTTATTTGAGAAGTTTAGACAGTGTACTCAGACCCCAGGACAAAGAACAGATCCTCCTCTAGTCCATGCTTCTACTTCAATATCAGTGGAACAGAGACTGGGGCAAAGTGTGCAGATCCAAAAACCTTTGGTGTGGAAGGCATTGGAATGACTCTCAAATTCATCTAGGTCCTCAGGAACCTCTGCATTAAGCAGTCCAGATCAGCTTCAGGGATACTCCTGTAACATCTGAAGGATCTTGCTGAAGGAACTGATGAAGGTCTAGATGGAGAGTTATATGGCTGATTTGTCTTCTAAAACTCCTTCTTGGAAAATCCAATAAAATTATCAGCTCCAATGGAACCAGATTAGATGAAATCAGATTCAGTGAAGGAGTGTAAGTTGGTCTCTTAGCCAAAGAATCTTCAAAACCTGGTTGCTTTGAAGCCAATGTAAGCAGCAATGGAACCACCTATCTCTCTTTCTGGATCTAAGTCTTAGGTTTTGACATATTTCTCATCACGATTCTTTGATTTAGAAATCTGTGGATCCAGAGGAAGCAACTCCTTCAGAATTACACCAAAGCAAAAATGAAACCAATTATCCAAGAAAAAAACAGGTAGAAGGCAGGCAAAACACGAACACTTCTCCTTAGGGCAACCAAATCCTTTAATGTTAAAACAAGCACTTTCATCTCAGTTTTAGACAATCAAAGAGACTTCATCAGATAAAGCAAACCATGGCCTTAAGAACCTGTATAGTGCCACCATTTTGGGAGCCATACGAGCTGATGCACTCAAAACAGAATTAATGTAGTCGGGGTGAAATAGGCAGATGAAGAAGAGAACTGGACCATAGTAGAGAGGGTAGCAATCAGAAAACTGCTCCAGTATTTCCTTTAGTTTAGATAATCCATATTCAGTAGGCTGAAACTGAATGTAATTCAGTAATAGAGAAGCAACTTGGCTTACATCTCTGTGGATAACTAAACATGCACTTCCTAGTTTTATTTTAAATCCAAAATTCGGCCTGATAACTGCTTTTGGAGGTGGTACAGCTGCAGATGATTAAACTCTGTAGCTAGTGTTTAAATTTTTCAAGATCAATGTCATTCTTTTGGCATCTGAAACAATTTTTGAAAATTTGTAGCTGTACTTTCAATTGAGTTTTGGATGTGCTATACATGTTTAGATTATTCAAAAAATTGATAAGATACTATTTCTCAACACTTCCTTTTTGAAGTCAGATCATACCTACAGCCTTGTTTGTAAAGCAAACATTTTAAAGAATTAAAAACAGAGCAGATTAGTAACTGTGACAAAGAATCACTCTCAAATATTCATTGCTGGATGCCTGCACTCTGGATAATAACTTTCACTTTTTCATGGCTCATATTAAAAGTTGTTTGCCACATTTTACTTAGAAATTGTACATAATATCACAAGGATGCAGTCTTGTAGTTGATGTTCCTGACTGAGGGGGGTGGTAGCATTTAGGAAAGATGAAAAATTGAACAAGTAACTGAAACTTTACATTTGAATGAAGTAGATGTCTTGCAGGTAGTTCTATGAAATCACATACGCAATATCACAGACATGCAGTCTTGTGGTTGATGTTCTCAACTGAAGGGGGGGCAGAGTTTAGGAATGATGAAAAATTAAACAAGTAACTGAACTGATGTGCACACATAATCAAGGGAAGCATGTACTAAGAATGCTTTTTCTTAAGATATATTATAATTTGAAAACTGAATCACTAGCTGCAATTATGCAAAAATAGGTTATTGAAAATCTCTTGAATACATTTACATTTATTCGGTATATATTTAGAAAGTCATATGCTCTGTGTATTAGCTGCAGATGTGGACAAATTTTGAAACCTACTTTGCACATGCATCTACTATGCTTAAGCACACTGCAGCTTGTAACTCTCAGAAATGTATCTTAGTTGTATGTTTGAAACTGTAACTCCCAGTTGTGGACCATGGCATTTATAACTCTCAGTTTTGCTACCTGCAGGATTCTTCTATAAATTGCAGTTCTTTGACAAGGTTTTACAGTCAAGTAACCCATGAATCATAATCAAGTACAGTAGTGAGTGGCCCACAGTCCATCTCTGCATTTGTATGTATGGTTACAAGCCAAATGTAGCACAAGAAATAAAAAAAAACACTAACAATCACGCACAGGTTAATGTCTAATGCTAACACCTCATTCTTGCTTTAGCAACAACAAAATAACTTTCTCTGTCAGATGGGTTTACTTTTGGAATAAGAACCCTTTTCACAACAACAAACCCTCTTTACCCTGTCAAAGGATTTTACTTTAAAAAAAAACACCTTACACTAGCCTTAGTTTCACAAAATAGCATCCCTGTTTTGGTAAATCCACTTTGTTACACAGCCCCTTATTATAAGTCTTTAGTGTAGAACCAACAAAACATTTATTTTTTAGTCTATCCTTTATCTGCCACAAAGACCCACTTTTTATTGCTGAAGCAAGCCAAATGGGCACAAGACAAGTATTCTTGTACATATTCCAGTTCATCAGTGTTATTAATTTATTACTGAGGAAGCTATTAGCTTTATACTCAGTTTTTTTCTTTTTAATTGCAAATGTCCCACTCAGTTAGGTGCCTTCTTATTAAAAATCAACTTTTTTACTGCAAGTCTCCCACTCATTGGTTCCTTTTTTTCAACAGAAAGTGATGACATCCCACAAAACATCCACAAATTGTGTTCTAAGTCATAGGGCAAACAGCACAATGCAGAAATTATACTCGGCTTAATTATTTGTATCTGTATTTTTCAACTGTTCCAGAAACACCATACCAGTGAATTTCTAGCTTCAGTGGCATTTTAGACAATGCTTAGGCAGTGGTTAAAGTATGTACTGTTGTCAGGATTTTTCAGTGAGCATATTTTAGAATTGTCTAACTTAGTTTTCTCAAAAAAGTGCAATACTTTTCCATAGTACAACATACTCCAGAATATTTGACCTACTTTTACAGAATAACAATATAACTGTTTTCCTTAATATGTCAGTGTTCAAGGTACAAACTTCTTAACAATTTTACATCAGTTACTGTTTCAGTTTTTGAAAGCACACAACCTTCCTGCATTTACATCAAATTTTTCTTTTTGCCATACCACCTTTCAACACTTTGCAGCATTTACTGAAATGACTTTCCACAGCTTTCACTAAGTCACAAGTTACTTGACAACAAAATGCTTTAAAGCTCATTTCATATGTAAAAAGATATTGTTTGCAGTTTGGAAATTCACTACCATTTTGCCATGCCCACTACTTGCTTCAGTAATTTCTTTAACCATTATTCTTGAGCACATACTTCAAAAACACTTTTCTAAAACATTTATTTCAATAGCTTAGTACATTCATTATGCACATCTTTGGTAAGCAGACTTACACATCTTTAAAAAGCAACCTTTCAGCAGTTCATATCACTTTAAGCATTCAACAGTATTTATTATTCTGCCAATGTCTTCCATGCCAGACCATTATAACTTAGTTCAAAAATCATTCCGTATATTTCACTCTCACTAGACTAGCTTCTGTGTCTCTGCTTATGTTACACTCTCTGTGACATGGATATCAGTGTTATTTAACAAGTAGTTAAAATCTGCATTATGCTCCGAGTTTACTGGACCTAGTTCAAGTAATAAAAAACAACAAACACTAACCACAGTCAGAGACCACCAAGTCTAACATTAATATCAAATATCAAATGTTTTTTAAAAAATCGTAGGGTATATGTTAAAAAGTAAGTGCATATTCTGTCATTTTTTTATTATTTTTTTGTAAGTTTTAAGGAAGTTGTTCTTAATTGTGTATAACATTTAATTAGTTAATTGAATGATTTTTAAATCTGTCTTCATTAAGTTTAGAATATTTATAGTGAGCTGTGTGTAAGTTTCAACATTTCTGATGAAGTCTTGTTGACAAAAGCATTGATTAAAGAAGGCTTACACTAATATTAGAAATGATGGTCTCTGACTGTGGTTAGTTTTTTGTTTTTATTAGTTTTTTGTCACACATTAAACGTTCCTTTGTTACTAGTTCAAGTAATCTCCAAAATTAAAACATCTCTTCAGAGCACTCAAATCAGCCTGCCAACAGTTAAGACTTTATTCACCACTAATTTTCTTGGGAAGAGTGATCCCCCACCCAAAATTATACCTAAAGGAAAGAGAAGGAAAATAATCTCTTCTTAGGGAACATTTAAACATGTGACTTCCAGAAAGTAGTGCACTACAAAAATTCAGATATTGAACAAAACAGTTATACATTTAAGTATATTATATGCAGACTGTACAAGAGCTCTAAAATGTAAACATGATTAAAAAAACAAAACAAAAAAAAACAATTACACTAACACTGAAATACCATACAATGGCATACCTTACTTAAAGGTAAAACTGTATCTGAAATATGGACTTCATTAAAAGGCATACTGCATGAGTTTAAAAATAAAAGGATGTTCTCTGTGACTAGTAGGAGATGTCAATTCTATGAACATAAAAGCTAGCACAAAAGGTATTAAGACTCTAAAATACAGGTAGTCAGCTTCAGTTGCTTGAGATCAGGATGTTTCAAACACTTCTTGTCTTGTGTGAATAAATCCAGTCTGCCAAGAAACTTGCAGTAATTGTCATTTCCAAAAGCATGGAGAACCACTGTTGCCTAGGCAAGAAGGGAGTCATCACAGTGATCTTCCTGAAGCTACAGAATTACCCTGAATATTAGTGGTAAGGATGCCAAACCATACAGGAAAATTCCTGTCCAGGGAAAGGAAAAGGCATCTATCTTACAGGCTTTCTTGCATGGAGTCCAGAAGCAGAATTTAGACAGTTGATTGTTTAGAGAGGAGTCAAAAAGGCCAAAGAAAGGTATCCCCCACATATGGATCAAATCTTTATAGAGCCTTGATTCAGCTTCCATTCATGATGGTCTGCCTGGGTCCTGTTCAGTTTGTCTGCTGCACCATTTTGCTCTGACAGAATGTACAATGCTTGTAGAGTAAGACTGTGCTGTAGAGCTATATCCCATGCTAAAATGAGTAGTCTGCATAGGGGGGTAAGATCTGGTTCCCTCCTGCTTGTTTATCTACTGCATCACTGTGGTTTTGTCAAAGAGATGGCAGCCTTTATAAGAGTAATTACAATTATGTCTGTGTGTCTTGGTCTGGCATTTTTCTCCCTTTTGAAATGCCCACTGACACTACACCCCAAGCGAAGTCCAGGAAGAACGTTATAACTGACTGCTTTGGAACAGGATTGGAGAATGGGAGACTTGGGTTCTGCAAAATTTTATGACTCCGCCAACTGATTTTCTTTTTTACAACCCCATGAATGAAATTTGAAAGAATGCTGGGTGCTGATGCTAGGACCAAAAAGATTTGCAATACCATTGTATATTTCTCATGTGGTGTCTTGCTAGAGGTAACATGAAAATCATAGATAATAGACCATAGACATAAGACCCAAAATCCAGAGGTATTCCCTCACTTAGACAGCTGTCCTGAGTGGAAAACTTCTGGAATAAATCTTAATATACATCCATTTTTTCCTGGGAAGCAATGCTCTTTGTAACAACTTGGTTATCAGACACCCCAAAAACACAATCCTGTGCAAGGGAGATAGAAAGGACTTCTGAATGTTCTCCTGGAATCCCAGCCATTGAAAGAGATCTCTTATCCAAAATAGAGAGTCCTGACACTTTGGAAAAGATTCTGCAAAGATAATCAAGTCATCTCAATAGGGAAAAAGGTGAGTACCCTGTACCCTGCAAGGCACTAATACTGGAGCTAGACACTTTGTGAACACTTCTGGAGCAGTGAATAGCTCAAAAGGTAAGTCAGGGGACTGATGTGATACAGATACAGAAAACCTTAAGAAACACCTGAAATCTGGATAAATATGAATGAGATGATATGCATATTAGAAATCTAAGGTTACAAACAACTTGTGAGGAAGAAGAGGTAACAGGTTGTAAAGTGATAACAATTTGAACATGGGCACTATCACAGACTAGTTTAAGAAAGAAAGATCCAGAAATGGTGTCCAGGAATCTTCTTTCTTTGGCACAAGAAACATTCTTGATTAGAAACCTTTCCTAAGCTGGGTAAGAGGAACTACCTCTGTTCACCCTTGAGCAACTAAGAGGTTACAAACAGGAGAAAATAGAACAGTCTAATCTGGTGGATGAGGAGGAATTCCCTGGAAAGGAGGAAGTTCCTCCCATGGCCAAGGACAGAAATGGAGATTCAAACATTCTGGAAGAATTCAGAGACTGCCAGGGTGGGAGGGGAGGTCAAGTTCCCTCATATACTCATTCTGATTTATATGACTGTCTTTTGTTTTGTTTTTTTTTTGGGGGGGGGCTAGTTTTCTTTCTTGAACCACTCTTCTATTGCTTTGTAAATGTCTGTTTACCAACATTTTGCAGATAGTGCACACTTTGGTCCCCCCAACAAAAAGTTGGATGAGGGAGCAGAAAATTCCCTGGACAATTTAGAGAAAGGGGGTTGAAAAACCTGAGCGATTCCCTGAATCACATTACCTCTCTCATCACTCATTTGATTACCTCTTCAACAGAGGGTTCAAAATCAATTCCCTATACAAGGAAGAATTCAGAATCTCATTTTTGACATATTCTGGGAGGTTCTGAAATTGCAGCCAGGCAAACCTCCTTAAAACAATAACAGTGGCAGCAGTCCTGGAAGTAGTATCTACAGAGTCATAAACACACTGCAAACAATGAGCAGTGGCTTGGGAAATATAAGAAACCAGATTATACAATGCAGATTTTTCCTCACAAGAGGAAACTGAAGATAAAACATTCTTCATACTTTCACAGTTAGTCAGAATAAACTTCAACATATGAGCCTGACTGTTTAGAATTCTAAAAAAAAAGGTTGTGGATGCATATATATATCCCAAACTTCACAAAACCCTTGCCATATTTATCAGAGGGAGATGGGTATTATTAAGAAAATGTTTAGTAGAAGCTGGCATTATTAAAGCTATAGCTAGTGAGCCATATATGGGATTAATGTGTAAAAACCTAAGACTGAGGAATAGAATATATCTACTTTCTTACAGACAGCAGGCTGAATCTCAGGGAACCCACAGGCTGTGACATAAACATCCAGAAAGGCTGACAGTACTGCAGGAAATGGTAAATGTTCTGGAAACACCAGAATTAATCAAATCATAATATTTTCTAAGCGAGTGAGAGACCTACGTGTTCCCCCACTGAAAGCTATTGTGGAAATAGTCTCAGGAAAACAGAATCTCTTACAGGGATAGTCAGGCACCGTATTTTCATCAGAGTCTGAATCAGAATTCTTATGAGAAAAGCCAATTTTGTCCCTTCACAATCCTCAACAGATTCAACAGTGTAAACCTCCTCAGAGAAACAGGAATTCTTCTTCCTCTTATCAGAAAGCGTCTTATAATAGGAGTCTAAAGACTGTATAAGACCCTGAGCCAAGACCAATAAATAACTCCTGACTAAAGAAACATGATCAGGACCAGAGATGCGTTTGGCTTTCTGTTTTTTTATTTTGTTTGTTTTGTTTTTTTGTTTTTAACAGGAACTTCTGAAGAAAACCACATTGAATTACTAACTACAGCATCTCTTAGGGAAGGGCATTACATTCTGACTAAAGGGCATCACGCTTTCTGCTTGTTTTCCCAATGCTGACACAAGTGGCTCTAGCTTGAACACTGAGGGGATCCCAACAGCCACAAAGGACATGGCTAACCCCCTGTCTGTGTGGACTAGACCAGTTTTGACCACAGCAGTCACTTAGTTGTGAATAAGGCAAAATATCAGCTGCTGTGGTGACAAAATATACTTTTTTTGTGGCAGAAGGACTAACTGAGGGACTGGTAATTTCTTCCATGGTCAAGTCAAAAATGGTGTTCATTTCCCAGGAAAGCTAAGCAGTACAAGCCTATAAAATTAGAAAGTAGCTAAAAGTAGCTTTTTTCCCAGTAAAAATACAGTAAAAACACTGTAATACATTTTTATCAACCCACGAATTTGCAAGAAAGTAAAATAAATGCAGTTTATCTATAGAAAAAGTAGCTTTAAAACACTTCAAACTTGTCAAGTAAAAAGGGCACACCCATTTACAAGTATACAAAAGTCAGGAGTCAGTCAATAAAACACTTTTTCCTAGTTCAAAAGTATTTTCTCACCCTAGAAAGTAACATTAAACAAAAGAAAATTTGATGTGGAAGTTCTTCCCCAAAGGGAACTTATCTGCCCAGGAAAGGAACAGCATTACATTAATGCCATCCTCAAAATCCATGGAGGAGCTCTCTTCTTGGTGGCAGGAATGCTCTGAAGGGCTTGGTGTCCAAACCTGATTTTTAGTCAGCAAAGCTCAAGCTAACAGTTTGGGTGCATGGAAGGTGTTCTGCAGATTTGGAAGATGGCCTGCTGTTATATTCTATTCACATAGCTAAGTCTACTGTAGCATTGATCAATATGAACATAACTGTGCAATATGAGAAATTAAAAGTAATGTATTTACCATAACTTGGCAAATGTGGTTCCCATTTTCATTCTTCCTCCCTATTAGCTTACGGATCCAACCATTGGATCTGACTTGGCCGCATTCTTTAGACTTGGATCCTAATCTCGAGCTCCTCCCTCTACAGAATTCTCTACACCATCTTCAGCTTCCTCGGATCGAGTTTGCTACCTTATTGCCTACAGGATAAAGAGACAATATAGACAGAAAAGAAACCAGAGGCTCAAAGCAGGAACATAAATGTTCCTAGTTTTTCCAGAGATTGTGTAGGCGCTCCTAGGCTGGGGGGAGGGGGTTGGGATGGAAGGTGAAGAAGAATGAAAATGGACAACACAGCTGCCAAGTTTTGGAAAGTACATAACTTCTAAATCTGATGTTGTCCTTTTCATTCTTGCTCACTATAGGGTCAGAGCTTCTTGAGACAATGTCCAAACTGCAATGTGTCACAAAGGTAAGAGTCTCTGAAGAAATGGCTGCAGCACAAATATCATCAACCAATGCTCTGGAGGAGAAAGCAGATGATGTAGCCATAGATCTATTAGAATGGGCTTTAGGAGGATGAGGCAATTCCAGACCATTTTTGAATAAATTAGTGTAATACAGTCCATAATCCATATGGCCAGTGTAACTTTGGAGATTGCCTGGTCTAGTTGGTTAGGAGAAATTGATACAAATAGTTGTGCAGATTTTCTGTACTGCTTTATTCTATGCAATAAAAATTCTCTATGAACATCAAGAAGATATAAAACATATTTGCCATTGTTAGAGAAATTTGGAAAGAAAACTGGTATTGAATAGAGTGATTAATATTAGTCCCTGTGGTTACTTTAGGCATAAAGGAGAGATTGATATGGAGAGATACTTTATCATTATGAAAAATAATATAAGACAGTTTAGATGACAAAACCTAAAGTTCAGAAATTCTTTTTGCTATCATAATGGCTAGCAAAAAGATGATTTTCCAGGAAAGAAGTTTCATTTCACAATCACTACCTGGCTCAAAGGCTCTGAGTTATGCCTTGAAGAATGACAGAAATCATGGTGGAGTTGGATCTTTGATCAGAGGTCTAAACAGAAAATTCCCTTTTATGAATGCCTTATATAATCTAGTTGTAGACAGGGAACTCAAAACATTTTCAGCATGAAAGTTGGATATGGCTGTCAGCTGAAGTGTTACAGAAGAAAAACTAGTCCCTTCCTTGAAGAGCGAAGAAAGAAAAAGAAGGATAGCTAAGGTGGGGGGGGGGGGTGAAAAAAGAATCAATATTCTTTTGGAAGCCAAATGGCAAACCTCTTCCATTTGCATCTGTATATTTTATTAATGGAAGCTTTATGGGAAGCTAAAATTATGTCTAGAACAGAAGAAGTAAGCCTGGAGCTTTGTACATTTACAGGAATTGCAGAAACCATGTGGTTAGTTTGAGGATGTGCAGACTGGGACATTGAGGTCCTGATTGGTGAGATAGGATGTCTTGTTTGGGTTCCAGAATCAATGAAGGATATTTCAGATGAAACCAGAAAAGGGAAACATCTGATGAAGTCAGCAGGGAGCAATGAGGATCACTGAACTCTTCATCCTACTGGCTTTCTGCATAAACTTTGGGATCAAGGTTAGAGGGGGGGGGGTTAGGCATAGAGGTGGCCAAAGGGCCAACCATGAACCAGGACATCCCTCTGGGACTCCCCCAGAGGAGGGATCAAAGTGAAGTTCTTGCTGCAATTGTTGTTCTGGGAGAAGTAAAGAGGTCTCACCAAGGTTGACCCCAATGGTTGTAAAAGCAAGTACACTACTGATTGATTGAAGGACCACTCATGTGGAGTCGGGATGGACCTGCTGTGTTTGTCTGCAAGAAAGTTGGAATTCCCCATTGTGTGTGGTTGCAAGTAGTAAGTTGCCTGAGGATATTGTCCATTCCCAAGTCATCAAGGCCTCTTTGCATAATGGATATGAATGGGGTCTTCCTTATCTGTTGATGTACCAGACTGCTGACATGTTGTCTGTAGAACTGAATAGTCCCAAGGAGGAACCATCCTGAAAGGCCTGCAACATTAAGAGGACTGCTCTCATTTTCAGTACATTGATATGCAATGTGGTCTCTATGTGAGTCCATGTGCTTGGGCCATCTTTCCCTTGATATGCTCCCTCCACCCCAGCTGGGAAGGGTCCATGTCACAGTGGCTGTGGGGGAACAAAGAAGAAATGGCCTGATGATGAATAGGTCACCCAAAAGAATCCACTATTGTACAGGGGGGTTCATTCTGGCTAGATTTATGGCAATGCCCAGGAAGATAAAGATCTGGAAAGTACAGTTTTGTACCTACCATAAATGTAGATGTTTGAGTGCTAATACAGCTGCAGTCATAACAGATGGGTTATCCTGCCATCAGGCGGGTCCTCGGTCGGCCGAATTCCAAAGTCTAGGTCCGGCGTTGGTTGTCGTCGCTTCTTCCCTGACGTCAGTGCGGCAGGGGTATAAAAAAACCAGCCGATGCCATCTTCTTCAGTTTTTCTTACCCCAGATGCCAGGTGCCCCCAGAAGGAAGGCAAAACATAAACTTATGTAATAATGCAATGTAAAATAATCATAAAACAGTAATATGCAAGCAAATACACCATAAAAGAATACCCCAATCAGGTTGTATGAGGAGGTGTTTGTCATAAGGCCTGTCCCAAGAGGGGATGGAGGGAGGGAGGGAAACCTGGACTGCAGCTGTATTAGCACTCAAACATCTACATTTATGGTAGGTACAAAACTGTACTATGTTCATCGTGCATACAGCTGCAGTCATAACAGATGGGTAGAATCCCAAAGCTAAAAAGGGGTGGCAGGCACTAAGTGGAACTAGGAGGAGCAAGGATGCCCTGCAAGACTGCTGTGGCAAAGCCCGCTCTAGATTTAGAGTAAAGTGGAAGGTGATAGTGCTTGGAGAAAGTGTGCACAGAACTCCAAGTGGCTGCTTCCAAAATGTCCTTGGTAGAAACCCCCCTGAGGAAAGCTGCAGAGGTAGCTGTGGCCTTTGTGGAGTGAGATCTGATGCTTGTAGGCACAGTTTTTCCATGAAATGAGTAACAAAAGCGTATGCAGTGGGCTATCCATTTTGAGATTGTCTGTTTGGAGATAGCCTTTCCTTGAGCACCTGTAGCATAGGACACAAAGAGTTGGTTGGATTTTCTGAATGGCTTTGTCCTGTCCAAATAATAATGAAGTTGTCTGTGAATGTCCAAGGAATGTAGTAGTCTTTCCCCTTTGTTTTGTGGGTTAGGATAAAAGGTAGGTAAGTGGATAGTCTGATTCAAGGCTACACTGGATACTACCTTTGGCATAAAGGAAGGGTTGGTTCATAAGGAAACTCTGTCCTGATGGAAAATGATGAAAGGTTGCACAGCCATGAGGGCCTGTAGCTCCGAAACCCTGCGTGCTGAGGTGATAGCCAGAAGGAAGGCTGTTTTCCATGACAAATATTGCAGTTCTGTTGAAGCAGCTGGCTCAAATGGAGGCAGGGTCAGTTTTTCCAAAATGAAGTTGAGGTCCCAAGCAGGTACTGGTGGTTTCCTTGGGAGTTTTATATTCTTAGCCCCTCTGAGGAACTGTCTTAAGAGAGGATGAGAGAATAAAGGAGGATCTGTGTTGTATTGTGCAGAAATGGCTGAAGCATGGATCTTGATGGAGGAGAAGGAAAGTCCACTGTTTAACATCTCAGCTAGGTACTGTAATATTTGAGGTAAATTTAGTACCCAAGGATTCTGGCCCTTTTTCTGATTCCAGGCACAAAACCGTTTCCATTTGGCAGAGTAGGCTTTTCTAGTAGAAGGTCTTCTGGCCTCCAAGATGACATCCAGCACCTCCTTGGAGAGGAAGGTCTGTTGGGAAATCAAGGAATCCTCCAAGCAGCTAGATTGAGGGTTTTCAGCTGACTGTGAAGAGTTTTGAAGTTGTGCTGGGACAACAGAAGAGGCACTAGAGGCAGGACCCATGGTGGGGAATGCGTCAGGCTCTTCAGGAGTGGATACCAGTGTTGTCTTGGCCAATCTGGAGCAATGAGAATCATGTTTGGCCTCTCTGCTCTGGCTTTTAATAGAACTTTGGCAGCAGAGGAAGAGGTGGAAAGGCATAGACTGTCAATGTTGTCCAATTGAAAGAAAGTGCGTCCACTTTCCAGGCCTGTGGATGATAGGTTCTTGAGCAAAGTTTTTTCAGTTGGTAATTTCTGTGGGTAGCAAAGAGATCTATGTCTGGCTGTCCCCATGCCTGAGTTATCTTTGCGAAAACTTGAAGATGCAACTTCCATTCGCTTAGGTTGTCTGCCAGTGTGTTTTCCTTCCCTGGCAGGAATTGTGCTTGAAGTTGGATTTGCAATTCCAGAGCCGTGTTCCAAAGGGACATGGCTAGTCTGCACAGGGGGTATGAATGAGTTCCTCCCTGTTTGTTTATGTACCACATCACTGTGGTGTTGTCTGTCCTTATCAATAGCTGGCCTGGATGCAGTAGGTCTTTGAAGGCCATAATAGCATTTTGTACTGCTAGCATTTCCTTTTGATTGATGTGTAGGTGCTTCTCTTTTTGGGACCATTTTCCCTGAATGCACTGATCTGTCATGTGCGCCCCCCCAGGTGTAGTCCGAGGCATCTGTTGTGATGATTTGATTTGCTTGAGGCATGCAGAAGGGGAGACCTATGTTTCTTTGGCATGCTTGAGCCCACCACAGAAATTCCTTTTGAAGACATGGAATGAGTGGTATAACTGTTTCCAAACTGTGGCTGTGCTGAGACCATATTAGGTACCATTGAAGTTTCCTCATATGCAGCTTTGCACATGGGATCAGCAGGATGCAAGATGCCATGAATCCCAGAGCCTGCAGGACTTTCCTTGCAGTCAGCCTGGTGAAGGTTGCCATTTTGCTGAAGTATTGAGATAGTTGCCCTTGCTTCTCTGGCGTGAGGTAGGCCATCTGGGTGTTTGTATTCAAGCTGGCACCCAGGAAAATTACTGTTTGAGAGGGTATTAGTTTTGATTTCTTTTTGTTGACTGTGTATCCCAGAAAGTTCAACAATTTTATTACAAACGCCAGGTGTTTCAGAAGTATGTGCTTGCTGTCCGCTTGGATCAGGCAGTCATCCAGATATGGGTATATTTGTATCCCTTGAAGTCTGCAGAAGGCAATTACTGATGCCAGGCATTTCGTAAACACTCTGGGCACAGTAGATAAGCCAAAGGGCAATGCAGAGAATTGATAATGGGTTGAACCTGCAAGAAATCTGAGGTATCTTCTGCAATCTTGTCTGATGGGGACATGCAGGTATGCCTCCTTGAGGTCCAATGTTACCAGCCAAGACTCCTTGCCCAGCATGGGAAGAAGCTGCTGTAATGTGAGCATCTTGAATTTTGTTACGAGTAAATATGTGTTTAGGATGAATAGGTCCAAAATAGGTCTCCAATCTTTGTCCTTCCTTGGTACCAGGAATAGTCTGGAATAAAAACCTTGACCCTGTTCTTTTGCAGGTACCTCTTGAATAGCTTTCATGTCCATGAGAGCTGAAATTTGTTTTTGTGCCTCTGCCCTTTGATTTTGTGGCAGGTTTGGCATGCCTCTCATTTTTGGAAGGGTGTGAAAGTGGAATCTGTAGCCTCTGTCTATAATGTCCAGGATCCATTTGTCTTTTGTGACAATATGCCAATTTTTTGAAAATAATGCCAGTTTTCCGCCTAAAGGTGCTGCCATTAAAGCTTTGGCTTGGCGTGCAAAGGGGAAAGTCATTGTGTCTGCTTTCTGAATGACTGTGATCTATCTTCTCCACCTCTTGGTGTAGGTGCTTGCCATTGTCTGGCTCTAAATGATCCTTGAGATTGCCCTCTACCCCTCGGGCACCTGTATCTGCCTCTTTGAGGTCTGTCCGTGGCTGGAAAGGACCAATTTTTTGAAGGCCAGTTTCTGCTGAAACGTGGAGGTTGTCCCTGTAGGAAATCTTTCACTGTTTGCATTGATCTTGCCTTTTCCTCCATTTTCTTTAGTACCTCCTCAGCTTTAACACCAAACAATACATCTTTTTGAAGAGGTGCATCTAGTAATTTAGCTTTGACATGATCTGGTAAGGTTTGCTCTTTGAGCCAAGCATGTCTACGTATGACAGACCCTGTAACAACAGCTCTACATGAGGCCTCTAAACCATCAAAACCACACTGCAAGGTATGTTTACCCACTTGCTCTGCACTATGCAACAAATCCTGCAACTCCTTTAAATCTGGTTGCTCAGGTTGTGTCATTTTGCTTTTCAACGGAGATAACAAAAACTGTTGATACTTTAACATATGGAACTGACAGTTTAATGCCCTCATGGTTAAAGTGGCCGAGGTGTAAACCTTTTTCCCCCACCTTTCTAAAGCTCTTGAATCTCTCTCTGAAGGTAATTGGTTTTTGGTAGTAGAGGCCTTAATTCCCTTGGGACCTTGTGAAATAGTTTCTGGGTCAGCAGCATGGCTTTTGTATAGGAATTGGTGTGAATCAGGAACCCGGTAATACCTGTCAGGTTTAACAGGAGCTGGAGGTAAAGAATCTGGGTTGAGGCTGGCTTCTGTGTACACATCATCTAATATATCCAAGACAGGAGGGATAGCCAGAGGCCTGTGCTGGGGAAGCAAGAGAAAATCCCTGAGCCTTTTCTTGGAATCTGAGTAATCTTGGCCTTCCCATTGAAAGTGTTCCCTCAAGGTATGCAGGGTTTCCCCAAAAGAATAGTCCTCAGGGGGGGAGACCGAGGGAATGGACTCCTCAGCATCAGAGTCTTCAAAAGGGGAATATGAATATTCCTGGTCCTCAGAATGTTCTGAGGTAATAGAGGCTTGATCTGAGGAAGGATAGTCTTCCTCCAATCTGGGCCTTTTGTCCGAGGGGGGTTGAGAACCCCTGATAAGAGTAATCAAATCCTCAGCCATTTTGAGCATCTGTTTTTTAGGCATGGGGCCTTGAGAGGGGCTCTGTGGGCCTTGTCTTTTAGTTTTCATGGCTGCTTTAGATTTTGTGAAAGCCTTAATGGAAAAGGAGGAAGGTCTGAAGACACCTTGAGAAGTGGCAGGCCTGTCTAAACTCTGAGTTTCCCCGCCAAGAGTGGCGTCGGTATCTGTAGTCAGAATGGGGGCCGAGGAGCCTGCAACCTCGGGCATAGAAGAAACCACTAAAGAAGCATCATCAGTACTCAGGGGCTGTGTAGGCGCCTTGCTGAGATCCGGAGCACCGGTAGTCGGCTTTAGCGTGGTGTCGGTAGAAGTTGCGGACCTTGTATGTCGGTCCTTATCTTTGCGTCTTTTACTCAAAACTGGAGTCGGTGTATCCGACGACATAATGTAATTAAATTTTTTACCAAAATAGTGTTGGGCGAACTCCACCCGACGCTTAATAGTGCTTTTGTTGAATCTAGCACAAAAACGGCAGGCCGAGACGTCGTGGTCTGGGCCTAAGCAAGGAATACATAAAGAATGGAAATCCTTATGCGGTATTTGCTTCCCACATGAAATGCAATTATTAACTTTGTCTGACATCGGTCTGAGGCAAGAAAAGTTTCCCCAACAGGGTACTTAGCTTTCAAGAAGACTTCGGCTGAAATATTTTCGTAAATCTCAGGAGCTGGCCGACCGGCACTTGCGAACTGCTTCTGCTTCGGCCACCGCGCGGCAAGAAAGACTGGAGAAGATGGCGTCGGCTGGTTCTTTTATACCCCTGCCGCACTGACGTCAGGGAAGAAGCAACGACAACCGACGCCGGACCTAGACTTTGGAATTCGGCCGACCGAGGACCCGCCTGACTGCAGGATAACCCATCTGTTATGACTGCAGCTGTAACGACTGCTTCCCAGCCTGAAGCACAGATGACTTCTGGAGCATCTATCTCTTTTGATGTGATAGTAGGCACCCTATAAGGCTACAGAGCACCTCCAATAGCTCTTTTGCAACAGTGGTAGGATGGACTGAACCTTAACCATCTGGAACTTTGACTTCTTCATATATATATATATATATATATATATATATATATATATATATATATATATATACACACACACACATATTTGGTTGGACCTCTTGGATGACTCTTTATTGCCATAGTTTTGAGCCTCTGTCACTGCATGCTCCTTTTGACTAGGTGGAACATCGGGGAGTCTTGTTTGTTTTTCTGGAGGTAGAAGGAAAAAGGGAAGGTACTAACCTTTGGAAATTATGCTTAGCCCCCATGTCTTTTTTTTTTGACATTGGTCTAGGCACCCAAGTGTAGCAAGAAATGACACCTGACTGTCTCCAGAGCCAAGCAGTCAGGCAATGCTTCAGGAGCACTAATAGGGCCTATCAGAGAAAAAAAGGCTCCCTGTAGCCCAGATTTTGCGGACCCCTTCTGCTCTTGGGGAGGTGTCTTCCATTAAAACTTCTTCCTCTGCCTCTGGAGGAAGAGTCCCTGAATTGATCCTGAAAGGATCAACCAGACCTAGAGAGAATTCTCTATCAAACCTCTTCATCTCTGAATACAAAATTATGGACCAAGATAGAAGAATAGGAAAACAAAGGTCTAAAGAAAATAGGGAAAGATTTTAAATACTGCTAGGATAACAGATTGGGGTTATTATGCATTTTGTTTAGGAAATGAAGTCTGAAACTCAAATATATGTCATTATTTGGTATTCTTCAGTTATTTCAGTCCTCAATCATTTGTTAGATAACCACAAATTTTATGAGGAACTGAGCAAGGGTAAGAGGTTCAAAACTGGAGAGTCTGCAAAGTTTGGACAGTTGAGAGGTATAACCTCTTTGAAAGGAAAGAAACATACCCCCAAAACACATCTCTTAGTGCAAGAGAACTGACCAAGCCCAATAGAATGGGGAGACAAATCTTAAAATAAGCTACCCCCAGGATTGCTCTTAACATGTAAAAGTCACTGGTACAACCAAAGTGAGCCAACACATGCTTTTTAAAAGATTTGTTCTCTGAAATTTAAAAGCATGTGTCAACAGGTCATCCCAGTGATCTGTCAGAATCTCTGAGATCTCAGGAAGACATACCACACAGCCAAGAAGAATACTCTGAACTCTCAAGGCAAGAACTCTGGGAGGGCACTGTGGGGAGGGGGGGAGGCAAACACCTTAGACAGGGACCATTTCCCAACATCGCTAGGACAACAGGACTTGTCCAGGTATGCCCCTACCTGAAGGGTACAAAATCCTAAAGTATGAACATGTCAGCTGTAGAAGCTTGAATGGTCCTGAAAAATCAGGATACAGCTGCATGCCTCCTGCAAAGCAGTGAGGACAAGGTCCAGGTATGCTCAATAGATGGATCAGAGAAATGGTAATGAAAATGGCTCGAGATTGAAAAAAACAACCAAGCCTGTGGATGCAAGGACCTCTCCGGATCAGAACAAAGCCTCGCCAGTGCAGTAATTCCAGACCTTAAAGTGTGGATCCAAGAAAGATCCAGTCCTCTGAGGAAACCCAGCATCAGTCAGATCCTAGACTGGGATACAAAGAATAATTTATGATCTGAGGAGTTCTCTGGACACCTCTGGAGCAAGGCTGTTGTTCAATACTTGTGCCTGTTAACAGGGTTCCTATCCATCAAAGCCAAAGGCCTAGAATCAAATGACATTATGCATACCCTGGTAATAACCCTCATGAGAATGAACCTGTCAGATCCAAGGAGGAACTTTGGA